>NC_083403.1:27687003-28000753 GCF_020745735.1 Hemiscyllium ocellatum
CTTGACCCCGTCTCCCGTCCAACCCCCAACCCCGCTTGTCAAGAGCATAATAACTACTACTTTCTCTGCCCACTTCAGAACCGAACAAGAGTCATTGGATTGGAAACATTAACTCTGTTTCATTCTCTCTGAGGCCTACTGAGATTCTCCAAGATTTTCTATGTGATTTCAGCAAGCATTTGACCCTTATGATCAGTGTGCATTGTATCACAGAATTAGTATGGTGCAGGAGGAGGCCATTTGGCCCATTGTGCCCTCACTGGCTCCATTGTCTAATTCACCTCTATTACCTCATGCCAATCTCCTGCCTTTTCTCCACATCCCTGCATGCCATTCATATCCAAAAGGTAGAGGTATGTTACAACAAATGAAAGAAAGCAGCCTCCGATAATTTATCAGATCTTAGTGTAATCTGGGCTGGTTAATTTCAAGGTGAAAGGTTATCAGCCTTGCAAGTTTGATATTCAACAGTGAAGAAAACTTGTTAGTTTCTCAGATCAAACAGCTTAAACAACTAAACAATGCCTTGTAGTAAAAGGTAGTGTTCTCACATAAATCCCAGTGCAAAACAATGCAAGCTATCCATGTGAAAGTGATTAAAGAGAAAAAATTGTTCCTTTGTATTTGCTGCTATCTGGAGATGGCAGAACACAAACATCAATATTGACTGTTCAGTGAGAACATTACTGATAGATAATTGCATGAAAATAACATGCCAAGAACAAGGCAGGAGATTAAAAGTGTTTGTATTCCTTTGCTTCATAGCCCACTATTTGCAAAGACAAACCTCCCAGATAAATGTCCTGTTGTTTAACAAGATTATTTGAAAACAAAAGTGAATGAAGGCCTGGTGAGGGGCTGAGTTGACTTTTTAAGGGTGCCAACAGATAAAGACATATTCTGCCAAGCGAATGTTGGTGAGATAAAGGCAGCTCACCACCACCAAGGGCAACTAGGGGCAGGCAATAAATGCAGGCTCAGACCACATATCCCATGAGTGAATTAAAAAATGTGTACACAGTCAGTTCTGCTGTAACACATGCTTCTTTAGACCATTATGTGTAGAACACAAACTTTCCTTGCCTGTATTGGCTATAATGTGGTTCTGAGCCCAATTAGTTTATGTAGCATGGCTAATGTGCAATTTTCTTATAATGTGAAATCGCATAAGAACAGGGCTATCGCGTTATATCAGAACCGACTGCATTATGCTAAAGAACATCAGTTTGTTATAGGTTTACATGGATAAGCCAGAATAGCAGGAACATTAATTGCCTTGTACAAACTCAACCATTTTCTTATTCTCACCCACAAATTTACTTTTTGTATGATTCATTCATGGGATGAGGGTGGCACTGGCTAGGCCAGTGTTGGACTGGGGTGTACAAAGTTAAAAATCACACAACACCAGGTTATAGTCCAACAGGTTTAATTGGAAGCACACTAGCTTTCGGAGCATCGCTCCTTCATCAGGTGATAGTGGTGGGCTCAATCCTAACACACAGAATTTATAGAAAAAAATTACAGTGAGATGTAACTGAAATTATACATTGACAAAATGATAGTCTGTTAAGTCTTTCATCTGTTTGAATACCATGGTAGTTTCACTTCTTTCATGTGTAAATCACAAAACCTTTTTTTAAAAAGTTGCATTCTCGGGTTAGCTGTTAACAATGGTGATAGCTAGACAATATGTTGAAGGTGTTAGCCCCCTGTGTTCTCTGTCTATGACCTGATGTTTAGATTTATTCTAATCTAAAAAGTGAGATAACGGAGCTTTACATAAATTCATGCAGTTTTTGAGCTCAGAATTCTACATGAATACATGCAGTTTTTTAACAAAGTACAATGTAACCTTGCAAGTACAAATTCACCCCACAAAATATATGTGTGCATGTGGGTCTTTGTCTGTCTGTGTGTGGCTGTCTGTCTGGGTTGGAGGTTGTGAGTGTGAGAAGTGTATGTGTGTGTGTAGTGAGTGTAGAGTGTCTTAAGTCTGTGAGGGGGTGCATGTGTGAGTGTGGGTGTCTGTAAGGATGTGTGTGGGTGTCTGTGTATATGTGTGTCCATGTGTATGTGTGTATAGGAGTGCCAGTGTGTGTATGTAAGAGTGTGTGTGTGTAGGAGTGTCTGTGTGTGTGTATAGTGCAATGGTGGTCACCTGTAATGTGACATGAACCCAAGGTCCTGGTTGAGGCCCTCCCTATGGGTACCGAACTTAGCTATCAGCCTCTGTTCAGCCACTTTTCGCTGCGAAAAGCTAGTATGCCTCCAATTAAACCTGTTGGACTATAACCTGGTGTTGTGTGATTTTTAACTGGCTAGGCCAGCATTTGTTACCCTTCCCTAATTGCTCAGAGGGCAGCTTAAGAGTCAACCACATTGCTGTGATTCTGGAGTCACCTTAGGTCAGACCAGGTAAGTTTCCTTCCCTAAAGGGCATTAGTGAACTAGATGGGTTTTTCCAACAATCGGAAACAGATAGATGATCACCACTAGACTTTGAATTCCAGATTTTGTTTTAATTAATGAATTCAAATTCCAACATCTACTGTGGCAGGATTTGAACCCACGTTTCAACAATATCACCTGGATCTCTGAATTAACATCTAGCGATAATACCACTGGCCATCACCTCCCATAAATGCTCATTCTTAACAGTAAATCATAGACTGGTTAACACCACCGGAGCATGTTCTTCAAGAACATAATTCATTGTCAAGCCATTTGAAGACACTACATAACTCATTATAGATTACAGGACAATACAAATTTGACCAAGTAATTCATCCTTTCATTCAGATCCAGAAACTCCTGCTCAATTAGAGCATTGTATGAACACATGGTTGGGCCCAGAAATCAGAAAGTGTTTTTATCACTCCAAGAAAACCACATTGGCTTGTATCTGGAAAAGCCTGGATTTTAAAAGTCTCATCCTTCCATGGCCTCACCCCTTCCTACCTGTGTAATCTCCTCCGACCTTATAACCACCATCAGCAACTGATCAGTAACGGTGGGCGGCACGGTGGCACACCCGTTTCCTCCGGGTGCTCCGGTTTCCTCCCACAGTCCAAAGATGTGCGGGTCAGGTGAATTGGCCATGCTAAATTGCCCGTAGTGTTAGGTTAGGGGTAAATGTAGGGGTATGGGTAGGTTGCACTTTGGCGGATCGGTGTGGACTTGTTGGGCCGAAGGGCCTGTTTCCACACTGTAAGTAATCTAATCTAAACTGTCCCACGCAACTTATTGAGAGCATTGTAAAACAAAGTTTGATTTGAGTGACATAAGCCAAATATCCAAAAACTCAAAGAGATGGGTTTTAAGGACTGACTTAAATGAAACATTTTTAAAAATTCATTCTGGGGATACAAGTGCAGCTGGCTCGGCCAACATTTATTGTCCATACCTAATTACCCTGGAGAAGATGGTGATGAGTTGCCCTCTTGAACCACTGCAGTTTTTGGGGTGTGGGACACCTACACTTCTGTTAGAAAGGATTCCAGGATTTTGATGTAGTTAAAATGAAGGAACAACAATGTGGTTCCAACTTGGGATAGTGTGTGACTTGAAGGGGGGCATTGTAGACGTTGTGTAATTGAATGGATTGGATTTTTCCTGTTGTTTGTGTGCAGGAAATGCTGGTGTAATATTTCACATTGTTTCATAGATGCCAATGTGACAGCTGTATTAGTATAGACTAGCTAGAAGTGTCACAAATGAAAACAGAAAATACTGGAAAAGCTCAGCAGATCTGGCTGAGTTTCAGGACCAATGACCCTTCCTCAGAACACAGTTTTTTGAATTTTCTCCACAGATGCTGCCAGGCCTGATGAGCTTTTCCAGAAATTTCTGTTCTTGTTTCTGATTTCCAGCATCTGCAGTTCTTTTGGGTTTTGTTTCGCTATAAGTGTAGCTAGTTCTGGAGCACAAGTCACCAGTCCTATTGCTGAGGTGTGGTACTGTTAGTGTCCAGTACCATAACCATTTCTTGATATCATGTGGAATGAGATTGTTGAAGATTGATGTGTGTGATACTAGAGACTTCTGTTGGCCATCCATTTGCATCTTTGACTGAAAATAGATGTAAATGGCTCAGCCTTGTCTTTTGTTGAGCAGGGGAATCCATCGTCAAGGTTGGGGATATTTGAGGAGCATCCACCACCTCTTAGGTGTTTAGTTACCAACCAACATTCACGACTCGATGTTGGGAGAGATTGGATATGGGTCTGTTGGCTGGGCATCCCAATGGAGTGAGGCAGTGAGTGAAGGCATTTCAGAGCTTGGATCCTGGAAAATCACCGTTCTCCAATTCTGACCTTTTGTACATCACTGACTTGAATCATTCCATGACTGATGGCTATGTCTTCAGTTGTGTGGAACTCTCTTCTTGGACCTCTCTGCCACTCTATCCTCTAAGAAAGTTTTTAAAACTTATCACTTTCACCAACTTTTCAGCTGTCTGCCCTCCTGTGATTTTGTGTAGAATTTGTTTAGAAACTCCCTTGAAATGCCTTGGGATGTTTTGCTACTTTCAAGGTGCTATAGAAATGCGAGTTGTTGTTGCTGTGAGGAAATGCCCTCTGCTTGATGCCTCACTCCAGGCTATTCATTCACAATCTACTGTACACGGCTGAAGAGCAACATTAGCAGACGGAGACCCAAAAGTGCTCCACCTGCAGCTCTGCATTTAGCTTTGGACACAAGAGCCTAAAAACAAAGAAATATATTTAAACAGTGAAATCAATGCAAACAAATGATTAATTTCTCATATCGTGAAGGAATATTATCAGAAGAAGGAACACTATCAATATTGCAACTTTCATGGCTGAAACTTGAAAACCACTTTGCCCCATTGAAATGCTTTTTAATAATTGTGAAAAAGGGACAATTTATGTACAGCAAGATCCCATGGGCAGCAAGCTTTCTGAAATTGCAGAAATGTGCCAGAATCACAGGAGGGCAAGTTTTATTTTTTTGAATTCTTTAACAGGATGAGAGCATCGCTGGCTAGGCAGCATTTATTGCCCATCCCTAAATATCCAGAGGGCAGTTGAGAGTGAGCCAATTTGTTGTGGGTCTAGAGTCACATGTAGACCAGATCAGGCAAGGATGGCAAATTCCTTCGCTGAAGGATATTAGTGAAGCGGATGGATTTTTCTGACAACTTATAGCAGTCATTAGATCCCAGAACATGACCTGGGTCTCTGGATTAACAGTGTAGTGATAATATGACTCGACGATCGCCTCCTGCAAGAAGCAGGGTGAGGAGTCATTGAGATGTACACCATGGAAACCGAACTTTTGGACTAACCCGTCCAAGCCGACCAGATATCTGAAAATAATCCATTCTCATTTGCCAGCTTTTGGCCCATATCCCTCTCAACCATTCCTAATCATATACCATCCAGAGGTTATAATTGTGCCAGCCTCCACAACCTCCTCCAGCAGCTCATTCCATACATGCACCACCGTCTGCATGAAATAGTTACCCATTAAGATCCCTTCTAAATCTTTTCCAACTCTTCATAAGCTTGAGCCCTGTAGTTCTGGACTTCCCTGCCCTCGGGGAAAGGCCTTGACTATTCACCATATCCATGTCCCTGACGATTTTATCAACCTCTATAAGGTCACCCCTCAGCCTCCGATACTCCAGGTAAAACAGCCCCAGCCTGTTAAGCCTCTCCCAGTTGCTCAAACCCTCTAACCTAAGCAACATGCTTGTAAATCTTTTCTGAACCCATTCAAGTTTCATAACACCCTCCCCAGCAGGGAGAGCAGATTTGAACACAGCGCTCCAAAACCTGTCGAACCAATGTCCTGTACACCCACAACATGACCTCCTAACGAGTTATAAGGTTGGATGAGATTTCACAAAGGAAGGAGGTGGGAGTCTCACAAGAGAATAAGGGTGGTGCTGAGCAGAAAGGTGTAGGAAATCAATTTTCTCTCTTCCGATCTATAGTGCTGCCCTTTGATATCAGATCTGCAATAAATCTGAATGAATTATTCAACATTGAACAAAATAAGTTACCGATGTTCAAAGTACAACACCTTACTGTGAAGGCCTTGTGAATTACATTTGAAAGTGTAGCACCCACTGATTTACAGATTATATTGTACGGAAGATCTTCTTGGATGCAGCATGCATGTATTGTGTAATCTTGCATTTATGGCACCTGAGGCAGTTCCGGGGGTTTACACACTCAGATATGTGGCACTCCACTTATCGTTTTTAACTGGTAATTCAGATGGCCTCAGAATGATCCCCTTTTCTCTTCCCAGCCTCTGCCAGCTGTGAAAAATGCCCCAGAGCCAGAATTAGATGGTGAAGGTGAGGATTTCATTGGCATTATATGCTGCTTCAGGTAATTGCATTGGAAAGGTTGGATTGTGTTGAGAGAAGGAAATATGGAGCAGTAATCATTAAGTAGCGTTAAAGACAAGGTTTGAACAACATTTCCAAAGTGAATTGCTGGAAGGTGTAAACCTCCATCGCAAAGTCTACGAATACTTTTCAAATGGAATTACATCAAAGGACTGAGGCAGCAGCCTGTGGAATGGATGTAACATCGAAGACAAAAGGAAGGAAAGACAGAACTTACATTCATAAAGCTCACGTATTTTACAAATGCAGGACAAACATTTCCTAACCTATTGTATTTCTAACCCAAAAAAAGCACTCTGTAATGTAAAACAACATGGCAACCTATTTGCCCCATCAAGCAGCAATTAATGACAAACTAATATGTTCTACTGATGTTGATTGACTGAGTCTCAGGATGGAAAGTGATTCTCCAACATCTGCAGTCCTTACTTTCTCCCGAGTGTCAGGATGGGCCAAGTAACGGGGTGGTGGAGTGAGTCTGGCTGGGTTACTCTTCCGGAGGTCGGTGTGGACTTGTTGGACTGAAGGGCCTAATTATCAGCTTGCTGGCCAGTCTCGATCCCACAATTCCTGACTATGGCATGTAAAGATGAAGCAGCTGGAAACTGCCCTCTGGCTGCAAGAAAGGTCATGGAGGGATCAATTTGGAAGGGTGGTAGCTAGCAAATTAACAGTATCTGAGGAACTAGAAATTTCCAAACTTGTTTTACATGCAATGAAATCCATTTGACTTTGGTAAGAAGAATAGAGGAGCTGAATATTATTTGAATAGAGAAAGACTGTAGAAGGCCACAGAATAGAGAGATTTAGGTGTCGTCATCCATGAATCACAAAAAAAAGCATCCCAGTTCAAATAGAAAAGCAAATGAACTGTGAACTTTTGTTTGAAAGGGAATGGAGTATAAAATGGGAATTTTTGTTAAAACCATACAAGGCACTTATCGGATCATGCCTCGAATCCTGTGAACAGTTTTGGTTTCATTATCTAAGGAAAGATATACTGGCATTGGAGGCTGTCCAGGGACGATTCACCAGGTTGATTCCAGGTAGGGAGGGATTAAGGCAAGGTTAAGTCGATTGGACCAAGTCAAATTAGAGTTTAAAAGAATGGAGGAAACCTTTATAAAACATACAAGATTCTTGGATGGCTTGACAGGGTTAGGGGCAACACACTGAAGACAGAGATGAGGAGAATATCTTCTCTGCGGGTTGTCAATTCGTAAAATTCTTTAGCACAGAGGGCTGTTCTGGCCGTGTCACTAAATATATTCAAGGTTAGAATAAACAGATTTTTAGTCAGTAAGGGAATTGAGGGTTGTGGGGCAAAGGTAGGATAGTGGAGTTGAGGATTACCAAGTCAGCTGTGAACGCATTGAATGGTGCCAAAGACTCAGTGGACTGAATGGTCTACCGAGCTCCTGCGTCTTGTGAAGTCGGAATGGGCTGCCTTGCAGGTTTCACTGGGTTGGAGTGATCAGGACAGCTTCTCTGGTCAGTTGAGAGATGGGACCTTGCATGTTCATGGGGTGACCATCTGATGCAGCGGGACGCATCGACCTGACACCAAAATTGTGACGAGATGGCATCGGGAGGGGGGTTGGGGTGGGGGCATATGCAGAAAGGCTGTTCAATTTTAACTCATTCTACCAAATTTCATATGGCCAAATGATTCAGAATCCCATCTGCACTCAGTTATCCAGAAAAAAACAGAATGAATGCAGATAAATATTTATCATGCGCTGACTCCCCTTCAGGAGACCGACAGAAATCTGTTGAACTTGTGGTTTATAAAATGACAGTGTCATTTGGTTCATTAGCCTTGCTATCATACTTACTCCCTTCGGGAATCAATGTGCACTGTTTTTACCCATGGTTATAAATATTAAACCAAATGTCTCCTCTCATCCTGAGTACAGAATTCAAATTCCTCACAACCTGCTGATATTTTCTGAGACTCTCTCTCTAATCCATTTATATCAGGCCTTTCTAGAGGAAATGCGCCCTCCTTTGAATTGTAATGGAAAGCATAGCCGAGAGCTTATGTTCGACTCTGCAATAAAAGAGGTTTTGCCACTGGATCATGATGGGATGCCAATTGTTTTGTCTGGTTCAGTGTCAAATAGCTGTTCATTGTTGTGATACGTTCAAAGTTTTTCATGCCATTGTGAATCAGTGTGCACTATTCCACAAGAACTGAGTGATTTTCGTGTGGAAAAAAAATGACCAATACTTAGGGAAAACTTTCAATTATGTCATCTACTTCCATATACTTTATTAGGTTTACCATTGCTGTTCACTTCAAAGAGAAGCAGATTCAACAGCAGAAATATTAATTTTTATTTATGTAATTGCCTTACCAAAAGACTTTCATAACAGTCTTAATGAAGAAATACTTGATTCTAAACCACTGAAGGACATATTAGGACAGGTTTTATCAGAGAGCTAGATTTTAATATGTGACTTTAAGAAAGAAAGCAAGGTGGAGGGATTTACAGCTTATGACTGAAAGGAGATGGGGGTCAACATTGGGGTGATTGAAATTGGGTTTGTCCAAGGGAAATGCAAATATCTCAAAGGGTACAAGGTTGGAGGAGATTACACAGATACACAGGCTATGGAGGAATATGAAAACAAGAGTGAACCTTTAAAAAATCAGTGTCGTTTAACTGTGAGGCTAATGTAAAGCAGCAAACACGAAGGGAATGTACAAACAAAAGTGAGTTTGAGTGAATAATACTGACAGCAGATTTTTGGATGACCCCAAATCCCAATTTTGCATAAGGCAAATTTCACTCTTGGGCTAATAAGTGGCAAGTAATATTTGTGCTGCACAAGTGCTGAACAATGACAATTTCAAACAAGAGAATCTAACCATCTTCCTTTTGTAGGCAATGCTTTTGCCATTACTGAATCCCTCTTGATGATCAACATGCTTCAATTGTCCATAAACTGAACTGAATTAGCCATATGGCCACAAGAACAGGACAGAGGGTGGGAATTGTGGCAAGTGACTCACCTCTTGCCTCTATAAAGCCTTTCCACTATCTACAAGCTACAAGGCAGGATTGTGATGGAATCCCTTCGTTTACATGCAGCTCCAACAACACTCAAGAAGCTGGACAAGCACATTAACCTGCTTGATTGGCACACCATCCACCACAAATAACATTCACTTTCTCCACCATAGCTGCATGCACTGTACCAACTCACACTGACTCCTTTGACATTGACCTTAGGTCAGGTACAGCGGCCTGATGCGAATTTAAATCCAATAAGATCCTTTACTCATTACAGCATTGCTTACATTATCTCTTATGTTATGAGGAACTGGTCTTGGATACAGTGATCAGCTGAGATCAGGTGATCACTTACCTATTTGGAGTTCTGAAGAAGGCATGAGGTGCAGAATGTTGGGCTGCCAACCACCTGATGTGAGACTGTTTCCCTCTTGGAATTAGACAGGGACATTTATTGTGGGAGATGAAAGATGGTGCTACAGTTATTACTGTAAGTGCAAGTGGGGAAATATCCCAAGCAAGTGAATAGATACTGCACAGGGCACTCAGGGCATGCAGGTGGGTAGGTGCAAATAGGAGAAGGTGCTATTGGCAATGTGAGTGTGATAGAGCATGAGGCTGTGGCCTCCATGCTGGTCTTAGGGGAGGAGAAAGTCCCACGTCTGCCACCACCCCATCCATCAACAACCTTCCGGACCCTAACAGCAAAATAAACTATTAATTTTCTCCGGGGAACATCCGGAGTAAACATCGCGAAATGTGCAGGACCGCTCTGGAGTGGCAGCACTAGTCTGAGCTGGTTAAACATGGCACAGGATGCTTGACTTTCAGAGGTGACTGGTGAGTTGTTCTGGGTATGATATGTAATGGGGTGGAGGAGTTTAGGAATGTCGTGGGGGAAGAGGAGATGGTTAACAGGGTGCCTTTGATAAGATACAACAAGAAATCTCACTGGGCCTCGTAGTGAGAATGCTTCCAAAAAAACTCAATGCAACTCACACTTAGTCAAAAACATATAAGATTCAACCCAGTTTCTTTTGTTCTGAATAGTAGTACAAATGTGCATCTATTGAACATATTGGTAATGGAAATAACACATTTATTCTAATGGTACCATTGATAGAGTAGTGGGGCTTGATAATCAGTGAATTCTTCCTAGCACTGTTGTAACATATACTATTCATGGCTGTGAAAGCTTCTGATCACCTTATACAGTCACCGGCAGAACACAACAACACGACGGCTGGAGGAGGAGCGCCTCATCTTCCGCCTGGGAACCCTCCAACCACAAGGTATGAATTCAGATTTCTCCAGTTTCCTCATTTCCCCTCCCCCCACCTTGTCTCAGTCGGTTCCCTCAACTCAGCACCGCCCTCCTAACCTGCAATCCTCTTCCTGACCTCTCCGCCCCCACTCCACTCCGGCCTATCACCCTCACCTTGACCTCCTTCCACCTATCCCACCTCCATCGCCCCTCCCCCTAGTCCCTCCTCCCTACCTTTTATCTTAGCCTGCTTGGCTCTCTCTCTCTTATTCCTGATGAGGGGCTTATGCTCGAAACGTCGAATTCTCTATTCCTGAGATGCTGCCTGGCCTGCTGTGCTTTGACCAGCAACACATTTGCACCTTATACAGTCAACATAGTGTATGAGGTTCACAATATGGAAAGCTTGGTGACTTTCTGAAAATTTCCTTTAGTTAGGTTGATGCTGTTCCTCACTGATGGGATTGCATTGTTGCACTTTTCTTGCCGCTGGTATTGTGGCATCATGTCCATCGTGACGAATGTCTGTGTTTCGTTTTGGGTCTGTTTTGGCCTTTGGAATCATATGGCAGTCCCATTTTCGGTATTTCACAGACATCCAGTAAAGTTGGACAGCTTTTGGATAGGTGAGACAAAATTCATTTGGTGCATTTTGCAAACATGTTATGGGCTGACCAATATGGCTCCAAAAACACCCACTCTTGGGTTTTATGTCAATATTATTGCTCTTTTCTTTGACCAGTTGATCCTTCCTAGAGGCCTTAATCAGATTGAAGGTGCTGACTAACTCAATGTCAGTTCCTCTTCAGAAAAGTCACACTCATACCCTTTGCTACAGCATCTTCTGACAAACTGGTGAATAGACACTTAAGGATACTGTTTCTATTAATCTGGAATTTCTTCACCTTGAGGTGGTCTTCAAGAATTTTTCATATTGCATCTGGATATTTCTGATCATCAATGAACGAAATATGATTTGCTGATTCTGTAAAGCCCTTCCTGGCCAATAGGGAGAGTTTTTCATATCAGGATCATTTATCGCTTGACCTATAAAATAGAGTTGCAAACATAAAATAACAGTTGCATTTCCATAAAGCTGTCATTGGATGCTGTTTAACCCATAATTAGGTTTTTATCTTCAATTTCTCGTTGCAGGTCTTTGGTTTTGTGAAATTAGCGTATATTGTTACATTTGTTTATTTCTTTTGTTGGCTGTACTTCTCTCTCTTATAACTTTTTTAAAACTTTTTTTTACTTCTGCTTCCCTTTTAATTTCTACTGCTTGTGATCCTTTAAGATTTGAAGGGTTCCAGTGTAATAACTGCAGGTTTAAGACAGTAGATTTCCGCCTGAATGTAGCCTTCTTGCCAAAGAAGAAATGTCATGTAGGTACCTTTTTGCCTGTTGCATTAGTTTGGAGGAAAGAAAATGGTAAAACCAATCAAGATCTGGACTCAGATAAGCCTTCTTAATGTAGAAACCTATATTTCTAGGTATTTTCCTAGCTGGATTTTATTGTAGGAGCACTTTGGAGCTGTATTTTAAATACCATTTAACTGTCTTTCCTTCAACTTGGATTAACTGCCTTTCATGTTTGTGTTTTCTTCAAGAAATGAGAGGTAGAATGTTTACGATGATTCAGTGCAAACTGGTAGCCCTTACTTTTGGTTATATTTGTAACTTTAGTCTTTTTACTTTTAGATAAAACACTGATACAAATTTCTTATACGTTGAATGAACTTGCATTCTAATCAAAAATAAATTAACTGTCTCCTTTTTGGTCAATGGCCTGTCTGTATGTCTATACTCACAGGAACGTACATTGCTGTTGGTCTAAACTCCCTGTTATCCAGGTCTAATGTCTTGGCATTTTTCAAATTATTTTGCAGATATCTACCAACAATACATTGGTATCTCTTATGTACAGCCACCATTCCAGCAGGGAATTTTACCTGATACAGCAATGCTTATGTTATCTCATATAAATGCATTGGTTGGGGGAAAGTGAGGTCTGCAGATGTTGGAGATCAGAGTCGGGAGTGTGTTGCTGGAAAAGCATAGCAGGTCAGGCAGCATCTGAGGAGCAGGAGAATCTACATTTCGGGCCCGAGCACTCCTGATGAAGGGCTCTGACCTGTAACATCAGTTCTCCTGCTCCTCGGATGCTGCCTGACCTGCTGTGATTTTCCGGCAACACATTCTCAACACCAAATTAATTGGTTGTCAATTTGACTATCAATGGGAACTGGTGCACCCCATTATGGTTCATAGTGACCAGATTTGTCGCAAATGTTGGTTTCTTGAGGAACTCTAGCTCAGACTTGATAAGCGGGAGTCTGAGTTTCAAACACTGTAACACATAAGGGAAGGGGAGAGTAACCTGGACACTGTGTTTCAGGAGGCAGTCATACCCCTTGGATTAACTACCTCGAATTTGCTCAGTGGTCAGGGACAGAAGGGTGTGATGTCAGATGAGGCAGAAGGTAGTGCTGAAGAAGCCTCAGCCCTTGAGCTTATCTAACAGTTTTGAGATTCTTGTTCTTTCTGTATATAAGAGTGGGGGCTGTAACGGCAATGAACAAACTCACCATAGCACTGTAGCACAGGGAGCCATATAAGAAGTGGAGAAAAGAGAAACATAATTGTAATCAGGGATACAATCATGGGTCAAGAGTCCCAAAGTGTGTGTTGCCTGCCCAGGTTCAGTATTTCCTCTCTGGCTGCATAGGAACTTGGAGTGGGAGGGGAAAGATCCATTTGTTGTGGTCCAAATAGGTACCAATAATATAGGTAGAAAGAGGAAAGAGGTGCTATTGAGGGAATCCGAGCAGCTAGAGTCTAAATTACAAAACAGAACCAAAAAAAGTAACCAAAAAGGCATTACTACCTGAGCCTCAAGCTAATTGGCACAGGGTCAACAAGATTAAAGAGGTAAATGCATGGCTTAAAGATTGATGTGGGAGAAATAGATTTGAATTCATGGGACATTGGTACCAGTACTGGGTAAGGATGGAACTGTTCTGAAGGCATGAGCTTCAGCAGAATTGTGTTGGGACCAGAGTCTTGATGAATCACATAACGAAGCTGTAGTTGGAAATTTAAACTAAATAACTGGTGTCGAGGGATCGTTTTCACAATGGCAGCCAGAGAGTGGTGGAGTTCCACAGGCATTTCCACAGGTCCCTGTAGGGATCACACTATTCACGTTATACATTAATGATCTGGACAAAGGAACTGAGGACATTGTTGTTCAGTTTACAGATAGCATAAAGATAGGTGGAGAGACAGGTAGTGTTGAGAAAGCAGGGAGGCTGCAGACAGACTTGGACAAGCTTGGAGAATGGGCAAGGAATAGACAGATGGAATATAATGTGGGAAAGTGTGAGGTTATGCACTTTGGTGGGAAGATAGAGGTGTAGGTCATTTACTAAATGGGAAAAGGCTTCGGAAAAGCTGCTGATAAACAAAGAGACTTTAGATCGTGAGTTTAGGATTCTCTTAAGGTGACAGGTGGGTCCAGTTGCCAGTTAGGAAGGCAAATGCAACATTAGCATTCATTCTGTGATGGCTAGAACACAAGAGCAGGGATGTATTGCGAGGCTATATATGATTCAGGTCAGACCACATTTGGAATATTATGAGCAGTTTTGGACCCTCTATTTGAAGGAGGAAGTGCTGGCCTTGGAAGGAGTCCAGAGGAAGTTTGCAAGAGTGATCACAGGGATGAAGGGCTTGTCATATGAGAAGCAGTTGAACACTCTTGGTCTGTATTCAATAGAAGGATGGGCAGGGTGGCGATCTGTTTGAACCTTACGGAATATTGAGAGGCCTGATAGAGTGGACATGGAGAAGATGTTTCTACCTGTAAAAGAGATTGGATCTAAGGGCACAATCTCAGAGGGAAGGGGCAACCATTTAGAACTGAGATGATGAAGATTTTCTTTCGCCAGAGGATGGTGACTCTGTGGAGCTCATTGCCACAGAAATCTGTGAAGGTCAAGTCATTGAGTAACTTTAGGCAGAGATAGGGTTAGGGTTCTTGATTAGTAAGGGGATCAAGGGTTACAGGGAGAAGGTAGGAGAATATGTTTGATAAACATATAAGCCATGACTGAATGCTGGAGCAGACCAGATGCGCTGAATGGCCTAATTCTGCTCCTATATCTTATCATCCTGTGATCTTATAAGAAATTGAATTTGGATATCGTGGTGGTAAAGAATCCAATAGATAGTTATTACACCTCTCTGTTGTGCAATAACTTTATAAGGTCTTTTTCCTGGGTATGAGGACCAGAACTAGAGTGCATAGGTTTAGGGTAAGCAGGGAAAGATTTAAAAGGGATCTAAGGGGCAACATTTTCACGCAAAGGGCTGTGCGTACATGGAATGACCCGCCAGAGGATGTGATGGAGGCTGGTACAATTACAACATTTAAAAGGTATCTGGATAGGTATATGAATAGAAAAGGTTTAGAGGGATATGGGCCAAATGCTGGCAAATGGGACTAGATTAATTTAGGATACCCAGTCGGGTTGGATGAGTTGGACCGAAGGGGCTGTTTCCGTGCTGAAAACCTGTATGACTCTATGACTTTATGATACTCAAAGGCACCTAAGCAGCTGGGTGAAGACTGAACTATTAGATTACAAACAGTTGCACATTTCCAGAAGAGCATCGTGTTTCAAGTGATCTGAGGTAAGATGGAATATGAGATCTTTAAACCCACAGGTCTCATGCTATGTTGTAATGATGATACCATGAGGTATACTAACACACACGAGACACATTGCAATGCATGCTAAGTATAGAGTATAAATTTCTCTATTCATCCCCAACTAGTAACCTCAGTCCTCTCTACTGTGCGATTCATTTCCCAGACTAGTTGCCCTGCGGTTTCAGTGCTGGGATTGTGTGGTGTGCATTTGGAAATGGATGGGACTGGCTAGCAACCATTAAGTATGCAATAAAACTTCCGCTGTTCCTGAAAAGATCCATTCAATCAGAGCTGGAATCAAAGCCAACAGCAGGAGGTGAAAACCAGAGTCTGACTATACCAGCCAATCATCCAATTCCTTCGCATTTGATATTTTGGTCATTTTGTCTTTCTGGACAGGATCCTGGTATTCAGGGTTTGTTGCACGTAAAGTGGCTGCCTGTTTCCTATCTTACAATAGTGACTGCCCTTCATTGGGTGTAAAGCACTTTGGGATGTCTTGTAGTCGAGAAGACAAACATGTGAATGCAAATCTTTTTTTCATTTTAAAACTGAAGCTGATACAATTTTTCCAAAGTCACTACCATTTAGATTTGATGAGAAAACAAACAGTCTCTGAAAATCCAAATATCAAAGCTTCTTGAGAAATATTAAGACGCACATTTGTCTTTGCGCGAGGGGGTGGAAAGTTTTGGCCAGTCAGATATTTTCCCCCCAAGTTGATGGTTCTCTGTGAAACAATGAAGTGAGGATAAGCATCTCAGGAGGTTTTCCCATTAAAATAATAAAAAGGTCAATTCATACTGCAGAAGTCTGCAAGTTGAAACATGTAAACAGAGGCGGAACTGACTAATTTGGCCCTGAACATTCTTTCCGGTTTTTAGAATTATGTTTTTGCATCAAAGAAAAAGACCCATTTGGCCCATTGTCTCTGTGCTGGCTTTTTGAAAGAGAGATCTAATTAGTCCCACCTCTACCTTCTTTCATCATAGTCCTGCAAATAAATTCTTTTGAAGTTTTGATCCAATTCCTCTTTGTAAGTTACTCATGAATTTGCTTCCATCACTGGTTAGGCAGAGCATTCCAGATCTCAATAACTCATTATATCATAAAATAAACTTCATCTCTCCTCTGATTCTTTTGCCAATGACTTAAAATTTTCTGGCTACTGATCATCTTCGACAAAAACAGTTTGTTTTTCTTAAACCAATAAAACAATAATTAATTTCAACTTTTTGACTAAATTTTCTGAGGCTTTGAAACAAAAAAGCACATTCATTGGGAATTCCACGTTTAATTATTATAATCCTACGATCTGTAATGCTGGACTCTTTATTTCTTTAATTTTCTAATTTGTTTTTTTTCCCTAAGAACTGAAGAAACTGTTCGTAGGTACCTAAGATGGCACCGTAGGTGGTGCCTTGCCAACTTTTCACTGTACACATGTGTACGTGTGAAGGTAAAGCTAATCCAGTTCAGAAGAAGGAATGACAGAGATGAAAAAAAATCTTGCTGGTGAGGTTGTTGGCCGTTTTGTAAAGTTAAATTAATTTGGTTAATGGTTCCAAACCTCAGAGTGAGAGAGATGAAGCTGGAAATAAAAGTTAGTACAGGATATCGAAAGCAGAGGAAACAAAACTTTGGAAAACAATGACCAAACAGCTATTCGGTGATTTGGTGCTATGCACTTCGGTGCAAGGAATTTAGTGAATAACACAGATAAGCTGAGGGCACAATAGATTGCTGGCAATATCCGAGCATAGCTATTACTGAACCACAGCTTAAAGGAAGGCAGGGAGGGCAGCTCAATATTCCTGGTAACAAAGTTTTCAGGTGAAGTGGAGAGATGGAGGATAAAACATACATTTAAGAGACAATTACAGTTGTGAAGAGAGATTGTATGCTCGAAGGATTCCCGACTCCGGCGACTGACTGTGTGGAGTTTGCACGTTCTCCCCGTGTCTGCGTGGGTTTCCTCCGGGTGCTCCGGTTTCCTCCCATAGTCCAAAAGATGTGTGGGTCAGGTGAATTGGCCATGCTAAATTGCTCGTAGTGTTAGGTAAGGGGTAAATGTAGGGGTATGGGTGGGTTGCGCTTCGGCGGGTCGGTGTGGACTTGTTGGGCCGAAGGGCCTGTTTCCACACTGTAAGTAATCTAATCTAATCTAATCTAATCAAATGAAGACATGTAGCTTGAACTGTGCTGGAATTTTCACATTGATGCTAATACACACTGTAGATCCCCCAAACCTCCTTCTGTGATTCAAATATACACTGAAGTGGAAAAACACAATAATAGTATTAATATATTGTTCAACTATCCGAAACGTAACTGGGATAAAACCAACGTAAAAGATATGGAGGATTGGGGGGAGTCAGGATTCTTAATTGCAAGACCCACAAAAGAAGGGGCAATTCTCAGCTTAACTTCAGGAATGATGCTGAGGGATAGAATCGATATCAGTGAGAAAACATTGTTACGACTCACTGGGATAGTCTCCTAGTTTTTGTCACAAATGTGAAAAAAAATTCAAAGCATCTAAAGTTACCAATTTTGCCTGACTGATGAATTCAACTTAAATTGAATTAAATTTAACTTAAATCTGCCAACCAGATTTCTGCACTTAGCAACAAAACAACTGCTTATTACATACAAATGTCTTTGACTAATGCAATAAAAGTAATTACTGTGTTATAACTCATTAACTTAAACTCTACCCCAATTATATTCTCTTCTTTGCAAACAGACAAATGAACGCAGGCTAGGTATGGATGGGAATGAAAATAAACTTAGGGAAACACAGTTCAATAGCACCAGTCTGAACCACAGGATTAAATGAGGTGTTTTCTTTCAATTCCGTTTTGTTGTTTGCCCTTGAGGCTGAACTCTTTGCAAACCAATGCTGCTTATCATTCATTGGCTGTAGATTTTTTTTTCTCAGAGATTCTGAAGTTGATTTCTCCTTTCTCCTTTCAACGTAGGAATCCGCAAAGAAAGGTGAATGGAAGCCTGGAGATAGTTGCTCCCCGAGTTCAGAACCTGTCTGCTCCATCCTATCAGCTTCTGTTCTCCCTGTTCCAGAAAAAGCAACATTGTGTATATCTCACAGTGTATTCCAGTAAAGACTGCAGCCATCTCTTTGCATAGTCTCCTTGGTTTAAAGCAATATCTTTCCTTTTTAGCCCACTGTCCAAAATTAAAAGTTTACTGGGATGTTGCCTGGTATGGGGGACTTTAGCTATGAAGAAAGGTTGGATAGACTGCGTTTGTTTTCATTGGATGACAGGAGATTGAGGGATGACCTGAGGGAAGTTTACAAGATTGTGAATGGCTTGGATAGGGTGGAAAATATGAGGCTTTCTGCCAGGGTGGAGGGGTCAATTACTAGGCGATACAGGTTCATGGTGCGAGGGGGGCAAGTTTTAAAAGAGTTGTGCGAAGACAAATTTCTCACAAAAAGGATGGTGAGTGCCTGGTACATGCTGCCAGACGAGGTAGTGGAAGCAGACACAATAGCAGCATTCATGATGCTCCTGGACAAATACATGAGTAGGAATGGAATGGAGGGATACAGATCCTGGAAGTAAAGACAGTTTTAGTATAGAAGGGCAAACTGTGTCAGCGCAGGCTTGGAGGACCATATTGTGCTGTACTGTTTCTTGTTCGTTCTAAAGGAAATTAAGGGCGACGGAGAGAATGCTGGTATGTGGAGTTGAAATGCCTATCACCCATGATTGAATGGCGGAGTGGATTCGATGGGCCGAATGGCCTTACTTCCACTCCTATGTCTTATGGTCTTAAAAGGTATTATCTTTACAAATTTTGTTTGCAAGAAAATAATTCAGTTAGATTGAACACTGGCAATCATATTTCTGATTAGTTTGATGTAATTATATAAAAAGGCAACAAAATATCAATGTAAGGAAATTTATTTTTTATATTTGAAAAATAGCTTGGTAAAGGTGCACTGGAAGCAACTACTTCAAGATCAATTTATGCCAGTGAAGTGCAAAGCACTCAAAGGGAGACTGGTTTCAGAATAAATACGTTCCCATAAAGGAAAAAGATAGATCTCACAAACCTTGAATTCTTCCTTCCACGTCTCAAATGTTAAAGAACATGCAGGTTTGGATAAGACATAAAGTGGCTGTCGGATACTGAGTGCTCCATTGATAGAAAGCTACAGGAAGTATAAAATCACAGTGGGAAAACTCAAACATAAAGAAAGTCAAGTAAAATCAAAGATGTTTTCTAAATAAATGAGAGGCTAACCAAAAGGATAGAGCAAATCAATTATTGAGCTCAGGGTTAATTTGTGAGAAGGTGGTTATGCGAACTCGGAAGGTGATTGCTACTGTTGCAAACTAGGCTGAATGGCTCCAGGCTGCAAAACATTGCGGTTTGTCCCAGCCAAATCCAGGGTTGATTTGTAATGTTACATGATATGGTCAACAGCACTTGGGGCAAGAATAGGGACAGGACATAGTAGGTTAATGCATAATATATCGCAGATGTGTTCCAGCTTCCATATCTGGCGTCTGCGTAATGCTGTTGCTTGTTGAACACCCACACATCGCTCAAACTTGAAGTCCCCTCCATCACAGAATGAATCACCTACTCCATCCACTCTGACTTTGGTGGAAGCTGTTTGCATCTCCATTGTACACCCGTTATTGTGGCAGGTAGTGAGTCTTAGGCTCAGTCTCATACTACTGGAGAACCTCCAAAATGTACACATTCTCTTCCTTGTCAACCCCCGACAGAGCTCCCTTCCTGGCTTTCTGCAATTTCTCGGATTGCAATGGCTCAGGAGCTGACCAAGTCTGGCCAACTGACTGTGTACCAAGTCCCTGGACAGATATCAATGGCTGCCCTCGACTTACTGACTGAGGGCTACTCCCTTTAGTCTTTGAGACATAGCCACTGGCTTAAAGCATCTGCAGTGTGTTTGGGATATGCACAATTGGCAAATGGTGAAAATGTGACATTGATGGAAATAACTGTGAGTGTTTCGGCTTTCGTTGAGGTAGCAAACCACAAAAAGGCAAGGCAGAGATGTTGTGACTTGGCACAAAGTGAGTGAACTCTAAGAGAGCCGCCAGCACTCTTGGGGTGGTCTCTTGTCCAAATCATGAAATAGATGCTGGCTCATAGCACAAAATGCAACATTATAATGAAAGATGCCAGTGTATTCCAAAGAGTGTTACGGAATCACTGAACCATTCTGTAAGAGGATCAAGAGATGAAATAGAAACAGGAGTACACCATTCAGCCCCTCGAGCTGCTCCGTCATTCATTAGAATCTTAGCTGATCCGACATTTCTCATGTCCACCTTCCTGTGTTTTCCCTGTAACCCATGATTCCCCTCTGGATAAGGAATCTATCTATCTCAGCTTTCAACATACACAAGGAATCTGCCCTTGCAGCTCTCTAAGGCAAAGCGGTTCAAAGATTTACAATCCTCCAAGATAAGAAATTCCTCCTCATCTCAACCTTAAGTGGTGCTCCTTTATTCTGAGATTATTCCCTCTTGTCCTAGAATCTCCCATGAGGGGAAACATCCTCTGTCAGCCCCTTATTTTAATGAGATAGAACATTGAATATAAATCACCTCTCATCCTTTTAATCTCTAGTGAGCAACATGCCAACCCACTTAGCCTTTACTCAAAAAACCATCCTTCCATTCCAGATGCAGATGTGCCATGATGGTGCAGATGCCCATTACCTGTGGACAAGGGGTGCATGCAGTCTCTACCCATGGAGCAGACCAGAGATGTTGGCACTGGGTGTCCAAGAAGGACTCAGAGGAGCAAACGGTGGGTTGGTGTCACCAGGTACCTGTTGAGACTTTCACATCAGGAATTCTTGATAACTAGTTTCTGTCCAAATGGTGGGAAAGTGGGAAACTGCATATCAATGAGGTAAGACTGACAAGTAATCAGATTCTAAAGCATGTTAGCAGTCCTCTTGCTATTCCTTAGTGAGAATTTCACCTTGTCATTTAGCACTTTGCTGAAAAATGTGACTTTTGCTCTTGATGTTGAGAAGGACTTTGCTGGTAGTCTCGTCCAATATTCCCAACTTCCTCACCATGTCTCATGTCATTCCAGGCTAGGAAGATTCCACCTATGGTTGTTGCAGCTAGGGCCTCTTCCCATGACACCAGAGACAACAGCCATGTCCAGTGACCCATCTACATGGGCTGATGAAGGGCTTTTGCCTGAAACATCGACTCTCCTGCTCCTCAGATGCAGTCTGACCTGCTATGCTTTTCCAGCACCACACTCTCTACAGTAATTTCCAGCATCTGTAAGTCCTCACTTTTGCCTATATAAGCCAGATTAACAGCCAGCTGAATTTTCTACACATTATCCCTTTCTTTTGCTTCAAGAACTAACTGTTATTAACCAAAACTGCTTTTGTTCCCCTCCAAAGTGCATCTCAGGAGAGAGTAATATGTGTGTGTGTGTGTGTGTGTGTTGGGGGGCGTTTGGAGGGGTAATAATTCTCATTTTGCAAACTATATTGTTTTAATTTATTTGTAGGGTTGTGAACATCACTGGCATTGCAAATATTTATTGACCATCCCTAATAGAAAAAGTTAAAAATCCCACAATGCCAGGTTATAATCCAACAAGGTTTAATTGGAAGCACTAGCTCTCAGAGCACTGCTCCTTCATCAGGTGGTTGTGGAGGATACAATTGTAAGACACAGAATTTATAGCAAAAGTTTACAGTGTGATGTAACTGAAATTATACATTGAAAAATGCCCTGAGTGTTTGTTGAGTCTCTCATCTGGTGGAATGATCATGACAGTTTCACTCTTTCGCATATAAATCACAAAGCTTTTTTTAAAAAATTACATTCTCAGGTTAACTTTAAAGTTAAAGTTAACTTGAGAACGTAACTTTAAAAAAAATTCTTTGTGATTTACATATGAAAGAAGTGAAACTATTGTGGTCATTCTAACAGATGAGAGACTTAACAAACACTCAGGGCATTTTTCAATGTATAATTTCAGTTACATCACACTGTAAACTTTTGCTATAAATTCTGTGTCTTACAATTGTATCCTCCACAACCACCTGATGAAGGAGCGGTGCTCTGAAAACTAGTGCTTCCAATTAAACCTGAACTATAACCTGGTGTTGTGTGATTTTTAACTTTGTACACCCCAGTCCAACACCAGCATCTCCAAATCATAATTGAAAAAGGTAATGGTGAGTTGTTTCTTAAACAAATGCAGTCCATGGGGGTGTAGATTGACTGATAATGCCACTACAGAGAGAATTCCAGGATTTTGACCCAGTGACACCAAACGAATGGAGATATATTTCCGAGTCAGGATGGAGCGTGGCTTGGAGAAGGACTTACAGGTACTGCTGTCTATTGTCCTTCTCAATGCTGCAGGCCACAGGTTTGACGGATGCTGTTGGAAATGCCTTGATGAGTTACAAACCTGTGTGTATTGACCAATTCTGCATCTTCATGAAATAGGTTTTGTTTCACAATGAATGAATGTTTTCATGGTCATTAAAGATATCTGGCTTAATGGGTAGCACTACTGTCTCGTGGTGCCAGGGACCTGGGTTCGATTCCAGCCTCAGATGACTGACTATGTAGAGTTACACTTTCTCCCCGGTTTTGTGTTGGTTTCCTCCAGGTGCTACGGTTTCCTCCCACAGTCTAAAGATGTGCAAGTTAGGTGAATTGGCCATGCTAAAATGCCCATAGTGTTTAGGGAAGTGCAGGTTAGGGGAACTGGAGAGCAGTAGGGGTAGGGGAATGGGTCTGGGGTGAGATACACTTCAGAGGGTTGGTGTGGACTTGTTGGGCCAAATGGCCTGTTCCTCATAGTAGGGATTCTATGTTTATTTCAAGTCTGATTGCAAGGAATCAAACAACTGGCCAGATTGGGAATTGGGTGAAACAATTTAACTTATATTGTGACCTGTGGAATCAGGGGGACTAGAGTCAGACAGTGCTCCATGGAAACATAAAACTGGGGACTTACAGTGTGTAACTGGATGTGGGAAAATAATCATCAGAGGATATTATAGTGACATCTGGCCTTTTGTGCATTGTTAAACAAAATGGCTTTGGCCATTGCTAGGACCTTCCTGGAGATGGAAGACTAATCCTGAAGTAGGTTACAATTCCAGACTATTTAGAACATAGAACATTGAACATTACAGTGCAGTATTACATTAGGCCCTTCGTCCTTTGATGTTGAGCTGACCTGTGAAACCAATCTGAAGCCCATCTAACCTACACTATTCCATTCTTGTCCATATGCCTGTCCAATGACCATTCAAATGCCCGTAAAGTTGGCGAGTCTACTAATGTTGCAGGCACTGCGATTCACGCCCCATTATTCTCTGAGTAAAGAAACTACCTCTGACATCTGACCTATATCTATTACCCCTTAATTTAAAGCTATGCCCCCTCATGCTAGCCATTGCCATCAGAAGAAAAAGGCTCTCCCTGTCCACCCTATCTAACCCTCTGATTATCTTATATGTCTCAATTAAGTCACCTCTCAACCTTCTTCTCTCTAACGAAAACAGCCTCAAGTCCCTCAGCCTTTTCTCCCTCCATACCAGGCAAGATCCTAATAAATCTCCTCTGAACCCTTTTCAAAGATTCCACATCCTTCCTACAATGTGGTAACCAGAACTGTATGCAATACTCCAAGTGTGGCCACACCAGAGTTTTGTTCAGTGGCAGCATGACCTCATAGTTCTGAAACTCAATCCCTCTACCAAGAAAAGCTAACACACCGTATGCCTTCTTAGCAACCTTACCAACCTGGATGGCAACTTTCAGTCATCTGTGTACATGGACACCAAGATCTCTACTCATCTATACTACCAAGAATCTTACCATTAGCCCAGTACTCTTTATTCCTGTTCTCCTTTCAACAGAGACAACTACTACGTCCAGTAATCTATTTCCATGTGCCAGATTGAAAGCTGTGTGAAAATTCTGCAACTTTTCCTTCGTTCAGCTCTTCAAGAACTTAGACTTATTTTGTTTTTCAAGATTAATCTCTGCAAAAAGAAATCCATATTCTTCCCCCATAACCTGTGTGTGTGTGCGTGTGTGTGTGTCTGTGTGTGTGTGTTTGTGTGTGTGTGTGTATTATTTAGAAAGGTATCCGTTTATCTTTTTGCATCACAGGTTGTGTGTATCAACCAATTTTTAGAATAAATTGATACAATAAGCTTTTTTGTTGCTGGCAACTTTGGGACCAGGACTGTGCTGATTGATTCAATATTCTGGACAATCAAGAGGTCCACATAATCAATATAAAAACACACACTAAGTAATAGACACATAACTTAGGGGACATACACATCACTGTTATACTTTATTCACAGCATAAATCATTTAAATAATAATGCAGCTTTGTCTTAAATAAAACTAATCAGCAGAAAGCCATCTCACTTGCACCCTCAACTAACTATTTAGACCTTGCAGAGATTGCAGTATTTGAGGAGAAATTGACTCGCAGTTGAATCAACTGATGATATTTCATGTGGTCATTTGCTTGAACAAGAAGTAAATTTATATTGAGGTTAATATATTTTTTAAAAACCATAATAATTGGACACAAAAATACAGTAAACTTCACACCATTTGATGTACATCATTTTGTTGGTTTATCAATGGTTAAAACAAAGTTTGCTATAATGTATTGCTTATTAATGAAACCTGGTTGATGGACCATTATATTCTAAGTCTGATACAGTAAAATCAAACATCTGGCCGTACCAGGAACTGGGTAAAATTATGTTGTGATGCGTAGAGTAATGGCAATAGTGAAAGATAGTGCACTCCCTCTACCTCAGTCATAACACTGTCCCTCAATCTTGTTTAACCGAGAGCACAGGTCAAGTACCACTAGAAATGTTTTATTTTGTATAAATTAGGAAACATTGGAAGATAGAGACCATGCAAGCCCCATCATGAAGCAGGAAGTCAGAGATCATTGTTAAAATCGCACATTACTCAGGTTCTAAGGACTAAGAAAAATAATTTGCAATTTATATGATAAATCAGTTTGCAGGCTTGGCACAGAAACTGCACATCTGAAGGTAAGGACAGATTGACCTTCTAAATTGCCAGTTCAGTCAGCTGAATACTTATCCAGGCTTTGATCTTAAAGTCTGCTTACATACTTTAAAGTTGGATTTTGATTTATATTTGCTGGTTACATGCAGACCCTCCACAAAATGGATAGCACTGAAAATAAAAGTGTTACTAATCTCTACCGTGTAAGGAAACCTCCTCAGGCATCCACACCCCTCAACTTAATGCAAGGTCTGCACCTAAATATTGAATGTGGGCTTTGTGAGAATGTAGGAACATAAGAACCAGGAGCAGGAGTAGGCAATTCAGCCCCTTGAACCTATCCTCCCATTTAGTTCAATCAAGGCTGATCTCATCTCTTCCTCAACTCCACTTTCCTGCCCACTTTCCATAACTCTTTAATCCATTAGCAATTAAAAATATGCATTTTATCTCTTTAAATTTGTTCAATGTCTTGGCATCCACTGCACTCTGGGTGGGTGAATTCTGATTTAAATCTTCCACTTCTTTGCCTAGAACTATGACCTCCCATTCGAGATTGTCTAATGGGGGGATGAAGCATCCCTTCTACTTTGTCAATCCCTTTTAGCACCTCAATAAGCACCTCATCTCAGTCTTCTAAAGCCCTGAACTGTTCAATCTCTCTTCATAAAACAACCTCTGGAATCAATCTAATGAATCTCCTCTGAAATGCCTCCAGTACAAATACATCTCTGCTCAAGTGTCAGGACCAAACTGTGCACAATACTCTGAGTGCAGTCTCACTACTGCCTTGTACAGTTGTGCCAACATTTCCCTACTTTTATACTCTATCTCTATGGCAATAAACGTCACAATCCCATTTGCTGTACCCGCAATTCAGTAACAAAGATGCCCAGATCCCTCTGCACTGGAAAACTCTGAAGTTTCTCTAAATTAGTTAATAAGTTGCCTTTCTAATCTTCTGACTAAAATGGAAAATCTCACACTTATCCATATTTAACCCTAAAACTGCCCACTCACTCACTCCACTAAGAGAAAACACAACAAAATTTGAGCCAGAGGTGTATACGAGTCTGTCTAGGCATAAGGTTACTTGACTAAGCCCTCACATGTCTCTACATAGGCTGTGGCTATCTCTTCTCCAAATATCGGGAAGAATTCTGTGGAGACAACTGTGAGTCCTGTCTGCTGGCAAAAGAGCTGCTGAGATTCATGGATTGCTTTCTATTAGAATATTGTGAACAGTTTTAGGCCCTCTATCTAAGGAAGGATGTGCTGCCATTGGAGGAAGTCCAGAGGCCGTTTACAAGAATGATCCCAGAGATGAAGGGTTTGTTACATGAGGAGCTGTTGATGATGGAGTTAAGATGGATGAGGGGGTGATCTCACTGAAACTTGTGGAATACTGAGAAACCTAGAATGGAGTGGATGTGGAGAAGATGTTTCCACGAGTAGACGAGACTATGACATAGCATCAGAATGAAGGGACAACCCTTTAGAACTTTCGGGTGGCACTTTGGCAGAGTGGTTAGCACTGCTGCCTCACAGTGCCAGGGACCCAGGTTCAATTTCAACTTCGGGTGACTGTCTGTGTGGAGTCTGCGCATTCTACCCATATCTGCACGGGTTTCCTTTGGGTGCTCCAGTGTCCTCCAAAGATGTGCAGTTTAAGTGGGTTGGCCATATTAAATTGCCCCTTTATGTCCAATGATGTACAGGCTCAGTGGATTAGTCATGGGGAATGCAGGATTACGGGGGTGGGTCTGGGTAGGATGTTCTTCAGAGAGTTTGTATAGATTTGGTGGGCCAAATGGCCTGTTTCCACACTGTAGGTATTTATTATCAATTCAATCTTACCTAAGAATGCTAACTTGCAGGTTTTCGTCTGTTCAATTTGTATAACAGTGGCATAGATACGTCACATTATTTACCTGACAGACTTGGAATTAGGATAAGCAGACTTTATGTCAGATTGGGATGTCTGGTTGACATGGACAAGTTGGACTGAATGGTCTGTTTCCATGCTGAATGACATTAACTGGCCACTCACCCAGTATTTATGGAAACATCAGTATTCAATCATGTCCACACCGTATTTTAAAGCCAGTGGTGAACCCAGGCAAGCATTGGCATTCAAGGCATGCCCTGCTTTCTCCAGGATGGTGTCGGTGCATGTTGGAGAAGGCACGGTGAACATCCAACAGGGACCTTGAGGGGATGGTGCAAACGAGAGGGGTCCTATTCCCAGAGAAATGGCACATGTGGATGCCAGTCTGGATCACTGGAGGTCTGATTAAAAATCACTTTTACCCCCAAAAAACAGAGAAGAGATTGGAAAAAGTGCCAAGGCCGGTCAGTCTGATTTTCTGGAACCTGGAAAGACATATTTTCTTTAAAGGAAATACCTCAAAAGATATTAGAAATAGAATGGCTGTGAGTCCCATGTACTAGCTAGTACAGAGACAGGAAGATGGTACAGATAAATACCCTGTTGGAAAATTGGTACAAGATGAATTGAATATTTCAAACTCTTGGTGCACTGGGACTGGTTCTGTGGGAAGTGGCACCTCTGGAGGTGTTGCCCTGAATAAAACCAGAATCAAGGTTCTTTTTGAGGCTTTAAGTCGGAATGTTCAGGAGAAGTTTAAACTCATTTGGAATTAGAAAAGAACCAGAAAATAGCAAACAGCAGCATGCAGTCAGAGAACCCACAGATATAAACAATGGAAAATTCCAAAAAATATAGGGATTAGATTAAGACAAATATAAAACATGACAAGTGAGGTATTATATTGTTGATGTGCCATTGCCCTTAATGTAATTAGTAATGTAGTTGAACTTTAGGTGCATGGGATTAATACACAATTACATTAATGAAGACATGACTTAAACAATCTAAGGAATTGTTTTTAAATATTTATGGTTATTGAGTACTTCAAGAACTGTGGACAAGGGAAAAGAGGAGAGGGAGTTGAATTGCTCATGATATATTATTATTAAGAAACTTAGTTTTAAAAGTGGGTAGAAACCCATATAATTCACATCTGAATTGTATTTCCACATTGTGTGTAGTAAGTGGGGGAGACATACTGCTAGTTTTATTTTAGATTTGTCCTGCAAGTGGTGGTAGGATAACTGGACGTTTTGTTGACAAATGCATTTTTAATGAACATTTTTACAGCCTTACTTGAGGGGAATGGTTAGGTGCATTAGAAAAAGAAGGTAGAAGCAAAGAAACTATTGTTAGTGAGCAACAAAAATCCAGTACCACAGAAAGACAGAACCATCCAGAAGATCAGACAGTATATGCACGCTCAGTCCGCACAAAAGGTGCTGTTAGTTGAGTAGTTCACTGAAAGGTCCTGAGGAACTTAGAAGAAAACTCCAGAAGTAGAAATTTGCAGGAAGGTTTGGAAAACCGATGTGTTTGCTCTGAAAGTCTTTCGAAGCCAATGAGAATAAAGCTCCAGAAGCCAATTATATCCATGACTTCTGAACAAGACAGTTTGAAATGGAGACAGAGTGACTCTTCACTGAAGTTTGAGTATCTTTAAAGTTTTTGTATGTATTTCTGATACTTGTAATAAGGCCATTTCAAATTGTTCTTGTATTGTGTGAAATAATGTGCTTTTTATTTCCTTTTATGCATGTACGTTGATGCTATTTTTTTATAAGTACATCAGCAGCCACTTCTGAATCAATTAAATGACTGACCAACATATGAAACAAATAGCAACCATAAAGTTATGGTCTATGATGCCAGGTTCCATTTCAGAATTGGAATTGTCCAGTGTTACAACCAGTTATGACGATAACAGTTGTAAAAGTGTTGATTAATTGAGTTAAAAATACCAATGGATAGGATGTATAAATTATAGAACTTTATTGGAGTTGTTATAGATTGGTTGCTGTTACTTACCTGGGCTAATTTTAAAGCTGCAGATAGTGAAAAGAAAATGGACAAGCACATTTCTTGGCAAATTTAAAAGTTTTGCACCAAAAATAAAGTTTAATATTAGATCATTTTAATTACCCCACTTCTTTGGGGAAAACAGTCTAAAGTTGGGGAGTTAGCATAATTCAGAATAACATTTTCAAACAATGTGCCTCCAGTCCAACGAGGAACAAAGCTGTGTTGATCTGGTTCTGGGCAGTGAAGTAGGGCCAATGGAATGTGTTGCAGTGGGCAAGAATCCAGTTCACATTAACACAGCAGAATTCAGTTTGATGTCATTATGGAAAAACCAGAAAATATCAAAGATTAAGATACTCAGTTTGGTAATACCTAATTCTGGTGATTCAAGAAGGGACCCAGTACCGATGGATTGGAAAAGGTGACTTGCCCAGTAAAGCAGCTACGGGGCATTGCAGGGCAAATAGTAAAGAGGCAATTCAATTGCAAAACAAACTGTCGCCTTTGAAGGGAAAATGCAGCTCATTCAAAGGTAATGTGCATGTATGTCAAAGAGAAAAACTGTTCAAACAAAAATAATGGAGGTTTGAGACAAACATCAGGAATGAGATCGGGGTGAACATGGAAAGTGCAGTGGTTAATTTAAAAAGTTAATGCATGATTAATAATTAAGAGTAAACTGAATGGTTGGATAAGTGGAGCTGAGTTCACCAAAAAAAATCAGCCATGGTCTTATTGAACGGTGGCGCAGGCTCGAGATGGCCTACTCCTGCTCCTGTTTCTTATGCTCTTATGTGAAGGTAAGTAAGGTTGTGCGATGATAAGAAAGCAAAATCAATAGATTTCCAAAATATTTTATACCAAGTATGAAGTGCAAGTATTTAACCGGAGAAAATGTTGGGCCTATTATGACCCAATGTGAAACCTTTAAGAAGGCAGAGAACATCCCAAAAGCATTGAATTAGTAATTTCAATTTGTCTGCACAAAGGAAGCAGCCTTTGGTGAATATTACACTTTAAAAGGATTGGAACCTTCTAGACAGGGTAATCAAAACTTACAGAAATTAGAATCACTGAGGTTTGCTAAGATTGGATGGAATGCAATATAGGCTGTGCAAAGGAATAAAGACATCAATCACAGCGACAATGGTCACAATATCTAAACCCACTTAGGATACTGAAAGACAGTGCCAAAGGACTACAGGGTGGCTATGTCATATAACTTTGCAAAGTTGTATAAGGTTTAACCCAGAAACTATAGGTCAGATATTTAACATTGGCAGTAGACACTTCATAGGAAACCTCGATCAGGGTTAAAACAAAACCTTTCATTTGGAAAGGTATGTGTTAAGCAAGAAAGGACAGCATGGATTTGTTTAAGGCTGCTTCATCAATGACCTTCCCTCCATCATGAGGCAGAATCATAGAATTTCAAACTGCATCACCTCACACTTATCAAGGTTAAATTCCATCTGCCGCTGATCTGACCGTCTGACCAATCCTTTAATATTCTCCTGTAAGCTAAAACCTTCTTCTTCATTGTTAACCATCCCATCAATTTTCCTAAGTTAAAAATCACACAACACCAGGTTATAGTCCAGCAAGTTTAATCGGAAGCACACTAGCTTTCGGAGCGACGCTCTTTCATCAGATGATTGTGGAGGGCTTGATCGTAACACAGAATTTATAGCAAAAATTTACAGTGTGATGTATCTGAAATTATGCATTGAAAAATAGACAATCAATTTTTCAATGTATAATTTCAGTTGCATCACTCTGCAAATTTTTGCTCTAAATTCTGTGTTACGATCGAGCCCTCCACAATCACCTGATGAAAGAGCGTCGCTCCGAAAGCTAGTGTGCTTCCGATTAAACTTGCTGGACTATAACCTGGTGTTGTGTGATTTTTAACTTTGTACTCCCCAGTCCAACACCGGCATCTCCAAATCATGACTACTTATGAAAAGAGGTTGACTGAGCTCGGACGCTTTTCATTGGAAAAAAGAAGGAAGAGAGGGGACCTAATTGAGGTGTACAAGATAATGGGAGGCATAGATAGAGTTGATAGCCAGAGATTTTTTCCCAGGGCAGCAATTGTTAACACGAAAGGTCATAGTTTTAAGCTGTTTGGCAGAAAGTATAGAGGGGATGTCAGGGGCGGGTTCTTTACGCAGAGAGTTGTGAGAGCATGGAATGCATTGCCAGCAGCAGTTGTGGAAGCGAGGTCACTGGGGATATTTAAGAGACTGCTGGACATGCACATGGTCACAGAAATTTGAGGGTTCGTACATTAGGTTTACCTTACATGAGGATCAATGGTCGGCACAACATCGTGGGCTGAACGGCCTGTTCCGTGCTGTACTGTTCTATGTTCTAAGTTATCCTGGGTACCTTGTGCTTTTACCTTCTTTATCAGTCTCCCATGTGGGACCTAGGAGTGGGGATGTTCACTGACGCATGCACTATCCAAAACTTCTCAGATACTGAAATGATCCATGTTCACTACCTTCCAGTATCCCAGGTGGGTTGAGACATTGTGATCACTGTCTCCGTGATTGATGTCTTTGTTCCTTTCCACAGCCTATATTGCATTCCATCCAAACTTAGAAAATCTCAGTGGTTCTAATTTCTGAATGTTTTAATTATCCTGTCTAGAATGTCCCAATGAGACCTGGACAATATCCAGGCTTGGGCAAACAGGTGGCAAAAAACATTCATGTTGAAAGAGCTGGACAATGACCATGCCAAAAACACAGAATATAACTATCTCCTCTTGATACTTGAAGGCAATTCTATCATTGAATCCCCCCACTATTAACATTCTGATCATTGATCAGAAACTGTACTGAGTTAGCCATAAAATACTGTGACTACAGCAACAGATAAGCGACTAGGAATCCTACAGTATACATCACACTCTTTGACTCCGCAAATACTTTCTGCCATCTACAAGATACAAGTCAAGAATACTCCTCACTTAAATAAAAGCCAAAAGAACATGCGAATGCTGTGAATCAGAAACAAAAATAGAAGTGGCTGGAAATGCTCAACAGGTCTGGCAGCATCTGTGAAGAGAAATCAAAGTTAACGCTTCGGGGCTGGTGACCCTTCGTCGTGCCTGGATGGGTATAGGCCTGATGAAGGGTTAAGCCTGAAACGTCGACTCATTTGCTCTTCAGATGCTGCCTGACCTGCTGTACCTTTTCCAGCACCACACTCTCGACCCCACCATCTGCAAGCATCCACTCCCTTCACCACAAATGCTCAGTAACAGCAGTGTGTACCATCAAAAAGTTGCACTGCAGAAATCCACCAAAGCTCCTTAGGCAGCACCTTCCAAACCCACTGCCACTTCCACTGAGAAGGTCAGCAGATACATGGGAACACCCCTATCTGCAAATTCTCTCCAACCCACTCACCATCCTGACTTGGAAGTTTCAAGTTCTCTGAACTCCATCCTGAACAGCACTATGGGTTTACCTGTGGCACATGGACTACAACAGTTCAAGAAGGCAGCTCATCTTCTCAAGGGCAACTAGGAATGGGCAATAGATACTGGCCCAGCCAGTGACACCCACATCCCCAGCGTTAATAAAGCTGTAATCACCATTATCCTACCAGACTATAGGGTTACTCTCTCTCTAGAGAGAGATGACTGGTGGTGGTTTGACCTGAAGGTTAAACAACAACTCAAGCAAGGGAAAAGATTGAGGTGGAGAGTCCTTCATGGTAACCTTAGCCAGTGTGGGAAGTGACCAAACTCTGTTGCCATCACTCTGCATGTTAAACCAGCTATCCAGCCAATGGAGTTAATGGGATGAATAAATAATAGGCAAATCATGACTGACTGATCTGATTAAATTACTTGAAGAGATAACACAGAAGGTGGATTCAGTTGGTGCTGTAGATATTTTATATCTCCAAACTTTCAGAAGGCCCTCGATGATTTGCTGCACATGCAGGGGGCTTAGGAAGAAAGTGGGAGTCGAAGGAACTGGGGAAAGTGCTGAGGTGGATGTCAAATTGAGTCTGTGACAGAAAACAATGGGTCAGAGGTGCTGGGATATTTTTTCAGACTGGGAGGCAGTTTATAATACTTCCCAGGGGTCATTTTTATATCCATTATATTTTGATAAATGACACCAGCGTCAGAGCAGTTTAATGAAGTCTGCAGAAAAGAGAAATGATGGTTATAGGCTTCTGATGACATTAGCAGGATGGTGAAACAGATAGAAACATGGCCGATGCAGTTAAAAATTCCTCCTTCGGGGAGGAGTTGTCGGGAAAGACAAAGCACAATACATGCTATGATTCTGAAAAATGTAGATAAGCAGAGAGAACATGGAGTCCCTTTTCACAAATTCCTAAAGATAGTGGAGCACTGTGATTGTTGGATAAGTAGACAGTGTATGGGTTACTTAAATTTATAAATAGACTAATCTAATGCAAAGCAAAGAGATTATGCTGGGACATTTTAAATCACTCGTTGCAATAATATGGAAAATTCTGGGCATCATAGATCAGGAAAGATGCAAAGGCCTTCAGGGAAGTTCAGCCACCATGAAGGGTTATGAGGAGAGGTGGAAAATGTTGGAACTGCTCTTGGAACAGAAAGGTTTAAGACGTGATTCAGTTGGAGGTGAAAATAGATTTCAACAATAGATGCAAATGGTTATTTTCCCTTCGAGAGTAGATGAATAACCAAAGATTCATTGTTCCAAAATCATTTAATGGGAGATCTTTCTCTGAGAATTGCTTAGATTCAGGACACACACTCTGAAAAGATGTTGAAAGCTGGATTAATGAATAATGTTAAAAGTCAGTACTTGAGGATGAAGAGCTGACAGGGTTACAGGCTGAAAGCAGAGCCTGTTTCAAACAAGACTACTCTTCCAAAGATCCACAACAGACATAATAGCTCGAGAGATAGCTTTCTGTGTTATGATCTGATTTTCAGTGAGTCTACAATGTATAGAAATGTATAGGTTAGACATTTAATTTGGCAGAAGAACTGAACCTCTCTGATATCCCAAATTCAAAGCGCTTAAAAGTTGAGTGAAGAGGAAGTCTGAGACAGATGCTCCAAAATAGTCCTTTTCACAGCTAGATCAAGTTGCCAGGAGTTGAGGTTGGGACCAAGTCATTTAAAAAAAAGGGAGGACGCAAGAGCTGGTAGCTGAAAATAGGTGGGAAGACGGGTTATGAGAAGGATACAAACAGTTTACAGAGAGATAAGTGTATGGGCAAAACGTTTGTAAATGGCGTGTCATGTTGGAAAATATGAAGTTGTTTATTTCAGAAGGTGGAACAATAGAACAGAGTATTATTAGGTGGAAAAAAAGCTGACACAAAGGGACTTGAGGATTGTTGTACACAAAACACAGAAAGCTAGCACATGGGCACAGAAGGTATTAAGGAAGGCTAATGGAATGCTGGCTGCTATTTCAAGGGGGTTAGAGTCAGAGTCAGGAGGTCTCACTGCAACTGTGCAAGATACTGGTGAGGCCAGATCTGGAGTATTGTGAGCAGTTCTGGTCTCCTTATTTAACGGAAAATATAATTTCATTGGAGGCAGTTCAGAGAAGGTTCATTAGGATTTTGTTAATTTAAGACTCAGATGAGGAGAAATTTATTCTCTTGGAGGGTTATGAGTCTTTGCCACAGAGAGCTGTAAGGGTAGAGTCCTTGTGCATATTTAAGGGATAGTTTCAGCATCTATTGGAGAATCAAAGGTTGTGTAGAAAAACAGGAAAATGGATGTGGGGAGTGTTGAATCAGCCATTATCCTATTGAATAGTAGAAGACGATTGCCTATTACTGTCCCTTTTCATTTTGATCTTAAATAGTTAGTAGGCCATTTAAAGCTTTGAGCTTAACTTTGTGGTTGTGTGATTCTGAAGACAGAGAAGCAAATTGTGAGACTTGTAAAAGGAGTATTGTTTCACTGACCCAATAAAACTGAAACAACAAAAAAAGTAATAACATTTAATCAATAAATGCTTCCTCTTCTTTTTAATTTTAAGCTATTACACGCAGAGAGATAGGCTAAGGTCAAACTCCAGGGAACCCGAAACACCATCTAAAAGTTCTTTTACTATATTCTTTTTACTGAATACAAAGCTAGAATTTACTAAGATGATTGATTATTCATATGTCTTGAGAAGGTGGTGATGAGTCATCTTCTTGAACTGTGGCAGTCCACGTGGTGTGGGTAAACCTACAGTGCTGTTATGAAGGATTTTAACTCAGTGAATGTTAAGGAACAGTGATATACTTCTAAGTCAGGATGGTGTTTTGCTTAAAGTGGAACTTGCAAAAATGGTGTTGTCCCACAGACTCACTATTGTAGTCCTTCAAGATGGTAGTGGTCATGAATTTGGAAAGTGTTGTTTAAGGAGACTTGGTGAGTTCCTGCAGTGCATGTTGTAAATGGCAAACAAGGCTACCCCTGTGTGCTGGTGTGGGGTGGTAAATGAGGTGCAAATCAAGCTGACTGCTGGATAGTGACTGATGGAACTGCACCAATCCAGACAATAGGAGAGAATTCCATCTCACTCTGGACTTGTGCCTATCAGATGATGGACAGGCTCTGGGGAGTTGGGATGTGAGGTACTCAGCACAGAATTCCTAGTCTCTGACATGTCCATACTTTCATGGCTGATTCCGTGCAGTTTCTGGTCAATACTAATAGGGGGTGTTCAGTGATAGTAATGCCATTGAATCTTAATGGGAGATGGTTAGATTCTCTTCTTGTTTTGAAGATTATCATTGCTTGGCAGTTGCGTGGCTGAAATGTTATTTGCCATATGCAGGTTTGCACAAATGTAGAGGTGAGGTTGAAAAGTCAGATTAGCTATGATTATATTGAATGGTCAAATAGCCTACTCTTGTTCCTTGCTCATGTTTTTCCATGCCAGTTGACAACTCCAGCCTGGATGTTGTCCAGATCCTGCCGCACTTAGACCTGGACTGCTTCAGGACCTAAGGTGTTGAACCTTGTGCAGTCAATGGTGAAGTTCCCATTTCTGACCCCATGATAGAGAGAAGATATTTGCCGAAACTGCTTTGTAGGCCAGTGTATTCCAGTCTATCCATGCACATGGGAAATGACAGCATCTAAACATTTTTGGAGGTAGTACAGTTCAGTCTGCAGACGGGCCATGTGACAAGGGTTTTGGGCAGAGATCCTATAATTCAGTCTGCAAACAGGTCATGTGACAAGATTGATGGGCGGAGATCCTATCATTCAGTCTGCAGATGGGCCATGTGACAAGAGTGATGGGCAGAGATCCTATCATTCAGTCTGCAGACGGGCCATGTGACAAGAGTGATGGGCAGAGATCCTATCATTCAGTTTTACAATGCTGTACAGGGACATGCAAAAATGGACCTTCGACAACATGCTACTTAAGATTGTGAACCTTGGATTTTTAAATAGGATTGCACAGTCTGACGTTGTGCATTCAGCTCCAACAGATCTCTGTGTTATTTGTGCATGGCCTATTCAAACGCTGTGTACTAGATTTTATGAAATATCTCTGCAATAATGTAACTTGACTTTGAGCGTATGTTATGTACTCAAGTCGCATATTGTGTTGGTTGTGAAACAAATCAGTTATTGTGTATATGACCAGAACATTCTGACCCTCAACGTCATTAAAAATAAATGGCTAGTTCAAACTAACACAAACACTTACTTCTAATATTCTAGACCCACTATCATCTGTGGAATACTGATACTGTTTTGAGTCTAATGTAACTTGCCTTTTAACTGACAGAAAAGGTAAGGCATGGCTTCATTAGTTGAAGCACAATTCTTGCAGATTAATATCCAAATGAATGGTACAAGCCTAAAACTGCCTTGGAATAGTCAGGCAATGATCACTCAAAACTGCTCAGTACTTGATGTATGGCAGGACAATAGGAAGCTCAAAGGGATAGTGGGATGACAGATCCCTGAAGGTGGTAAGGCAAGTTAATATGGCAATTAGGAAGGCTTACGGGACAGTAAGTCCCTCAATCCCACTTTCCTATCCTCTTGCCATAAACCTTGATTCCCTTACAGGCCATATGGCACAGAGATTAGCACTACTGCCTCACAGCGCCAGAGACGTGGATTCAATTCCTGACTCAAGCAACTATCTGTGTGGAGTTTGCACATTCACCCTGTGTCTGCGTGGTTTTCCTCTGGATGCTGGTTAGGTGAATTGGCCATGCCAAATTGCCCGTAATGTTAGGTGAAGGGTAAATGTAGGGGAATGGGTCTGGGTGGGTTGCTCTTCGGAGGGTCGGTGTGGATTTGTTGAGCCGAAGAGCCTGTTTCCACACTGTTAGTAATCTAATCTAATCAAGAACCCATCAATCGCTGTCTTGAAAACATTCAACTTAATTTCCACAGCCCTCTGTGGCAATGAGTTCCACAGATCCACCACCCTCTGACTGAAGAAATTCTTCCTCATCTCATTGTTAAAGGGTTGCCACTTCATTCTGAGGCTGTGTCCATGAGTCTTGGCCTCTCCTGTTAGTGGAAATAACTTCTCCACTCACTCCAGGCCTCGCAGTATTCTGAAAGGGACATTTGCCTTCATCAGCCATGGCATAGATAATAAGACCAGGAAGTTGTACAGGATTTGTTTAGGGTACAGCTGGAATATTGTGTACAGTTCTGGTCACCATGCCATAGGAAGGATGTGATTGCAGTGGAGTGGGTGCAATAGAGGTTCATCAGGATATTGCTTGGGATGGAGCATTTCAACTATGAACAAAAGCTAGCTACGCTCGGATTGTTTTCTTTAGAGCAGAGAAGTTTCAGAGGGAACCTGACTGAGGTGCATGAGATTATGAGGGATTGGACAGGGTGAACAGAAAGCAGCTGTTCCCCTTGTTTGCAGGGTCAATAATGAGGGGGCTATACGTTATGGGTGAAGGGCAGGAGGTTGAGAGGGGATTTGAGGAAGGTTTTTTTCACTCAGATGTGGTTGGAATCTGAAATTGGAGGGTAGTTAGAGTTGGGCAGCTTCTTAACCTTTTAAAACATATCTGGAGGAGTATTTGCAATGGACGAGTGGAAAGTGGGATTAGTGCGAATATGTTGACATAAAGGCTGAAGGGCCTCTTCTGTGCTCTATAAATGTAACCACCGACCAGGCCACACTCCTCAATCAGATTCAAACTCTGCAATCACTCCAAGGTTTCAATTAGTTTACATCTCAAACCTTGATTACCAATCATCCCCTGTGCCTGTTGATCTACTTCGATGTCTGGATAAGTCCACAGTTTATAGATTCTTACATTTTTAAGAATCCTCACCACTCCCTCACTCTGTACAGTGCAACCACGCACCAGAAGCTGCGCTTGCACATTTCTGATTTTAGGTGTTTAATTATTGGTGCCTGAAACGTAACCAACCAAAGCCCTAAGCTCCTTTAACCTCTTCTTTTCTCTCGGGCTGGGCCTCCATTGCCAAACTGTCCGTCATCCAGCCTAAGGACTCCTCAGTTTTGTTTGGAATTTTGATTCTGTGAAACATGGGTTACCACATTAGACACTATATCAATGCAAGTTACTAGAGTCACAGAGTTGTGTTCAGCATAGAAACAGATCCTTCAGCCCAACTCATCCATGCTGACCATATTCCCTGAATTCATCTCATCCCTTTTGCCAGCACTTGGCCGATCTCCCTCTAAACCCTTCCTATTCATATACTCATCCCGATGCCTTTTAAATGTTGTAATTGTACCAGTCTTCACCACTTCCTCTGGCAGCTCATTCCATACACATACCACCCTCTGCGAGAAAACGTTGCCCCTTAGGTGTCTTTTATATCTTTCCCCTCTCAGCCTAAACCTATGCCCTCTAGTTTTGGACTCCCCCGCCCCAGGGAAAAGACCTTGTCTATTCACCCTATCCTTGCCCCTCATGATTTTATCAACCTCTGTAATGTTATTGCATGGTGGCTCAGTACTTAGCGCTGCTGCCTTAAAGTACCAGGCACCTGGGTTCGATTCCACCTTCACGCGACTGTGTGGAGTTTGCACATTCAAACAATGTGTCTACGCGGATTTCCTCCGGGTGCTCCGGTTTCCTCCCGCAGTCCAAAGATATGCAGGTTAGGTGGATTAGCCATGCTAAATTGCCCAGTGTATTCAGGGATGTGTAGGTTAGGTGCATTCGTCAGGGGAAATGTAGGGTAATGGGTCTGGGTGGGATACTCTTCAGAGTGTCAGTGTGGATTTGATGGGCTGAATGGTCTGCTTCCACACTGTAGGGATTCTATGATACCCTTCAGCTTCTGACACTCCAGGGAAAACAGCCCCAGCCTATTCAGACTCTCTCTACAGTTCAAACCCTCTAACCCTGGCAACATCCTTGTAAATCTTTCCTGAACCCTTTCAACTTTCACAATATATCTCATAAAGCAGGGAGACGAGAATTGAATGCAATATTCCACAGGTGTGTGGTGCTGGAAAGGCACAGCAGGTCAGGCAGCATCTGAGGAGCAGGAGAATCAAGGGCTCCGGCCTAAAACGTCGATTCTCCTGCTCCTCGGATGTTGCCTGACTTGCTGTGCTTTTCCAGCACCACACTCTCGACTCTGATCTCTACCATCTAAGTCCTTACTTTCACCTATTATTCCAAAAGTGGCCAAACCAATGTCTTATACAACCACAACATGACATCCCAAATCCTGTACTCAATGCACTGACCAATAAAGGCAAGTTTACCAAATGCCTTCTTCATTGTCCCTTTTACCTGTGACTCCACTTCCAAGGAGCTATGAGCCTGCACTCCAAGGTCTCTTTGTTCAGCAACATTCCCCAGAACCTTATCATTTATTGTATAAGTCCTGCCCTGATTTGCTTTTCCAAATTGCAGTACCTTACATTTATCTAAATTAAACTCCATCTGCCACTCCTCAGTCCGTTTGCCTATCTGATCATGATCCCTAGGTAAAAACAATGACTGCAGATGCTGGAAACCAGATTTTGGATTAGTGGTGCTGGAAGAGCACAGCAGTTCAGGCAGCATCCGAGAAGCAGCAAAATTGACATTTCGGGCAAAAGTCTTTCATCAGGAATAAAGATCCCGTTGTACTCTGAGACATACTCATTGTCGAGGGTATTTTATCCAAAATTAGCTTTTCTAACCAATATAATCGGTTAATCTTAAATAGACAGATGCCACTAAGAATGTCGAAGAGTCATAGAGAGCTACAGCACAGGCCCTTCGGCCCATTGCGACCGTGCTCAATGCATTTACAGGAACGCACTTGAGGGATTTTAACACTGCTGTAGCTTCTTCAGGCTCATGGGTGACTCTGGAATAAAATGATGACTTGCAAAAATCTACTCCTTTAAGATTCTGTCCTTGGGATGCTGGCCTGTGGGTTGAGTTGAGTGCCTTGGCTGTCACACTAGGTGTTAAGTTTTCCGGAGTTACGAGGCTTCTCCGTGATAAATCAATGTCATGGGCGAGTGGCTTTTGACAGACTGAAGGAATGCTGTGTGGCTGTGCAATTTCCTATTGAACACTGTGGCATGGGTTCAGAAAATGGCCATTCCAGAGATGACAGGAGGCCCTACTGATCTGCTCAAAGCATAATTTTCCATTTCTCTCCTTTACAAGACAACAAAGCCCAATAATATATTACATTTTTTCCATGAGTCCACATAACCTTCACACAAATTTCCTGTCAGATATTTCTCTGGTAAGCTCATCCAATGGATGTGCACTCACTTTCCAACATGTGTGCCCCTAATTCGAGACAGCTGTTGTGTGTGGACTGATCTCCGATGCATAGCCACACAGCATTTGACCGACTGCCCTCTGACCTTTGACTCTCAGCCAAATCCGAGTGGGGTGTGACTGGATATTGCTCCTAGATTATGGGAGGTTGGGAAGGAGGCAGGGCTTGGGGGGAGTGGTGGTGAAGGTGGTGAGGGGTGGGTAATCGGTGGGAGTTATTGGCACCGAAAGGGAGGGGAAGGGAAGCAGCGTCTGGGTGATCTGTCTGTTCCGAATCCTGCTTCTCACAGGGCTGTCAGGATAAGCATTGTAAATCTTTGCCTCCTCATTACAACCAGCGTCAAGAGTGAAGCTCCTGAAAATGGAGGTAGGGGTGTGAATGCAACACTCCCGAAAATACTCACATTCTCTCTCGTACAGGTATCACTGTCCTCCTGGATGGACTGGGAAAGCCTCCTAATGTACAGCAGGGGAAGCTTTCATCAACCTGTTCTGAGACATGATTACGTACTGCTGGAACAGGTGGGAGTTGAAGCCAGCCCTTCTGGTCCTAGAGACAGGGACACCATCACTGGGCCACAAGACTCCCTGGAGCAGGCTCAGCCACAGTTAAATAGCTGTCACAGCAAATGGGAGCGATGAAGGAAACATCAGGCCACAAGAACGTCATACAGCCACCTCGCCCAAACCCTGCTAGCACCGCTCTCCATTTCCCTCGCTCCCCTGCTCTCGGTAGCTGTTCACCCCCAGGCACCTGATGTTGAGGAGGCTTTCCCACACTGGCCCTGGAGCCTCCCAAACTGAGAGCTGCTGGGTGATTGGTCACAGCTTCAGAAGGTCCAAGGAATCCCCACTGAGACAGGGTCTGGTAGGGCAGGCTACCTCAAACCTTTAGGCTTGTGTCTATCCAGAGCCCCAGAGTAGGTGCTTCCTATCTGGCCTCTCACCTGCTTTCAGAATTGATCCCCCACTGCTTGCCACTCATTGCTGACTGACTGTGTCGTCCCTTCCCACTGTCCTCCCCGCCATCATCATTGGCCAGCTCCAAGGTTGTTAATGGCAGTTCAACTACAGGGACCTTCATCCAGGCAAAGAAGGATCGTAAGCTGCCAACACAAGCCCTGCCCCTTCCTCCCTCAGGGGGTTATGCTGTACAGGCTCGCTGGTGATGAATGGCTACCCAAGCAACAACAACTCTCATTCATGTTGCACCTTTAACACGCTGTAAAATATACCGATAGGCACCTTCACCATCCAACAACAAATAATTCGAATGAAACACAGGGGGAGGTGGACATCAGCCAAGGTCAACTATGTTAGGCTAAGTTGTTGAGGGAGTGGGTGACTGACAAGAGGAGAGAGAGTGAGAGAGAGAGCGAGAATGTTGGAGTTCAGCCAATGGTGTGAAAGAGCTTGGGGAGGTTGGGGAGGGACCAGACACCAGAGCTGAAGGAACACAGTGTCCTCAAGAGTTGTAGGCTAATGATAAGCTTTAAGGAACATTCTGTAGGAGGTCACAGAGATAGCATGGAGTGAGTCGAGGAGATATTTAAACATGAGGGTAAGAATCTTCACTACAAGGACAAGGTATTGGAGGGCAGCCAGGAAATTGTAAAACTGTAGCCCTGCAAAGGGTTCGTGGGAATGAACTTGGGGCGGGGGGGGGGGTACGCTGGTGGTTGATGGGTCTGTGTGAGGATAGTAGAGGATGGAGAAACATTGCAACTGAAAGCAACAGCTGTGCAGATAGAAACATTTCACAATTGACTGATCTGTATCGGAATGAATTTGGAGGAGATGGCTTGCTTTACCAACTGAAGGACCTGACCACTGGCCACAGAGCACTCCATCAGTATAACAGCAGATTGTAGGCCTGGACTATAGGCTTGAACTTTTATGATATTTTCAATCTAGAAGCAAGCTGTTATTAAGTGAGCCAAGCTGATCAATAGCAGAGTCAGGTCTGGAGGAACAGTATTTGACTGTCATCCTCAAACATTATAAATCACTGACCATTGGGACAGTTTAGGAGTAACAGACATATATGGATCTGTAACAAGAGTCAGTTCAAAGATCTGCATTCCAAAGAAATTTGCCTGTGGACATAAATTGATTATAGTGCACTCTTGACACTAACATATATTGATGATTCACTGGTAAGTTCTGACACAAGTCATCTGCAAAATGTTACTGCTTGGTTTTTATCTACTGTTGAGTTCACAGTAGCATTCCTAAAATGCAAAGTTGTTCAACAACAAAATCTTGCATTTGCATAGCCTTTAACAATTGGAGAACCCCGTAAGGCACTCATTCTCAAACAAAATTTCACACTAATGCACATGGAGAGTTTTTAGAACAGGTGACCAAAGGTCTACCTCAACGGGTAGGTTTTAAGAAACCTCGGGAAGGGAAGAATATCAGAGAAGTGAAGAGGTTAGGATGGAGATTCCAGAGCTCTGGGCTGTGGTTGCTAAAGGCAGGAGATTATATCAGATCACCCCATTAACGTACCTGTGTACTCAGATATCCAGAGTGGGCTGCAAAATGATGCAATTAGCCAAAAATTTAATCCTCATCTTCCCTTGTTCTTAATCTGGAGTAAACTATTTTCTTTAGTAGGAGAAAGTGTTGCAATTGTCTGACATCCCTCACTGACTGTGTAGGGGGGCTCACTTGGCCATTTTAGAGAGTAGTTACAAGTCAATGGCAGTGCAGTGGATCTAGACTAGACCAAGAAAACACAGCATATTTCCTTCCTCGAAGGATATTAGTGAACCAGGTAGGCTTTTACAATAACGAGTGTGACTTCCATCATCACTCTGACTGAAACTAGAGTTCAATTACACACAGAGTCAGAGTCATACAGTAGAGAAACATATTAATTAAAGTTAAATTTCACCAGCTGATAGAGGATTTGTTTCCTAAGAATTAATCGAGAGTCTCTGGATAACCCCAATGAGTATGTCACTTCCTCACTGTGTTCCCACTCAACAGCTGTAAGTGTGAATGATCCCTTGTTATTTTTTTTCCCTTGTAGACTGTGATGCTGCAATAATACACCTGTAATCAATAACATTTAAACCCTGTGTATGGCAGACTCTGGAACTAATCAGAGGTTAGCTGTTGTAATATGAGAGAAGTTTGCAGTTTGACAGGGGTGAATCCAGGTCAGGGCGAGGTTAGCCACAAGCAGTGTATTTGTTCTATGCTTCCAAGTAACAGACTTAGAGGAGGGTCTGTTAAAAATTTAGCTCACCGTGCGAATTTTCTGCTTTACTTCCTGTCATCACAGTTTCTGCAAATGATTTTACGTCAACATTTACAATTCAAATTGTTGATGGTGCCATTTATAATGGAGGTGAACAAGTATTGATCAGCAACAAAAATCTGCATTTATATAGCATCTTTAACATACCAGATATGAATCCAAATCCAATAATGGCAAGCTCCCACCACTAAACAGTTCTAAATCTTAGAGTCTATTTTAAACTGGACAGATCAATATTCACTCCCTACTGCTTTTGCCACCTCAGTCCTATTTGTTTATTGATGCCTTCTTTAAAATGGGATGTGGATATTGCAAGTGTCTATTGTCCATCCCTAATTTCCCTGGTGATTAGATTAGATTACCTACAGTATGGAAACAGGCCCTTCGGCCCAACAAATCCATACCGCCCCTCCGAAGTGTAACCCACCCAGACACATTCCCCAACCCTATATTTACCCTTGACTAATGCACCTAACACTATGGACAATTGAGCATGGCCAATTCACCTTAACCACACATCTTTGGACTGTGGAAGGAAACCAGAGCACCCGGAGGAAACCCACACAGACACGGAGAGAATGTGCAAATTCCACACAGACAGGCGCCCGAAGTGGGACTGGAACCCAGGCCCCTGGCACTGTGAGGCAGCAATGCTAACCACTGAACCACCGTGCCATCCAATAATACAATCCCTACAGCATGGGAGCAGACCATTCAGCAGACCCTCCAAAGACCGTCCCACCCACTCACCCCTCCCACCCCATAAACCTGCCTTCTTGAACTGCTGCAGTCTTCGGTGTGCAGACATACCCACAGTGCTCTTGGGAATGAGTTCTAGGATTTTGACCCAGCAACAGTGAAGGAATGGCAATATATTTCCAAGTCAGGATGATGACTGACTTGGAGGAGGACTTGCAGCTGGTGGTGTTCCCATGTTTCTGATGCCCTTGCCCTTTGAGATGGTAGGCTTTGCAGGTTTGGCGTCTTGGTGAGTTACAGCAGTGCACCTTGAAGACGGTACACACTGATACACACAATGGCGAACGGTGTGAATGTGGATGGGACACTAATTGATTCAGTGGAACCCATGACCCCTGGATTATCAGTCCATTGATGTTACCATTGGGCCATCTACCCCACAGGTACTGCAGTCATCCAAGAAGACAGCTCACTACCGCCTTCTCAACAACAGTTATCGGGGTTAGCAACAAATGCTAGACTGTGACAAAAATTGCTGGAGAAACTCAGCAGGTCTGGCAGCATCAGGTGGAAGAAAGCACTGAGTTTGTCCTTGGCAAGGGCTGGCATCTCAGTGACAAATGGTGGAGGAAGAAATATCTTCTCTTGGGAAAGGTCCAGAATGTTGCTATGAGGACAAGTAGGTAGGGTGGGAGAGAAGGTGTGCAGCATGCTTGCTTTTATTAGTTGGGGCATTGAGTACAACAGTCAGGATGTCACATTGCTGCTTTATTAGACTTTGAGTCAGCCACAATGAGAAGACTGTGTTCAATTCTGAAGGATATGGAAGCATTGGAGAGGGTGCAGAAGAGGTTTACCAGGATGCTGCCTGGATTAGAGGGTCTGAGCTATAAGGAGAGGCTAGAAAAACTCGGGTTGTTTTCTCTGGATTGGCGGAGGCTGAGGGGAAACTTAATGGATGTCTATAAAATTAAGAGATGCTCAGATAAGGGTGACAGTCAGAATCTTTTTCCCACAGTTGAAATTTCTAAAATTAGGGGGCATACTTTTAAGGTGTAAGGGGAAAGTTCAAAGGAGGTATGAGGGGCAATATGTTTATACAGAGAGTGGTCAGAGTCTGGAACCTTCTTTTTAAGGAACCTTTCAAGTGTTACAGCAGTGCACCTTGAAGATGGTAGTGGTGGAGGACAAAATCATGGAGGACAAAACCATAGAGGCATTTAAGAGACTTTGAGGTAAGCACATGAACATACAAGGAATGGAGGGATATGGACCAAGGACAGGCAGAAGGAATTAGTTTAATTTGGCATCATGTTCGGCACAACATCATAGATCAAAGGGCCCACTCCTGTACTGTTCTGTTCTATGTTCTATGAAATAGCAGAAGATGAAATCCTCAACTCATTTAAGGATAATAGGAAGCAGGAGGAATAGTCAGTGTGAAAGACATTACCATATGTCACCATAGAGACCAATTCATGGTAACTGGGAGGAAGAAATTATCTGTGGTTAACAGTGATCCAGGAAAACACACAACACCAGCTTATAGTCCAACAGGTTTATTTTGAGGCACCAGCTTTCGGAGCGCTGTTCCTTCATCAGGTAGTTGTGCTTCGAAAGCTAGTGCTTTCAAATAAACTAGTTGGACTTTAACCTGGTGTTGTGTGATTTTTAACTTTGTCCACGCCAATCCAACACCGGCACCTCCACATCAGTGAGAAATGGGAAAAGCAATCTTTTAGCATTATTTATTTATGAAAATAGCATTTTGACGTGCAATATGTGAGCAATTTGAATTAGTCTAACTTGCTGAGGAGGAAGAAATTACTGTAAATCTCTGGTTCTAGATTCTCCATAGCAGTGGATTGAGATTGATTGTTGTACCTAGTCAATAACTGTATCTTTTTAGCAGGTAGCTACAGGGGCAGCAGAAGATACGTGAGACAGTTCTCAAGTGTTCTCTCTGTTCATTGTTTCCTTTGTTCCTGTGTAAAACATTGGTGCAAACTATGGTGGAGACAATAAAAAGTCAGAATGACACCCTACCTGTTACAAAACAAGCAATCCCAGAATCTACATTACCAAGGGGATGTGATAGCACTGGACAGGGTACAGAGGACATTTACCAGGACGTTGTCCGGGCTGGAGAGTTCTTGTTATGAATAGAGATTGGACAGACTGGTATCACTTTCCTTGGGGCAGAGCAGATTGAGAGAGTACATGAGTGAGATATATAAAATGATGAAGGGCGTGGACAGGGAAGACAGAAAGGGATCAATGAACAGGAGACATAGATTTAAGGAAAGGGACAGGAAATTTGGAGGAGATGTGCGGAATTAGTTTTTTACCCAGAGGGTGGTGTGAATCTGGAACTGGCTGCCTATATGGATGTTAGAGGCAGAAAGCCTCATAACATTGAAGAAGTATTTAGATGCTCAGACTCTTTGGGCCTAGGGGTCTGTTTTCCGATTACTCAAGGCTCCTCTGCAAACATTCCACTCACCATCCACCATCACAGGGAACAAACAAGAGAGAGGGCAACGGGATGACACATAAAAACACAGGGATGTGCAGATTAAAGGAAGAGACAGAAAAGAGGCAAATAAAGCATTAACATGACTGGGACAGATGACAGAAATCATGGCCTTCAACTTAATAATACTTCTATAATAGGGGATAGAGGCAGAGCGTATTTGAGAGAGACAGATTCTTAGCGAGAGATAAAGTCCAAGAGAGACAGAGAAGTAGTTGTCATCACCAAAGCAGGCATGAGCTATAAAACATTGAATTTCATTTTTGTGATTCATTGCCACAACTCCCATAACCCAAAGCTCAGAGCAGACAATGTGGACAAAGTAGGAGGAATACCTCCATCATGAATATAATATTTTTAAGGCTGAATATTTGCACTGTAGCACTATTGGCAAGTAAGCTTTATGCTAAACAGATTACAAGAGTGCTTTTTCCAACTTTATGAAGAATAGTTACTGGATCCGAAATGCTAACTCTGATTTCTTTCCACAGATGCTGCCAGACCTGCTGAGCTTTTTCAGTAATTTCTATTTTTGTTTTTGATTTCCAGCATCCACTGTTATTTCCAAACTTTCAAGTGGCCGCTAGAATTAGGCAGCATTGACTTGAAGCCTTAGATTTGAATTACTGGTACATGTTCTGCACAATGATTTAAACAGTTAGACAAATGGTTAGACACAGCGAGGTGAGACAGAATTCCTGCACATTACTGCTGTCTAGTGACCCCTAGTGGAATGTAATATTTATGTACAAATGTGATGGGGAATTGAGAGCTCACTCGGAGTCCACATGTACACTGTGGGTTGATTGGCCTCTGTTGTGCTGTGGGATTCTGTATCTGTAAATGGGACGGCTGACATAGGATTGTTTCCAAATTGCTACAACTGAGTTCTGTGATGACATTGCTCACATTGAGTTAAAAGACACATCGCTGCATAAGATTAGAGAAGTTTATGTCACACATGGGGTATAATCAGGAACTCCGCACTGCTGTCACAATCAGCCAAATTCCACTCTGATTGTCTAGTACGTCAGGATTTTCACCAGTGCTTTAGGGGTTACAATGACCATTAATTGCTTCTTTTGTCTAAAATGTTATTCTGAGCGTTTTCTCTTACACTCGAAACTTTAGCTGTGCTTTACAAGTTTTGTTTCTGATTGGTAACTAGCAACAAAACACACGTGCCTTCCATAATTCAAAAACAAACGAGAGCGACTACAGGTGTGCGTGTCATACAATCTGTAATTTTTACTTACCCACCCTGTTTAAAAACATCACAAAACAATACCTTTTGACGCCTTGTTTTCCAACACTTTGTTTTCAAACCATTTGAAAATCCATCCAAAGGAATGTATTGTTTCTGATTGCAAGAAAATGGGAACATACCATGCCTCGAGTCTGCTCCACTACTCAACATGATCATTGCAGCTCTTCTACCTCACTTCTACTTTCCCATTGGGTTCCCCCAACCCCTTAATTGCCAGAGAGATCAGAGAACCTGTCTGTCTCACAAATATATTAAAGTTTGGACCATCCACTAACCACTGGGGTAGAGAATTCCAAAGGGACTAGAGTGTTCTTGGCAACTGAAAGTGAACATGCAGGAGCAGCAATGCTAATAGAAAGATTAAAGGAATGTTAACTTTTATTGCAAGATAATTTGAGTACAAGACTTGCTTCAATTATATAGGAGCCTGGTTGGACTGAACCTGGAGTACAGTGTGCAGTTTTGGTCTCCTTACCTCAGAAAGATATCATTGTCATAGAAGGAGTGCAGTGAAGGTTAACCAGACTTGTTCTTGGAGTGGCAGGAATGTCTGGTGAAGAGAGATTGGGCAAACGGTGCCTTGAAAACAATCAACAGCAACTACAGAGGTGTATTTTCCATCCTCGCGAGTTTCATAGAATGAGAGGTGATCTCATTGAAACCTGCAAATTCATAAAGGAACAGACAGGTTGGATGCATGGAAAGATGTTTCCCCAAGTTGGGGAGTCTAGAACTGGGGAGGGGGGAATGACAATTTAGAAATAAGGGAGGCATCATTTTGGACTGAGGTGAGGATTTGTTTTTTGACTCGGAAGTTAGTGAACCTTTGGAATTCACTACATGAGAGGGCTATGGAAGGCCAGTCCTTGAGTATATTTAAAATACAGCTTGATAAATTTTGGTTCATCAGTGATGTAGAGGGCAATCGGAATAATATGGGTACAGGCATTGACGTGTTCAGTCAGTCATGGTTATGTTAAATAGTGGAGCAGGCTCAGTCTAGTTTAATTGGTAGAGCATCAGACATTTAAGCCCACATTACTGATGAAGGGTTTTTGCCCGAAATGTTGACTCTCCTGCTCCACGGATGCTGCCTGACCTACTGTGCTTTTCCAGCACCACTCTTTTTGACTCTGATCTGCAGCATCTGCAGTCCTCACTGTCTCCTGGCCTATTCATGTTACTATTCACAACTCTTTGAAATTTCTTCTTACCTCAGTCCAAAATGCACCTTGGGCTGAAACTGTTCCTCTGTGTAGTAGATTTGCCACCAGCAGAAATAACCTTCCAGTGTCCAGCTCTCAAACCCCTTCAGAATCTCGGAGGTTTCATCGAGGTTATCTCTCACTCCTCTGAACTCCGATGATCAATACAGGCCCAATTTAGAAAAGCCTCTTATTGCAGGACAACCCACTCAACACAAGAATCCACCCAGTGAATCTCTGCTATTTCCAATCCAAGCAGATTCTTTCTTAAACGTGGAGACCAAAACTGCACACAATATTTTCTCTTGCAATAATGGTCAAAAGACCATGTACCTTATACCCCCTGCTCCTATGTTTATAAGTTTTTTGCTGCACCTGCATGCTACCTTTCTGTATTGTACATAAGAACATTAGTAATTCGAACAGGAGTAGGCCATTTGGTTGCTTTCTCCAACAAGCTTATGGTTGGCCTGACTGTGGATTTAACATCAGCTTCCTACCTATTTCCCTAATCTTTCCATAAGCATTGACTCCCTTGTAAGTCAAAAATTTGTCAAACTCAGTCTTAACTACAGTCAGTGACCTAGCCTCCATTACTCTCAGAAGGCAGGGAAACACAGCAAGCCAGGCAGTGTCAGGAGTTGGAGAAGCCAATGTTTCGTGTGTAACCCTTCTTCAGGACCTGAAGAAGGGTTACACCTGAAACATTGATTTCCCCACCTCCCGATGCTGCCTGGCTTGCTGTGTTCTTCCAGCCTCCTGCTTGTCTACTGTAGATTCCAGCATCTCTCAGGGGCAGTGAACTCAAATATTAATACCCTAAGACAGAAGAAATTCCTCCTTATTTCTTTCTTAAGAATGATATCCCTTTTTGCAGAAAGTGTAATCCCTCGTTCCAGATTCCCAGTAAGGGGAAACATCACCTTAGTATCTGCCATCGGGCCTCCTAACATTTCATTTCTTAGTTTTCTAAACTCTGTTGAGTACAGGCCCAACTTGCTCAACATTTCGACATACAACAGCCGCTCTGTCCCAGGAATAAACCTGGTGGGCTTTCTCTGAACTGCCTCTAATCCACCCAAATCCCTCCTTAAACAAAGAGGCCAAAATTTTAGGCAGTTGTGGCCTCACAAATTGCTATGCCTGGTCCCTCCGAACCTCCACATTTAAAAGTTTCATGACTTTGAGAAGTATCTTTTTCTTCTGTTCTTTGTACCAAAGTAAATAACCTCCACACTAATCTTTACTTGCCATCTTGTTGACCAATTAACCTACTAATATTTCATTCCAGCCTCTTTATGGCCTCTCCATAGTTTACACTCACACCTAGCTTTGTATCTTTGTAGACTTAGATTTAAAGAAAACGCACTGTTACAGTTAAGCTCATATGATTTATTGATGTATCCTTGGGAAACTGTATATATGACATGAGCTTTATTTCAGAGCAAGCCTTCAGCTTTCAGAGTAACAGGCATTGCCAAAAATATCACATCTGAACTTAGGTTTTTGCGAAAGAATGCAGCCTTCAAGTAAAACTTTTATTGAAGTTATTTAAAGACTTGGAAATAATTCATCAATCATGTCATCTACTTCAGGAGACCATGAAGCATAATTTGGAACATACAAAATTTCAGTTCCCAAGGGAATGAAATAGCATTTTGTTTTTGACATTAATGGCATTTCTATTACTGCATCTTCCATTATCAACATTCTGGCGATTATCATTGACCAGAAACTGAACACATACTCTGGATATATGAGGAGGGCAATGGCTAGGAATACTATAGTGAGTAACTCATCCCCTGACCCCCTCAAAGTCTGACAACCATGTTAAAGACACAAGTCAGGAGTGTGATGGAATAATTCCTACTTGCCTGGATGGTTGTAAATGTCTTTTTGGTGATTTGATCACCTTCCTTTTCTGGCTGAGATGTTTGAGTTATGCTTGATTGATAGGTGACAGGCAACTGAGACCTTACAAACGTGGATGTGTGCAGATTGACTACAAATGCATGACACAAGCTCTGCATATCAGAAGCAAGACTTCTAATATACTCTTGCTGTAATAAACTCTCGTGAAGCCACTTTGAGTTGTTCACATGTGCCAACAAGATAGCCATTGTTATCACTGGTTCTCTCTCTTCCTAATCTTTCTCCAATCTCTTATGCTCAACTCGCTCTCTTTTCTGGTGCCCCCATCACAGGATGTGGCAATACCAGCGCATATTGTCCATTCCTAATTGCATTTAGTGTAGCATAGATATTGGCTTTTCAGTCAATCTTTGAAACAAGTAAAAATCCTTCCAAAATGTGTGTATCAATGTATATGGTGAGTCTAAAAATGAACCACTGCTTGGGGTTTGAATGGTCATCATCTTTGTTGTTTGCCATATGCGGATTGCTCATTATGGGTGTGTTTTAGGCTAAACTGCTTGTTTTGAACCCAGTTATAAGGTACAGATAAAGGAAAAGGGATGAAAAATTGAGGTGACTGGTCACGTGAGCATCTCAAGGATGAGGAAAGCGGTTGGGGGATCTGGGTGATCCAGTTGACTTTCATGCAGTGTATATTTAGAAATGTAACTCCAATCCAGCAACAGTAAAGGAATGATGATATAGTTCCAGATCAGGACAGTATGGGGCTTGGAGGGGAACTTGCAGGTGGTGATGTTGCCCTTGCTGGTGGGAGTTACAGGTTTGGAAACCACTGCCAAAGGATCATTGGTGAGTTGCGACAATCCTCTTGTAGAGAATATAAACTGCTGTGATTGAGCATCAGCAGTGGATGCTGGTGAATGTGGTGTCAATTAAACAGATTGCTTTGTCCTGGATGATGTCAAGCTTCTTAAGTATTGTTGGAGCTACACTCATCCAGGCAAGTGGGAATTATTCCATCACATTCCTGACTTGTGGCTTTAACATGGTTGTCAGACTTTGAGGGGGCCAGATGAGTTACTCACTATAGTATTCCCATCCATTGCCCTCCTCATATAGCCGGAGTATGTGTTCAGTTTCTGGTCAATAATAATCGCCAGGATGGTGATAATGGAAGATGCAGTAATAGAAATGCCATTAATGTCAAACGGTGATGGTTGCATTTTCTCTTACTGTGTCTGGTGTAAATGCTAATTGCCATTTAAAAGCCTAAACCTAGATATTGTCCAGGCTTGCTATATTTTGACCTAGACTTATAGTGCTATGACAGAAACAGACCTTTTTAGCCTACAAACTGCTTCAGTATCTGAGGGGTCGCGAATGGCGCTGAACATTGTGCAATCATCGAGGAAAATCCCCATTTCTGACATTATTATGGAAGGAAGGTCATTGATGGAGAAGCTGAAGATGGTTGGGCCCAGGAAACTATCCTGAGGAGCTCCTGCAGAGATGTCCTGAAGCTGACATGACTAACCTCCAACAACCATGACCCTCTTGCTTTCTGCTGGGTATGGCTTCAACCAATGCATAGTTTCCCTTTGATTTCTGTTTACTCTGTTTTTGCTCAGGGTTCTTGGTGCTAAAACCAGGTAAAATGCAGGCTTGGTATAAAGAGCAGTCACCACCACTGAGAATGCATAAAGGGAAATAAATAATAGTCAAGAGTTGAGTCATTTGGAGAATTTTCCTGCTCTTCGTCAATAAATGCAAAGGATTTATTTCCAACATTAATGAATGGCTAAGACAAGCACACATTCACAAGGTAGTTTTGACAAGAATGCAGCATTCCTTCGCCTCCATTGAGAGACTGAGGCATGGAATAGGGCTTTTTCTATGTCAACCCTCTGTTTTAGAGGGAAGGGCATTGCTACTGAATCAAGCTGCCATACTTTAAAAAACAGGGTTTGGAATAAAACTTAGCGTTTTTGGAAAATATTAAATCTTTGATTCTAAAGCATAACGGCAGTGCCACCTACAGGAACAGAGCGACTGGTGCAGGAAGGAGCAGCGGCAGTGACATCCAGGGGAGCTGCCTGGAGGCTGAGCATCTAAAGCTTTTCAATTTAATGCAGGACCTCTCTCAATTGTAAACTATTAATAACATAAGGTTCAATTTAGAGGTGCTTATGGAGAGGTGATAGTGCCTTTACCTCTGAGTCTGAGGACAAGTTCCATCTGACTCAAATGTGTCCAACCAAAAAGCTTAACTTATTGCTGGAATGATAGACAAGGGTTTTCAGGTTAATGGGTCCAAGGCATGTAGGTGGAGTTGGGGAGCAGAGCAGTCCATGTTCTAGCTTCATGGCTCCTTGAAAGTGGAGTCGCAGGTAGATAGGATAGTGAAGAAGGCGTTTGGTATGCTTTCCTTTATGGGTCAGAGTATTGAGTACAGGAGTTGGGGAGGTCATGTTGCAGCTGTACAGGACATTGGTTGGGCCACTTTTGGAATATTATGTGCAATTGCGGTCTCCTTCCTATCTGAAAGTGTTGTGAAACTTGAAAGGGTTCAGAAAAGATTTACAAGGATGTTGCCAGGTTTGGAGGATTTAAGCTAAAGGGAGAGGCTGAACAGGCTGGGGCTATTTTCCCTGGAGTATCGGAGGCTGGGGGTGACTTTATAGAGGGTTATAAAATCATAATGCGCATGGATAGGATAAATAGGCAAGGTCATTTCCCTGGGGTGGAGGAGTCCAGAATGCGAGTGTATAGGTTTAAGGTGAGAGGGTAAAAATTTAAAAGGGACTGAAGGAGCAACTTGTTCATGCAGAGAGTGGTGTGTGAATGGAATGAGCTGCCAGGAGAAGTGGTGGAGGCTGGTACAATTACAATATTTAAAAGGCATCTGAATAGGAAGGGGTTTGAGGGATATGGGCCGGGTGCTGGCAGGTGGGAATAGTTTGGTTTGGGATATCTTGTCGGCATGGATGAGTTGGACTGAAGGGTCTGTTTCTCTGCTGTATATCTCTGTGACTCTAATTACAGTAAAGGCTCAATAGGCCGAATGGCCCTGTCTAGTTTGTAAACTTAAAGGATAATAGAAAGCAATATGAAGCAGTTACCCATGAGAAATGCAAAACCTTTAGTTTATGTAGTAGTTTTCACATGTGACCGCTCCTGGTACCTTGTGGAATGTGAGACAGTTTGATTAATTGCTTAATTTTTTTGTTTAATTCACTCTTGGGGTGTGGGTATCTCTGGCTGGGTCAGCATGTATTGCCAATCCCTAGTTGCCCCTTGAGAAGGTGGTGGTGAGCTGTCTTCTTGAACCGCTGCAGTCCATTGGTGTAAGTACAAATGGTGGAGCATATGTCACCACAGAATATCTACAGAACAGGGTCCCTTCTTAGATAGCAAGAAGACAACATGATACCAATAGAATAACTACAACTGGTCAAACATAATTAGCAGGACCTTAGGGAGTTTTTACCGGTATGTCAACTCCTTCCAACATAAGAACATATTTCTTTACCTCCCCTTACAGACTGGGTATGACATCAGTAGAACAGGTGGGGTGTTATGAAGTTGAAGGCATGTACTGGACCTTTAAGAGAGAGTGAATGCTGTTCTGAACTGAGAGCTGATAAGCACCTATGATGACTAGATGACAGTAACATTTGGCTGTGAAATGGATGCCTGAGTTAGTTGCTGTTTTGACAACAATTCAAATTTAACCAATCAGTTTAAGTTATGCCCCAGGATACGAAAAGCTGAAAATGTGGTGCTGGAAAAGCGCAGCAGGTCAGGCAGCATCCAAGGAGCAGGAGAATTGACATTTCGGGCATGAGCCCTTCAGGATTCCTGAAGAAGGGCTCATGCCTGAAACGTCAATTCTCCTGCTCCTTGGAAGCTGCCTGACCTGCTGCACTTTTCCAGCAACACATTTTCAGCTCTGATCTCCAGCATTTGCAGTCCTCACTTTCTCCCAGGATACTAAAACCCAATCGAATTTGAATTTATTGTTTCGCCAACAACGAACCAATAAGAAGATCCGATGTTGGGGGTATAAAAAATGCAAATATTTTGAAAGTCAGACAGAGTAACTGCCATCAAGAGAGAGACAGATACCCAAAAGATTGAAACACGCTTTATCAAAGGTACCTTTTCATATGAAACATCTTCGCAGTAAAAGATAGAAGACAATCCAGGGAGATCTTCAGCCACAAGAACAAAGTTATTGGAGATGGCAACTACTGTGTGGTTTGAAATTAAGTTGATGTAATTTTAGTAAGGGATTTTATTGGAACAATATATTGTTATAGAGTTGGAAGCAGGTAACAAGCCTTTAAGAGAAAGGGGATGATGTGGAGATGCCGGTGTTAGACTGGGGTGTCCAAAAATCACACAACACCAGGTTATAGTCCAACAGATGTATTTGGAAGCACTAGCTATCGGAGCATAGCTCCTTCATCAACCACCTGATGAAGGTGCAGCTCTCCGAAAGCTAGTTCTTCCAAATAAACCTGTTGGACTATAACCTGGTGTTGTGTGATTTTTAACTAAAAGAAAAAGTGGTGGGGGGGGGCTTAGATAGTTGTTGTCTAATGTTCACTTTTAGAGTTAAAGAATAAATTGATAATATTTTCTTTAAGTAGTGGAATTTGCGGGTTCTCTGTCACTCATACATTAACAGATTACGAGGTAAGGTGAGCTATTCTGGGTGTTTGGTTTAATTAGCAGAAGGGTTCACCTCTGTGTTGTGACGGTTTGGGGACACATGTCTGTGATTTGGATGGGTTTAGAGAAATCCAGAGAGATTTGGACAGATTTGAAAAGATTTGAGGTACGAAAGATTCCAGCAGATTTAAGGACTTGCTGATTAGTGTCCAAGATCTTTAAATAAAATGTCGGTCAGACAATTTGTTTAATTTCAGTTACTTGTGGTTGGTTAAATTAAAATGCAAGAAATGGCTCTTAAAATTGCTAGAGATTTTGGGGTATTGAAGATGATTCTCAAATTTGCAAAGAATGTTTAGAAAGACAGAGAAAGGCCATATTTTTAGCATTAACAAAGAGATTAGAATTGAGTTTAACCAGGGACAAACGTAAAGCTGAAATTGTAAGGGAGTTAGTCAAGCACTTAAATATGTCAGAGAAATAGACAAGTGCAGTAGAGTTAGAAAATCTTAAATTACAATTGAGGAAAATAGAGATAGAAGATAAAGAAAGAGAAAGAAGAACCATGAGAGAAGAGAGAGAGAGAGAGAAGGAGAGAGAGAAGGAGAGAGAGAAGAAAAGGAGAGAGAGAGAGGGAGAGAGACAGAAGTAAAGGAGAGAGGGAGAAAAAGAATAAAATAAGAGAGAGAAGATTCTTAGTTGAGCAAAGAGAGAGAGAAAGAAAAGAGAAAGAGAAAGGGAGAGAGAATTTGAACTTCAGGAGTTGCATATGAGTCAGGAAAGTCAAGTTAACAGGATGGAAATGAAGAGAGAAGGTAGTGATATATACAAATATGCTAAAACACTGACACATTTTGATGAGAAAGATGTTGATGTCTTTTTTATTTCATTTGAAAAATTGGTGAGGCAGATGCACTGGTCAGAGAACTTGTGGGGTGATGCTAGTTCAGGGTAAGCTGGTAAGCAGAGCTAGTGAGGTATGTGTAGCGCTGTCAGATGAGGGGACAAGGGATTGTGCAGATTTCCAGCACTGCGTATTTTGACTGCGTATGAATTGGTACCAGAAGTGTATAGACAGCAGTTCAGAAACATAAAGAAGAAACCAGGTCAGAGTTATTTTTGAGTTTGAAAAAATTAAACATAGTAATTTTGATAGATGGGTGCAGGCTGTAAAAATAGATAAGACCCACAAGGCTCTAAGAGAGATTATTCTGCTGGACAAGTTTAAAAACTCACTTCCAAAGATGATAAGAATTCATGTGGATGAACAGAAAGTGGAAGAAGTGAAAAGAGCGATAGAAATGGCAGATGAATATACATTGGTGCATAAGGTGAAGTTTAGCTTTCAGCAAGAATTTCATCCTGTGAGGGATAGAAACTTGGAGAAGGGGATATCAAGTAGAGCACATGTTAAAGTAGACCAAGAGGGTGGACAGGAGGTGAAAGGTGTAATGGAGTGAGATACAGAAGATTACAGTACTGGTGGGTTAAAAGGGCACTGGGAAAAGGTGTTTTCACTGCCAGAAGGTGGGACGCATAAAATCACTGTGCTGGTTGTTAAAGAAAGGCACTGTGGGAAAAGATGTGGTTAAAAAAAAGGCTAAGCCAGTGGCTTTAGTGTAAATAGTAAAGGAAACCCCAAGAAAAGTTGAAGAGCTGCAGGAGAGTGCAAAACCCAGGCACTGGCTGGGTATAGAGTTAGTGCCTGATCTCTATAAAGACTTGCCCTCTGTGGGTAAAATTTACTCAGAAAGAACGGGGGAGAAGGGAAAGAAGTTATCATTTAGAGAGATACAGGATCTAATCAGTCTCTAATAGTAAGAGATGAATGTATTTGCACTCTGCTATCCTGTTATCCGAGAGAATGGTAATTTGTGGGATAGATGGACAGACATTTAGTGTTAAAAGCAAATTATTGCGGGTGCTGGAATCTGAAACCAAAAGAGAAAATGCTGGAAAATCTCAGCAGGTCTGGCAGCATCTGTAAGGAGAGAAAAGAGCTGATGTTTCAAGGGTCAGTTTGACAAAAGGTCAGTTAGACTTGAAACATCAGCTTTTTTCTCTCCTTACAGAGGCTGCTAGACTTGCTGAGAGTTTCCAGCATTTTCTCTTTTGGTTTCAGACATTTAGCATTCCCCTATGTTAGATCAGGGTGGAGTGCCAACTCAAGACTCGGGAAGTTACAGTGGGAATGATTGAGAGAGTGTCAGTTTCAGGAATTTAGTTTGTTGGAATAATTTAGCAGGATCTAAGGTTGGAGTGACACCCTTTGTTATGGAGAAGCCAGAGGGAAATCAGGGAACTGAGGAGTTAAAAGAAAAAAAATACTCTGGAATTTTTCCAGACTGTGCAGTAACCAGATCCCACTAACATAAGTCACAGCACAAAGCAAACATTAAAGAGAAAGGTGCGGGAGTTGAGGTTCAGTTAGTGGACCCCGTGTGTGATGTAATAGTGCGGGGAAAAACCTGAATGGGCAGAGGATCAGGCATAGGTGTTTAGTCCTGAAAGACTAATAAACTTACAACAGAGAGATGAGACAGTAAAAGACTTATAAATTGACGATACTCAGAAAAGGAGCCAGAATATATTCCGGAGGGATGTTATCTTAAAGATAGAATCCTAAGGCAGAAATGGAGACCACGGCAGGTTAGTGCAGAGGAGAAATGGGCCAAAGGGCACCAGATTGTGTTGCTGGTAGCATACAGATAGGAAGTGTTACAGGTAGCACATGAATTAACAGTAGGAGGTCACTTAGGTATAAGAAAGACAGGCTAAGGTGCAAAAGCATTTCTGTTAGTCTGGAATGCACAAGGATATGGTTAACTTTTGCCACACATGCCAAATGGTAGGTAATGGTAGGAAGGGTACTGGTTGGGACAACATGAGAGGAAGACACGGAGGGCTTAGAGACCTCCGTTGTGGTGGATCAATGTGTACCATCTGCATCTCAGGGAGCTTTGGAAAGGTGGCGTCTGACCCTGAAGATCATGTTAACAGCGGACTGTCAGGATTACCTAAATGATTGGGATAAAGATATCCCATTAATATTGTTTGCCATTAGAGATGCCCCAAATGAATCTACTCTTTGAGTTAATATTTGGACATGAACTGAGAGGCCCTTTGAAATTAATTAAAGATAAATTGACAGGACCAAAGTTGGAGATCTCACATTTGGATTATATATCTGAGGGAGAGATTAAATCGGGTTGGTGCATGAGCTAAACAGCACCTAAAGAGGGCACAGTATAGAATGAAGCAGATGTCAGATAAAAACTCTGAGACTTGGACATTTTAATGAGGGAATAGTATATTAGTATTGTTACCAGTGATAGGAGATCCCTTCAAAGCCAGGTTTAGTGATCCCGATCAAATTGAAAACAAGTTGAATCAGGTAAACTATCTGGTAAAGATGACAGCTAGGATAAAAGCCTTCAGGTATGCCATGTGAATGTGTTGAAACCTCATTATAATAGAGACAGGGAACTGGAGAAACAGGTGTTAGCTACAGCCCTGCAGAGTGAAGAATCAAATCCTGATATTGTGGAGTTTTATGTACCTCAAAATACGTTAAATAACGAGGAAGACCTTCACGAGTCAGATAGATTAGTGAACTATCTGTCTCAAAAACAAAAGAATGAGTTGAAAGGTTGATTGTAGCAGTATGAGGACATGCAAGAATAAGATGGGAGGACTAATGCAATTGTGCAAGAGGTGGAAGTAGGGAATGCTGTTCCAATAAAACAACATCCCTACAGGTTTAATCATTTCAAAGCCATCCCCTTCTGTGGAGATGGGCACTGCCAGAATTCTGCCACAAATATCACAGTAGCCCAGGATGCACTGACCTCAGTGCAATTCTGCTCATTATTTCAAAATGTAACTATCTGACACTAAAGTACTTTGAGGCTTCATAAAATGTGTCACAGAAATACAAAATCTTACTTTCTGACACTAGACTGAAGCAGGTTTTCATCTTCCTAAGCCAGGAATATTTCAACTCATGGTCAGACACCTGCTCTATGGATAAAGTTGGTGATTTCATGGAAGTTTGTAGATGATGGGTAGGCTTTGGGAGTCAGGAGGTAAGTCACTCACTAAACTCACTAAACTCACTGGCCTCATTCCTGATGAAGGCTTTTGCCCAAAATGTTGATTTTCCTGTTCCTTGGATGCTGTTTGACCTACTGTGCTTTTCCAGCACCACACTCTCGATTCTAATCTCCAGCATCTATGGTCCTCACTTTCACCTACTCACTAAACTCTGACACGCTCTTGTAGCCACTGTATTTATATAGTGAGTCTGAATGCTGTAACTACCCCAGATATCCCAGAGATCTGAAACAAGAGCTGCAATATTCATCCCTCTGAGCACAGAGACAGAGCTGTAGCATTAGTGCCACCTAGAGGCAAGGAGAGGGAGGAACAGGAAGATAGCTATCTGTAAAGTCACCCAGTTCAGCTTATGGATAATGGAACACTCAGTATGTTGATAGTGAGAGAGATTCAGCAATGGTAATGGCAATGCCTATAAAGGGAAGACAGTTGGATTCTCTTGTTTGAGGATGTCATTGTTCAGCACTTGTACGGCACAAATATTGCTTACCACTTATCAGCCCAAGAGTGAATATTGTATAGGCCTTACTCCATGCAGGGATGGGCTGTTTTAGTATTTGAAAAGTCATGAATAGTATTCAATATTACACAGTCTTCAACAAAGATCATCCTAAGGACCTCCTGCAGCGATGTTCAGGTGCTGAGATGACCGACCTCCAAGGTAAAAGGGTTCAAGGTAAAAGGGTTCAGAAAAGATTTACAAGGATGTTGCCAGGGTAAGAGGGTTTGAGCTATAGGGAGAGCCTCAATAGATTGGGGCTGTTTTTCCTGGAGCATCGAGGGTGAGGGGTGACTATATAGAGATTTATAAAACCATGGGGTGCATGGATAGGATAAATAGCCAAGGTCTTTTCCCAGTGGTGGGAGATCCAGGGAATAGGTTTAGGGTGAAAGGGGCAAGTCTTAAAAGGGACCTAAGGGGTAACTATTTTTCATAGAGGATGCTGCGTGTGTGAAATGAGTTGCCTGATGAAGTGGTGAAGACTGGTACAATTACAATATTTAAAAGGCATCTGGATGGGTATATGAATAGGAAGGGATGTGGGCCAAACACTGGCAAATGGGACTAGATCAGGTAGGATATCTGGTCAGCATGGCCGAGATGGACCAAAGGGTCTGTTTCCGTGCCGCACATCTCTATGATTGTATGAAGAGAAGGAAATACAAGATGTGCAAGATGGCAGAGATGGAGAAGGGAGAGTCTTTGGAGGATTGCAAGAATATAGAACATGAGTCGGCTTTTCAGGCCCGTGAGCCTGTTCCACCATTCAATGGGATCATGGCTGATCTGTCGATGAACTCCATGGACCTTTGGCCCATACCCATTAACATCTTTGCTTAACAAAAGTGTATCTACCTCAGATTTAAAATGATCAACTGATGCAGCATCCACTGCCATTTGTGGAAGGAAGTTCTCAACTTCGATCACCCTTTGTGTGTCATGGTGTGGGGGTGCCAGTGTTGGACTGGGCTCGGCAAAGTCAGACATCACATGACACAAGGTTATAGTCTAACAGGTCGATTTGAAATCACAAGCTTTGAGAGCGCTGTCCCTCCGTCAGGTGATCTAACAAAGGGGCTATGTTCTGAAAGCTTGTGATTTCAAATTCACCCCTTGTATGTAGAAGTGGGCCCTAACATCTCTCCTGAGCCTGTTCTAGAATCCCCAACAAGTGGAAATAATTCATCTCTATCTACCTTATATTTTCCCATTAATTCCTTGATGACTTTGATCAGATCACCACTTAACTTTCAAAATTCTAGAGAAAACTAGCCTAATTTGTGTAATCTCTCCTCCTAATTTAACCCCTTCAGTCCAGGTACCATTATGTTGTACTTCATCCAGGCCAATATATCCTTCCTAACATACGTGTGCCGAGATCTGCTCATGGTACGCAGTGGTTTCTAACGACGATTTTCTATAACTGCAGCAGAACCTCTACATTCTCGAACTCCAGTCCTCTGGAAAAAAACCAGCCACTCCATTTGTTTCGTTGACTTTTTTTGGCTCCTGCTTGTAACATTTTAAAGACCTAAGCACCTGAATCTCCGAGTGACTTTGGGCATGCACTGTATTTAACTTCATACTGTCCAGATATTATCCTGGTCCAACCATTTTCAGTCCAAAGTGAATAACCTCGCATTTGCTTACATTGAACTCCCTCTGCCACTGTTTTGCCCGTTCACGCGATCTGTCAACACCCCTTTGTAATTTTATGCAATCATCTACACTTTCCATACTGTTGCCTAATTCTGTGTCATATGCAAATTTGAATAACGGGAATAATTGAGGCCGTGACACAGATCCTTGTGGAACACCAATGGCCAATTCCTGCCAATTCAAGAACCTGCCCAGGACACCTATTATCTGTCATCAGCCATTCACTCAGTTTAGATAGTAGCTGGCTCTTATTTCCCAGGGCTTGTAACTTAGTAAACAGTCTGTTTTTACCTAGTCTGTTAGAGGGACATTTCAGATACTGGAAGTTGGGTTAAGCACCATCCATTCATATTCCCTTGTTCACTGTTAAAAAAATTCAGTGTGGTCTGTCAGGCATGACTTCCCTGTTATGATTTAATACTGACTCTGACTGATTAACTGAAAGCTTTCAAGCCGATCAGATACCTCATCTTTAAGATTAGGCTCCGACAATTTCACTATCACAGATGTTAGGCTAACTGCTCTGCATTTCCATGGTGTTCCTGTTTCGGTCTACTTTTTTTAAAAAACGCAGATATGAGCAGCAGCATTAGTGCCACCCAGGGGGCAAGGAGGGGGAGCTGCAGCATTAGTGCCACTCAGTGGTAAGGAAGGGAGCTGCAGCACTAGAGCCAGACAGGGGTAAGGAGTAAGCTGCAGCATTAGTGCCACCCAGGGGCAAGGAGAGGGGGCTGCAGCATTAGTGCCCCCCAGGGGCAAGGAGAGGGGGCTGCAGCATTAGTGCCACTCAGTGGTAAGGAAGGGAGCTGCAGCACTAGAGCCAGACAGGGGTAAGGAGTAAGCTGCAGCATTAGTGTCATCCGAGGGCAAGGAGGGGGAGCTACAGCATTAGTGCCCCCCAGGGGCAAGGAGGGGGAGCTGCAGCATTAGTGCCCCCCAGGGGCAAGGAGGGGGAGCTGCAGCATTAGTGCCACCCAGAGGCAAGGAGGGGGAGCAGCAGCATTAGTGTCACCTGGGGGCAAGGAGTGGGAACCGCAGCACCAGTGCCACCCGGGGGCAAGGAGGGGAAGCTGCAGCATTAGTGCCACCCAGAGGCAAGGAGGGGAAGCTGCAGCATTAGTGCCACCTGGGGGGCAAGGAATGGGAACCGCAGCACCAGTGCCACCCGGGGGCAAGGAGGGAGAGCTGCAGCATTAGTGCCACGCAAGGGCAAGGAGTGGGAGCTGCAGCATTAGTGCCACGCAAGGGCAAGGAGGGGAAACTGCAGCATTAGTGCCACATGGAAGCAACGAGAGGGAGCTGCAGCATGACTGCTACCCAGGGGCAAGGAGGGGAGCTGAAGCATTAGTGCCACCCAGGGACAAGGAGAGGGAGCTGCAGCATTAGTATTACCTAGGGGCAAGGAAGGGAGCTGAAGGATTAGTGCCAGCCAGGGGCACAGAGGAGGAGCTGCAGCATAATATCGAATGATGTAAAATCCCTACAATGTGGAAACAGGCCCTTCAGCTAGCCAGGGGTCAAAGTGGGGGGTGCTGCACCATTAGTACCACTCAGGGGCAAGGAGGGTGAGATTACAAGGACTGTAATAAACACTACATTTGACAAACAGGGAGAAACCTAGCCACCAGGATGCATGAACACCAACTAGCCACAAAAAGACATGACCCTCTGTGACTAGTATCCTCACGGATGAGGAAGGACACCACTTCAACTGGGACAAAACATCCATCCTAGGACAAGCCAAACAAAGACATGCACGAGAATTCCTAGAAGCATGGCATTCCAACCAGAACTCTATCAATTAACACATTGAAGGAGACCCCATCTACCACCCCCTGAGAAAAGGAACAGGAAGTGACTTCACCACAGCAAATAACATCACCACAGGAAATGACATCACCAACCCAAAGAAACCCGAACATAGAAATAAAAAGCAGGAATTTTCAGCGGTGCTTTCCCTGAGGCCCACTGAAGATGTTATCGAGTAGGGTGATGAAACATCTAGAAATGAACCTTCAAGCTCAGTGACCAAGCCTACACCTCAACCTGAGCTACAAATCCTCTCAAAATTAATTGTGTATTGCATTTGCTGTACCCAATGTGGCCTACTCTACATTGGAGAAACCAAACGCAGACTGAGTGATAGCTTTGCAGAACGCTTCCAGTCTGTGCGCAAGTATGTTCCCGACCTTCTCATAGCCGGTCAGTTTAACACAGCATCCTGGTCACATGGCCACGTGCCTGTCCTCAGCATGCTACAGGGTTCCAGTGAATCACAGCACAAACTGGACAACAACATCCCATTTTCAGACAAGGCAATGTACAACCTTCTGGGCTCAGTATTGAGTTCAGCACCTTCAAATGGTCAACCCATTCTTTCACTTTCTTTGAACTTGTTACATTCTCTGTCTCCATGTCCTCTCTCACTCCCTCAAACCCCCGCGCCCCCCCCCCCAACCCCTCCTCAGCTGCCACCACCGTGGAACAGTCTGTCCTTTCCAATCTGACAGTTGGGCACACCATTGTTCTGACATTCTCACATTCTGATCATTTAATCCTTCCTCCCCAAGCACTCCAACCGCTAACCCCCACACCACCCCACACTATTGCATAAATGCTGTCCCCTCCATTCTTCGTATCAGCTCTTATGAAGAGTCACCTACAGTCAAAACATTAGCTTGCTCTCTCTCTCTCTGGCTGGATACTCCCTGACCCATAATGATCTCCAGCACTTTTTGTTTCCAGTTCAGATTCCAGCATCTACAGGAATTTCCTCCTGCAGCATCTGTGTCACCCATAGGCGAGGAGAGGGGGCTGCAACATCTGTGACACCGAGAGCAGAGGGAGCTGCAACATCTGTGACACCGAGAGGAGAGGGGGCTGCAGCATCTGTGACACCGAGAGCAGAGGGAGCTGCAACATCTGTGACACCGAGAGCAGAGGGAGCTGCAACATCTGTGACACCGAGAGCAGAGGGAGCTGCAACATCTGTGACACCGAGAGGAGAGGGAGCTGCAACATCTGTGACACCGAGAGCAGAGGGAGCTGCAGCATCTGTGACACCGAGAGCAGAGGGAGCTGCAGCATCTGGGAGACCTAGCTGAGAGGAAAGTGAATTGCAGCATCTGTGACACCGAGAGGAGAGGAGAGTGAGCTGCAGCATTTCTGCAACCTGGAGAAGAGGAGAGGAGCAGGAGCTGCAGCATCTGTGACACCGAGAGGAGAGGAGAGGGAGTTGCAGTGTCTGTGACATCCAGAGCAGAGATACCTGCAGTCTCTGTGACACCGAGAGGAGAGGAGAGTGAGCTGCAGCATTTCTGCAACCTGGAGAAGAGGAGAGGAGCAGGAGCTGCAGTCTCTGTGACACCGAGAGGAGAGGAGAGGGAGCTGCAGCATCTGGGAGTCCGAGTGGAGAGGAGAGTGAGCTTCAGAATCTCTGCCACCTAGAGGCGAGAAGAAGGAGCCCGAGCATCTATGATACCCAGAGGAGAGGAGAGGGCTCTGCACCAACTGTGCCACCTAGAGGCGAGGAGAGGCAGCTGCAGCATTTGTGACACCCGGAGGAGAGGAATGGGAGCTGCAGCATCTGTGACACAAAGAGGAGAGTGAGGTGCAGCATCTGTGACACTGAGAAGAGGAGAGGGAGCTGTAGCATTTGTGACACCAAGCGGTGAGAAGAGGAGAGGGATTTGTAGCATCTGTGATACCTAGAGGAGAGGAGAGAAGCTGGAGCATCTGTGACACATAGAGGTGGGGAGAGGGAGCTGTAACATCTGTGACACTTTGATGAGAGGAGAGGGAGCTGCAGTATCTGGGAGACCTAGAGGAGAGGAGAGGGAGCTGCGGCATTTTTGACACCGAGAGGTGAGGAGAGGGACCTGCAGAATCTGTGACACCTAGAGAAGAGGGGTGTGAGTTGCAGCGTCTCTGCCAACTGGAGAAGAGGAGAGGAGCAGGAGCTGCAGAATCTGTGACACCGAGAGGAGAGGAGAGGGAAATGCAGCATCTGTGCCACCTAGAGGCGAGGAGAGGGAACTGCACAATCTGTGCCTCCTAGCGGATTGGAGAGGGAGCTGCAGTATCTGTGACACCTGGAGTAGAGGAGAGGGAGCTGCAGTATCTGTGACACCTCGACGAGAGGAGAGGTAACTGCAGCATCTCTGCCAGCTCAAGGCAAGGAGAGGGAGCTGCAGCATCTGTGACACCGAGAGGGGAGAGTAGAAGCTGCAACATCTGTGACAGCGAGAGGAGAGGAGAGGGAGCTGCAGCATCTCTGCCACCGAGACGCGAGGAGAGGGAGCTGCAGCATTTTTGACACCTAGAGGCGAAAAGAGGGACCTGCAGTATCTGTGACACCGAGAGGAAAGGAGAGGGAGCTGCAGAATCTGTGCCAGCTTGCGGCGTGGAGAGGGAGCTGCAGCATCTGGGAGACCTAGAGGCGAGGAGAGGGAGCTGCCAAATCTGTGACACCTGCACGAGAGGAGAGGGAGCTGCAGCATCCGTGACACTGAGAGGAGAGTCAGCTGCAGCATCTGTGACACTGAGAGGAGAGGAGAGAATCTGCAGCATCTGGGAGACCGAGAGGTGAGGAGAGGGAACTCGAGCATCTGTGATACCCAGAGGAGAGGAGAGGGCTCTGCACCAGCTGTGCCACCTAGAGGGGAGGAGAGTGAGCTGCAGCATTTGTTCCACCGAGAGGCGAGGTGAGGGAGCTGCAAAATCTGTGACACCTGCAGGACAGGCGAGGGAGCTGCAGCATCTGTGACACCGAGAGGAGAGGGGAAAAGCTGTAACATCTGTGACACCTGGAGGAGAGGAGAGGGAGCTGTAGCATTTGAGATATCGAGAGGTGAGGAGGGGAGAGAGAGCTGCAGCATCTGTGACACCGAGAGGAGAGGAGAGGCAGCTGCAACATCTGGGAGACCGAGAGGAGAGGAAAGTGATCTTCAGCATCTCTGCCACCTAGAGGTGAGGAGAGGGAGCTCGAGCATCTGTGATACCCAGAGGAGAGGAGAGGGCTCTGCAGCAGCTGTGCCACCTAGAGGCGAGGAGAGGGAACTGCAACACCTGTGACACCTAGAAGTGGGTAGAGGGAGCTGCAGCATTTGTGACACCTAGAGGAGAGGAATGGGAGCTGCTGCAACTGTGATGAGGCGAGGAGAGGGAGCTGCAGTATCTGGGAGACCGTGAGGAGAGGAGAGTGAGCTGCAGCATTTGTTCCACCTAGAGGCGAGGAGAGGGAGCTGCAAAATCTGTGACACCTGCACGCGTGGAGAGTGAGCTGCAGCATCTTTGACACCGAGAGGAGAGGGAGCTGCAGCATCTGTGACACCGAGAGGAGAGGAGAGGGAGCTGCAGCATCTTTGACACCGAGAGGAGAGGGAGCTGCAGCATCTGTGACACTGAAGGAGAGGAGAGTGAGCTGCAGCTTCTGTGACACCGAGAGGAGAGGAGAGGAGAGGGAGTTGCAGTATCTGTGACACCGAGAGGAGAGGAGAGGGAGTTGCAGTATCTGTGACACCGAGAGGAGAGGAGAGTGAGCTGCAGCATTCGTGACTCCGAGAAGAGAGGAGAGGCGAGGGAGTTGCAGTATCTGTGATACCGAGAGCAGAGGGACCTGCAGTATCTGTGCCACTTAGAGGAGAGGAGAGGGAGCTGCAGCATCTGTGACACCGAGAGGAGAGGAGAGGGAGTTGCAGTTTCTGTGACACCGAGAGCAGAGGGACCTGCAGTATCTGTGCCACTTAGAGGAGAGGAGAGGGAGCTGCAGTATCTGTGTCACCGAGAGGAGAGGACAGGGAGCTGCAGCATCTGTGCCACCTAGAGGAGAGGAGTGGGATTTGCAGCATTTGTGACACCGAGAGAGGAGAGGGAACTCGAGCATCTGTGATACCCAGAGGAGAGGAGAGGGCTCTGCACCAACTGTGCCACCTAGAGGTGAGGAGAGGGAGCTGCAGCATCTGTGACACCTCGAAGTGGGGAGAGGGAGCTGTAGCATTTGTGACACCTAGAGGAAAGGAATGGGAGCTGCAGCAACTGTGTTGAGGCGAGGAGAGGGAGCTGCAGCATCTGTGACACCGAGAGGAGAGGGGAAAAGCTGTCACATCTGTGACACCTGGAGGAGAGGAGAGGGAGCCATAGCATTTGAGATATCTAGTGGTGAGGAGGGGAGAGAGAGCTGCAGCATCTGTGCCACCTAGAGGAGAGGAGAGGAATTTGCAGCATCTGTGACACCGAGAGGAGAGGAGAGGCAGCTGCAACATCTGGGAGACCGAGTGGAGAGGAAAGTGATCTTCAGCATCTCTGCCACCTAGAGGTGAGGAGAGGGAGCTCGAGCATCTGTGATACCCAGAGGAGAGGAGAGGGCCCTGCACCAGCTGTGCCACCTAGAGGCGAGGAGAGGGAGCTGCAACACATGTGACACCTAGAAGTGGGGAGAGGAAGCTGCAGCATTTGTGACACCTAGAGGAGAGGAATGGGAGCTGCTGCAACTGTGATGAGACGAGGAGAGGGAGCTGCAGCATCTGAGAGACCAAGAGGAGAGGAAAGTGAGTTGCAGCATCTGTGACACCTAGAAGAGAGGTGAGTGAGCCTCAGCATCTCTGCCACCTAGAGGAGAGGAGAGTGAGCTGCAGCATCTGTGACACCGAGAGGAGAGGAGAGGGAGTGGCAGTGTCTGTGACATCTAGAGCAGAGGTACCTGCAGTATCTGTGACACCGAGAGGAGAAGAGAGGAGAGGGAGCTGCAGCATCTCTGCCACCTAGAGGTGAGAAGAAGGAGCTCGAGTATCTGTGATGCCCAGAGGAGAGGAGAGGGCTCTGCACCAACTGAGCCACCTAGAGGCGAGGAGAGGCAGCTGCAGCATTTGTGACACCCGCAGGAGAGGAATGGGAGCTGCAGCAACTGTGACAAGGTGAGGAGAGGGAGCTGCAGCATTTGTTCCACCTAGAGGCGAGAGAGGGAGCTGCAAAATCTGTGACACCTGCACTAGAGCAGAGGGATCTGCAGCATCTGTGACATCGAGAGGAGTGGGAGCTGCAGCATCTGGGAGACCGAGAGGAGAGGCGAGAATCTGCAGCATCTGGGAGACTGAGAGGCGAGGAGAGAGAGCTCGAGCATCTGTGATACCCAGAGGAGAGGGCTCTGCACCAACTGTGCCACCTAGAGGCGAGGAGAGGGAGCTGCAGCATCTGCGACACCTAGAAGTGGGGAGAGGAAGCTGTAGCATTTGTGAGACCTAGAGCAGAGGAATGGGAGCTGCAGCAACTGTGTTGAGGCGAGGAGAGGGAGCTGCAGCATCTGGGAGACCTAGAGGGGAGGAAAGTGAGCTGCAGCATTTGTTCCACCAAGAGGCGAGGCGAGGGAACTGCAAAATCTGTGACACTTCGAGGTGAGGAGAGGGAGCTGCAGCATCTGTGACACCGAGGGGAGAGGGAGCTGCAGCATCTGTGACACCGAGAGGAGAGGAGAGGGAGCTGCAGCATCTGTGACACCGAGAGCAGAGGAGAGGGGAGGGAGTTGCAGTTACTGTGACACCGAGAGGAGAGGGGAGGGAGCTGCAGCTTCTGTGACACCGAGAGGAGAGGAGAGGGAGTTGCAGCATGTGGGAGACCTAGAGGAGATGAGAGAAGCTGCAGCATCTGGGAGACCAAGAAGAGAGGTGAGGAGAGGGAGTTGCAGTTTCTGTGACATCTAGAGCAGAGGAACCTGCAGTATCTGTGCCACCTAGAAGAGAGGAGAGGGATTTGCAGCATCTGTAACACAGAGAGGAGAGGAGAGATGCTGCAGCATCTGGGAGACCGAGTGGAGAGGAAAGTGATCTTCAGCATCTCTGCCACCTAGAGATGAGGAGAGGGAGCTCGAGCATCTGTGATACCCAGAGGAGAGGGCTCTGCACCAGCTGTGCCACCTAGAGGCGAGGAGAGGGAGCTGCAACACATGTGTCACCTAGAAGTGGGTAGAGGGAGCTGCAGCATTTCTGACACCTAGAGTAGAGGAATGGGAACTGCTGCAACTGTGACGAGGCGAGGAGAGGGAGCTGCAGCATCTGAGAGACCAAGAGGAGAGGAGAGTGAGCTGCAGCATTTGTTCCACCTAGAAGCGAGGAGAGGGAGCTGCAAAATCTGTGACACCTGCACGAGAGCAGAGGGAGCTGCAGCATCTGTGACACCGAGAGGAGAGGGAGCCGCAGCATCTAGGAGACCGAGAGGAGAGGAGAGGGAGCTGCAGTATCTGTGACACCGAGAGGAGAGAAGCGGGAGCTGCAGCATCTGGGAGACTGAGAGGAGAGGAGAGGGAGTTACAGCATCTGTGACACCGAGAGGAGAGGAGATGGAGCTGCACCATCTGGGAGACGAAGAGGAGAGGGAGCTGCAGCATCTGTGACACCGAGAGGAGAGGAGAGGGACCTGCAGTGTCTGTGACACCTAGAGAAGAGGGGTGTGAGTTGCAGCGTCTCTGCCGACTGGAGAAGAGGAGAGGAGAGGGAGCTGCAGCATCTGTGCCACCTAGAGGAGAGGAGTGGGATTTGCAGCATCTGTGACACCGAGAGGAGAGGAGAGGGAGCTGCACCAACTGTACCACCTAGAGGTGAGGATAGGGAGCTTCAACATCTGTGACACCTAGAAGTGTGGAGAGGGAGCTGTAGCATTTGTGACACCTAGAGCAGAGGAATGGGAGCTGCAGTAACTGGGACGAGGCGAGGAGAGGAAGCTGCAGCATCTGGGAGACCTACAGGGGAGGAGTGTGAGCTGCAGCATTTGTTCCACCTAGAGGCGAGGCGAGGGAGCTGCAAAATCTGTGACACCTGCAGGACAGGAGAGGGAGCTGCAGCATCTGTGACACCGAGAGGAGAGGGGAAAAGCTGTAACATCTGTGACACCTGGAGGAGAGGAGAGGGAGCTGTAGCATTTGAGATATCTAGAGGTGAGGAGGGGAGAGAGAGCTACAGCATCTGTGACACCTAGAGGAGAGGAGAGGAATTTGCAGCATGTGGGAGAGCTAGAGGAGAGGAGAGGAGAGGGAGTTGCAGTTTCTGTGACATCTAGAGCAGAGGGACCTGCAGTGTCTGTGCCACATAGAAGAGCGGAGAGGGATTTGCAGCATCTGTGACACCGAGAGGAGAGGAAAGTGATCTTCTGCATCTCTGCCACCTAGAGGTGAGGAGAGGGAGCTTGAGCATCTGTGATACCCAGAGGAGAGGAGAGGGCGCTGCACCAGCTGTGCCACCTAGAGGCGAGGAGAGTGAGCTGCAACACCTGTGACACCGAGAGGAGAGGAGAGGAGAGGGAGTTGCAGTATCTGTGACACCGAGAGGAGAGGGAGCTGCAGATTCTGTGACACCTAGAGGAGAGGAGAGTGAGCTGCAGCATTCGTGACTCCGAGAGGAGAGGAGAGGAGAGGGAGATGCAGTATCTGTGACACCGAGAGCAGAGGGACCTGCAGTATCTGCGCCACCTAGAGGAGAGGAGAGGGAGCTGCAGCATCTGTGCCACCTAGAGGAGAGGAGTGGGATTTGCAGCATCTGTGACACCGAGAGGAGAGGAGAGTGAGCTGCAGCATCTGGGAGACCGAGTGGAGAGGAAAGTGATCTTCAGCATCTCTGCCACCTAGAGGTGAGGAGAGGGAGCTCGAGCATCTGTGCCACCTAGAGGCGAGGAGAGGGAGCTGCAACACCTGTGACACCTAGAAGTGGGTAGAGGGAGCTGCAGCATTTGTGACAATGAGAGGAGAGGAATGGGAGCTGCTGCAACTGTGACGAGACGAGGAGAGGGAGCTGCAGCATTTGTTCCACCTAGAGGCAAGGAGAGGGAGCTGCAAAATCTGTGACACCTGCATGAGTGGAGAGTGAGCTGCAGCATCTGTGACACTGAGAGGAGAGGGAGCTGCTATATCTGTGACACCGAGAGGAAAGGAAAGGCAGCTGCAGCATCAGTGACAACTCGAGGAGAGGAGAGAGAACTGCACAATCTGTGCCTCCTAGCGGATTGGAGAGGGAGCAGCAGCATCTGTGACACCTCAACGAGAGGAGAGGTATCTGCAGCATCTCTGCCACCTCAAGGCAAGGAGAGGGAACTGCAACATCTGTGGCACCTGCAGGGGTGGAGAGGGAGCTGTAGCATCTGTGACACCGAAAGGAGGGTAGAGGGAGCTGCAGTATCTGTGACACCTCGAGGTAAGGAGAGGGAGCTGAAGTATCTGGGAAACTGTGAGGAGAGGAGAGGGAGCTGCAGCATCTGTGACACCTCGAGGAGAGGAGAGTGAGCTGCTGCATCACTGCCACCTAGAGGAGACGAGAGGGAGCTGCAGCATCTCTGCCACATTGAGGCGAGGAGAGGGAGCTCTAGCATCTGTGATACCCAGAGGAGAGGAGAGGGAGCTGCAACATCTGCGACACCAAGAGGAAGGGAGAGGGAGCTGCAGAATCTGTGACACTGAGAGGAGTGGAGAGGGAGCTGCAGCATCAGTGACACCGAGAGGAAAGGAGAGGGAGCTGCAGAATCTGTGTCACCGAGAAAAGAGGAGTGGGAGCTGCAGCATTTTTGACTCCTAGAGGTGAGGAGAGGGACCCGCAGTATCTGTGACACTTAGAGGAGAGGAGAATGAGCTGCAGCTTTTCTGCAACCTGGAGAAGAGGAGAGGAGCAGGAGCTGCAGCATCTGTGACACCGAGAGGAGAGGGGGCTGCAGAAACTGTGACACCGAGAGGAGAGGAGAGGAGAGTGAGTTGCAGCATCTCTGCCACATAGAGGCGAGGAGAGGGAGCTCTAGCGTCTGTGATACCCAGAGGAGAGGAGAGGGAGCTGCAGCATCTCGGCCACCTAGAGGTGAGGAGCGGGAGATGCAGCATTTTTGACACCTAGAGGAGAGCAGAGGGACCTGCAGTATCTGTGACACCGAGAGGAAAGGAGAGGGAGCTGCAGACTCTGCCAATTGGAGAAGAGGAGAGGAGCAGGAGCTGCGGCATCTCTGCCACCGAGAGGAGAGGAGAGGGAAATGCAGCATCTGTGACACCTAGAGGCAGCGTGAAGGAACTGCAGCAACCGTGACACCTAGAGGCGAGGAGAGTGAGCTGCAAAATCTGTGCCCCCTAGCGGAGTGGAGAGGGAGCTGCAGCATCTGTGACACTGAGAAGAGAGGAGAGGGGGCTGCAACATCTGCAGCATGACAAGGACAGACAAGTGGGCATGTGATCAGGACGCTGTGTTAAAATGATCATCTACAGGAGGATCGGGACCATGCTTGCACATGGCCTAATGATTTCTGTAAAGCGGTCACCCAGTCCGTGTTTGGTTTCTCCAATGTAGATTCAGCCACATTGGGTTCCACATATATGCAGACAAGTGGAATGAGGTAGGTAGATGAAGTAGTAGCGGGCTGTATGGCGTTGGGAGACTATCAGATTGAAGGTAATGGGGGCAAGATCTCCAGAGGTAATGAAGTCAGTCACAGTAATGGCCACACCTATACTCATTTTTTATCCCACCAGCCTCCGTACTCAAAGGGCCATTTCAGACAGAATGGCGCCACCAAACACATCTTCCCATCACTCCCACTGTCTGCATTTCACAGGGATCATTCCCTTTGGGATATCCTGGTCTGTTCCTTGACCACCACCAACCCCTCCTGTTTCCAGAGCACCTTCCCATGTAACTGCAGAAGGTGCTGTACCTGCCCCTTCCCCTCCTTACTGCTCACCATCCAAGGGCCTAAATACTCTTTCCAGGTGAAGCAACATTTCACCTGTACCTCCTCCAATCTTGTATATTATATTCACTTCACCCAATGTGGCCTACTCTATGTTGGAGAAACCAAACACAGACTGAGTGGCATCTTTGCAGGACATCTCCAGTCCATGTGCAAGCACAGTCCCGACCTTCCAGTAACCAGTCAGTTTAACACAGTGTCCTGGTCACATGGCCACATGTCTGTCCTCAGCGTGCTGCAGTGCTCCAGTGATTCACAGCACAAACTGGACAACAACATCTCATCTTCAGACGAGGCAATGTACAACCTTTTGGGCTCAGTATTGAGTTCAACACCTTCAAATGGTCAACCCATTTCCTCCCTTTCTTTTAACTTTACTTGTTACATTCTCTGTCTCCATGTCCTCTCTCACCTCCCCCGCCCCAACCCTTCCTCAGCCCCCACCACCGTGGAACAGTCTGTCCTTTCCAGTCTGACAGTTAGACACACCGTTGTTCTGACATTCTCACATTCTGATCATTTAATCTGAATAATTAGCATCCTTCCTCCCCAAGCACTCCAACCGCTAACTCTCAAACCAATCCGCACTGTTGCATAAATGCTGTCCCCTCCATTCTTCATGTCAGGTCTTATGAAGAGTCATCTACACTCGAAACATTAGCTTCCTCTCTCTCTCTGGCTGGATACTCCCTGATCCATAATGATCTCTAGCATTTTTTGTTTTCAATTCAGATTCCAGCATTTACAGGAATTTCGTCCTGCAGCATCTGTGACACCGAGAGGAGAGGAGAGGGAGCTGCAGCATCTGTGACACGAAGAGGTGAGGAGAGGGGTCTGCAGCATCTCTGCCGCCTAGAAGCGAGGAGAGGGAACTGCAGCATATGTGCTACCTAGAGGTGAGGAGCAGGAACTCCAGCATCTTTGCCATCTCGAGGAGAGGAGCAGGAGTTGCAGCATTAGTGTCCCAAGAGGCGAGGAGAGGGAGCTGCAGCATCTGCAGCATGCCAAGGATAGACAAGTGGGCATGTGATCAGGATGCTGTGTTAAAATGATCATCTACAGGAGGATCGGGGCCATGCTTGCACATGGCCTAATGATTTCTGTAAAGCGGTCACCCAGTCCGTGTTTGGTTTCTCCAATGTAGATTCGGTCACATTGGGTTCCGCATATATGCAGACAAGTGGAATGAGGTAGGTAGATGAAGTAGTAGCGGGCTGTATGGTGTTGGGAGACTATCAGATTGAAGGTAATGGGGGCAAGATCTCTAGAGGTAATGAAGTCAGTCACAATACTGGCAACACCTATACTCATTTTTCATTCCACCAGCCTCCATATTCAAAGGGCCATTTCAGACAGAATGGCGCCACCAAACACATCTTCCCATCACTCCCACTGTCTGCATTTCACAGGGATCATTCCCTTTGGGATATCCTGGTCTGTTCCTTGACCACCACCAACCCCTCCTGTTTCCAGAGCACCTTCCCATGTAACTGCAGAAGGTGCTGTACCTGCCCCTTCCCCTCCTTACTGCTTACCATCCAAGGGCCTAAATACTCTTTCCAGGTGAAGCAACATTTCACCTGTACCTCCTCCAATCTTGTATATTATATTCACTTCACCCAATGTGGCCTACTCTATGTTGGAGAAACCAAACACAGACTGAGTGGCATCTTTGCAGGACATCTCCAGTCCATGCGCAAGCACAGTCCCGACCTTCCAGTAACCAGTCAGTTTAACACAGTGTCCTGGTCACATGGCCACATGTCTGTCCTCAGCGTGCTGCAGTGCTCCAGTGATTCACAGCACAAACTGGACAACAACATCTCATCTTCAGACGGGGCAATGTACAACCTTCTGGGCTCAGTATTGAGTTCAACACCTTCAAATGGTCAACCCATTTCCTCCCTTTCTTTTAACTTTACTTGTTACATTCTCTGTCTCCATGTCCTCTCTCACCTCCCCCGCCCCAACCCTTCCTCAGCCCCCACCACCGTGGAACAGTCTGTCCTTTCCAGTCTGACAGTTAGACACACCGTTGTTCTGACATTCTCACATTCTGATCATTTAATCTGAATAATTAGCATCCTTCCTCCCCAAGCACTCCAACCGCTAACTCTCAAACCAATCCGCACTGTTGCATAAATGCTGTCCCCTCCATTCTTCATGTCAGGTCTTATGAAGAGTCATCTACACTCGAAACATTAGCTTGCTCTCTCTCACTGGCTGGATACTCCCTGTCCCAGAATGATCTCTAGCACTTTTTGTTTTCAATTCAGATTCCAGCATTTACAGGAATTTCGTCCTGCAGCATCTGTGACACGTAGAGGAGAGGGAGCTTCAGCATCTGTGACACTGAGAGGAGATGAGAGGGAGCTGCAGCATCTGTGACACCGAGAGGAGAGGAGAGGGGTCTGCAGCATCTCTGCCGCCTAGAAGCGAGGAGAGGGAACTGCAGCATATGTGCTACCTAGAGGTGAGGAGCAGGAACTCCAGCATCTTTGCCATCTCGAGGAGAGGAGCAGGAGTTGCAGCATTAGTGTCCCAAGAGGCGAGGAGAGGGAGCTGCAGCATCTGCAGCATGCCAAGGATAGACAAGTGGGCATGTGATCAGGATGCTGTGTTAAAATGATCATCTACAGGAGGATCGGGGCCATGCTTGCACATGGCCTAATGATTTCTGTAAAGCGGTCACCCAGTCCGTGTTTGGTTTCTCCAATGTAGATTCGGTCACATTGGGTTCCGCATATGTGCAGACAAGTGGAATGAGGTAGGTAGATGAAGTAGTAGCGGGCTGTATGGCATTGGGAGACTATCAGATTGAAGGTAATGGGGGCAAGATCTCCAGAGGTAATGAAGTCAGTCACAGTACTGGCAACACCTATACTCATTTTTCATCCCACCAGCCTCCATATTCAAAGGGCCATTTCAGACAGAATGGCGCCACCAAACACATCTTCCCATCACTCCCACTGTCTGCATTTCACAGGGATCATTCCCTTTGGGATATCCTGGTCTATTCCTTGACCACCACCAACCCCTCCTGTTTCCAGAGCACCTTCCCATGTAACTGCAGAAGGTGCTGTACCTGCCCCTTCCCCTCCTTACTGCTCACCATCCAAGGGCCTAAATACTCTTTCCAGGTGAAGCAACATTTCACCTGTACCTCTTCCAATCTTGAATATTGTATTCACTTCACCCAATGTGGCCTACTCTATGTTGGAGAAACCAAACGCAGACTGAGTGGCATCTTTGCAGGACACCTCCAGTCCATGTGCAAGCACAGTCCCGACCTTCCAGTAACCAGTCAGTTTAACACAGTGTCCTGGTCACATGGCCACATGTCTGTCCTCAGCGTGCTGCAGTGCTCCAGTGATTCACAGCACAAACTGGACAACAACATCTCATCTTCAGACGAGGCAATGTACAACCTTTTGGGCTCAGTATTGAGTTCAACACCTTCAAATGGTCAACCCATTTCCTCCCTTTCTTTTAACTTTACTTGTTACATTCTCTGTCTCCATGTCCTCTCTCACCTCCCCGCCCCAACCCTTCCTCAGCCCCCACCACCGTGGAACAGTCTGTCCTTTCCAGTCTGACAGTTAGACACACCATTGTTCTGACATTCTCACATTCTGATCATTTAATCTGAATAATTAGCATCCTTCCTCCCCAAGCACTCCAACCGCTAACCCCCAAACCAATCCGCACTGTCGCATAAATGCTGTCCCCTCCATTCTTCATGTCAGGTCTTATGAAGAGTCATCTACACTCGAAACATTAGCTTGCTCTCTCTCTCTGGCTGGATACTCCCTGACCCATAATGATCTCCAGCACTTTTTGTTTTCAATTCAGATTCCAGCATTTACAGGAATTTCGTCCTGTGGCATCTGTGACACCTAGAGGAGAGGAGAGGGAGCTGCAGCATCTGTGCCACAGAGAGGTGAGGGGAGGGAACTGCAGCATATGTGCTACCTAGAGGTGAGGAGCAGGAACTCCAGCATCTTTGCCATCTCGAGGAGAGGAGCAGGAGTTGCGGCATTATTGCCCCAAGAGGCATGGAGAGGGAGCTGCAGCATCTGCAGCATGCCAAGGATAGACAAGTGAGCATGTGATCAGGATGCTGTGTTAAAATGATCATCTACAGGAGGTTCGGGGCCATGCTTGCACATGGCCTAATGATTTCTGTAAAGCGGTCACCCAGTCCGTGTTTGGTTTCTCCAATGTAGATTCGGTCACATTGGGTTCCACATATGTGCAGACAAGGGGAATGAGGTAGGTAGATGAAGTAGTAGCGGGCTGTATGGTGTTGGGAGACTATCGGATTGAAGGTAATGGGGGCAAGATCTCCAGAGGTAATGAAGTCAGTCACAGTAATGGCCACACCTATAATCATTTATCATCCCACCAGCCTCCATATTCAAAGGGTCATTTCAGACAGAATGGCACCACCAAACATATCTTCCCCTCACTCCCACTGTCTGCATTTCACAGGGATCATTCCCTCTGGGATATCTTGGTCTATTCCTTGACCACCACCAACCCCTCCCGTTTCCAGGGCACCTTTCCATGTAACTGCAGAAGGTGCTGTACCTGCCCCTTCCCCTCCTTACTGCTTACCATCCAAGGGCCTAAATACTCTTTCCAGGTGAAGCAACATTTCACCTGTATCTCCTCCAATCTTGTGTATTGTATTCACTTCACTCAATATCCATGCCTCCAGTCCATGTGCAAGCACAGTCCTGTCCTTCCAGTAACCAGTCAGTTTAACACAGTGTCCTGGTCACATGGCCACATGTCTGTCCTCAGCGTGCTGCAGTGCTCCAGTGATTCACAGCACAAACTGGACAACAACATCTCATCTTCAGACGAGGCAATGTACAACCTTCTGGGCTCAGTATTGAGTTCAACACCTTCAAATGGTCAACCCATTTCCTCCCTTTCTTTTAACTTGTTACATTCTCTGTCTTCATGTCCTCTCTCACCTCCTCCGCCCCAACCCTTCCTCAGCCCCCACCACCGTGGAACAGTCTGTCCTTTCCAGTCTGACAGTTAGACACACCGTTGTTCTGACATTCTCACATTCTGATCATTTAATCTGAATAATTAGCATCCTTCCTCCCCAAGCACTCCAACCGCTAACCCCCAAACCAATCCGCACTGTTGCATAAATGCTGTCCCCTCCATTCTTCATGTCAGGTCTTATGAAGAGTCATCTACACTCGAAACATTAGCTTGCTCTCTCTCTCTGGCTGGATACTCCCTGACCCATAATGATCTCCAGCACTTTTTGTTTTCAATTCAGATTCCAGCGTTTACAGGAATTTCGTCCTGCAGCATCTGTGACACCTAGAGGAAAGGAGAGGGAGCTGCAGCATCTGTGACATCGAGAGGTAGGGAGTGGGAGCTGCAGCATCTGTGTCTCCAAAATGTGAACAGAGTGAACTGCAGCATCTCTGCCACCTAGACAGGAGGAGAAGGATCTGCATCATCTGTTCCACCTTAAATAGAGGAGGGCGAGCTGCAGCATCTGTGCCACCTAGAGGCGAGGATTGGGAGCTTCAGCTTCCATGCCACCTATTGGAGAGGACAGGTATCTGCAGCATGTGTGCCACCTAGAATTAGCACAAGATGGCAGCAACAGACTTGCAGATCTACATTCAAGCTCCTGGTTTGGAATCCGTCCACCTCTGTCTAGATTTCTTTGTTTCTTTTTTTCAGTTTTCTTTATGAGGCCTTATAAGTTAGCAGCAGGAGGAGAATGTGGGCCAGCAGCTAGGAGGAGAGAGAGAGAGAGAGAGAGAGAGAGAGGTGGACCTGGCAGCACAGAGGAGAAAGTGAGCCAGGTATTCGAGATGGCAGCACCAGCACAATAGAACTTTCCCCTCCATGCCGGCCTCATTCTTTTATTCCCTTCCCTCTCCTTCTCATCTTTTTAAAATCACCTTTAGGCATCCTGGATAGAGAAGCAGCTTCGGCAACGGCATCACAGGGAGAGTGGCAGCGGCTGTGGAATCCAAGGTATTGGCTGGAGGTCAGGTGTGGGGAAGTGGCTGTAGGTCAGAGCCCAGCGTGGTTTGAGTGAGCCTTAAGTGTCCATAAGGGAAGTCCTCTAGCATCTGTGATGTCGAGAGCAGAAGGCCGAAGTTTCCCAGAGACTAGGCCCAAGCGGAAGAGGCCGAACCCTTGCAGTGAGTGCACTTCAGAAAGACAGTTGAACTTTTACCTTTATTCATTTGTTCTTCCATTTAATACTAGGAAGGACTACGATGTTAACTTATAAGTTTTTTTAAAATTTTGAACAATGGTACCGCTTTACTTTTAACTTAGCTTAATAATGTGACAACCTTTACCTAAGTTTTGTACTTACTACCTTTGTTACTGAGGTGACACTATGTGAAGTGACAGTGTAGACTTTTCACTGTGCATGAAACACATGACAATAAAGTTTAAATCAAACAAATAGAGGCAATGAGAGGGAGATACACCGTTAGTGCCACCTCGAGACAAAGTGAAGGAGCTGCAGCATTAATGCAACCTCAGTTCAAGGAGAACCACCTGTAGCATCAGTGTCACCATGGGGTAAATAGAGAGAGCAGCAGCATTACTCCTACTGAGGGTGGAAGAGGAGGGACTGTGGCATCAGTGCCAAGAAGAGGCAAGCAGGTGGAGCTGCTGCACCCATGCCACCTATTGGCAAAGAGTGTGTTTTGCTGTGTTACTGTCATCTACAGGCAAGGAAGGGGAGCTACAGCATGACTGTGACCGAGGGTCAAGGAGATGCGCCTTCAGCATTCATGTCACCAAGAGTCATAAGGAGGCAGCTGCAGCGTTAGTGTCACATAGAACTGCCACATTTGGTTGCTACTTGTGGTCGCAGAATGAGATTTTCAGCAACATTTCCACCTCATGGCAATGAGATGGGCTTCTGTTTTAGGGCCACTTAAAGGAAATTAGAGGGAGCTGCAGCGTTGCTACCACCTAGAGGCAAAGACAGGAATCTGCAGCATTAATGTCACTGACAGGTAAGGACAGGAATCTGCACCTGGAGGAAATGAAAGGGCTCTGCAGCTTTTGTATCCTAAGCTTTGCATCAAAGCAAGAAGGGTTGTGGCAACTATACCCACCTGGAGGCAAGGAGAGGGAGCTGCAGCATTACCAGCATTACTCCTACCAAGGGTAAAGGAAAGAGAACTGCATTATTTGTGCCACCTATAGGCAAGGAAAGGATGATATGCAGCAATAGTACCATCTGCAGATAAGCAGAAAGAGCTGCAGAAACTGTGCCACCTAGAGGCAAGATTGGGGAGCTGCATCATTAATGCCACATAGAAGTAAGGAGAGAAAGTCTCTGTATTAGTGCCACCTGGAGGTAAGGAGAGGAAGTGCAGTTATAGGGAGATGCTTAATAGAATCATAAAATCCCTACAGTATGGAAACAGGCCACACCAACCCTCCAATGAGTATGCCACCCAGAATCATTGCCCTACCCTATTACTCTACATTTACCTCTAACTAATGCATCTAACCTACACATCCCTGAACACTACTGGCAATTTAGCATGGACAATTCACCGAACCTGCATGTCTTTAGATTGTGGGAGGAAACCAGAGCACCCGGAGGAAACCCATGCAGACACAGGGAGAATGTGCAAACTCCACACAGATAGTCGCCCAAGATTGGGATCAAACCTGGGACTCTGGCACTGTGAGACAGCAGTGCTAACCACTGAGCCACCGTGCCACCCTAAACTGGGACTGGGAATAGACTGGGACTGTTTTCCTTGGAGCATCGGATGCTGGGGGGGAGGCAGTATGATGGGGGGAGGGGTGGGTGACTTATGAAGGTTTGTAAAATCATGAGGGACGTGGATGGGTAAATAGATAAGGTTTTTCCCCTGGCATCGGGGTGTCTAAAACTAGAGGGCACACATTTAAGGTAAGGGGCAAAGATTTAAAAGGGATCTTTGGGACAAGTTTTTCATGCAGAGGGTGGTGTGTGTATGGAATGAGCTGCCAGAGGAAGTGGTGGAGGCTGGTACAATGAAGAGTTCAGAGGGGTATGGGTCAAATGCTGGCAAATGGGACTAGATTTACTTAGGATATCTGGTTGGCATGGATGAGTTGGACTAAAGGGTCTGTTTCTGTGCTGTATATCTCTATCACTTTATGACTCTAACTTGAGTAAAGGACGCAAAAGTGAGGACTGCAGATGTTGGAAACCAGAGTTTAGATCAGAGTGGTGCTGGAAAAACACAACAGGTCAGGCAGCATCTAAGGAGCAGGAAAATCGATGTTTTGGGCAAAAACCCTTCATCAGGAAAGGGCTGATGAAGGGCTTTTGCCCGAAATGTCGATTTTCCTGCTCCTCAGATGCTGCCTGACCTGCTGTGCTTTTCCAGCGCCACTCTGATCTAAACTGTGAGTAAAGGAGGTGGCGCTGCAATATTAGTGCTATCTGGAGGCAAGGAGAGGGAGCTACACTATCAATGTGACATAGAGGCTATGATTAGGAGTTCCAGTATTCGTGCCACCTAGTGGTAAGGAAGAGGAACTGTAGCATCATTGCCACCTACAGACAAGGGAAAGAATAATTCGGGAGAAAATAGGGCCTTTTAAAGATTAGCAAGGCTGCCTTTGTGTGAAATGGCAAGAGAAGGGTGTGATACTTAACGAGCATTTGGCATCAGTATTAATTGTGAAGAAGGATATGGAAGTTAGAGAACTTGGGGAAATAAATAGTGATATCTTGAAAAGAGTCCGTATTACAGAGGAGGAGGTGCTGGATACATAAAGATGGATAAATCCCTGAGATCTGATCAGGTGTACCCTAGAACATGGTGGGAAGTTAAGGAAATGATGGCTGGGCCCATTGTTGAGATATATGTATCATTGATAGCCACAGGTGAGGTGCCAGAAGACTGGAGGTTGGCAAACATAGTGCCACTATTTAAGAAAGGTGGTGAAGAAAAACTAGGTTAAAAATCACACAACACCAGGTTTAATTGGAAGCACTAACTTTCGGAGCGCCGCTCCTTCATCAGGTGATAGTGGAGGACACAATTCTAAGGCACAGAATTTATAGCAAAAGTTTACGATGTGATGTAACTGAAATTATACATTGAAAAATAGCTTGATTGTCTGTTGAGTCTTTCATCTGTTCGAATACCATGATAGTTTCACTTCTTTCATGTGTAAATCGCAAAACCCTTTATTTTTAAAAGTTGCATTCTCAGGTTAGCTGTAACAATGAGGGTTAGATTGGGTTGGGATATGTAGTCAGCTTGGGCAAGTTGGACCGAAACGTCTATTTCCATGCTGTACATCTCTATGATTCAATGATTCTATGACCTTCGCAGAGCCATTAAGACAGCCAAGGACCAACACCAATCCAAACTAGAGACCCAGACAGACAACGGGAGACTATGGCAAGGACTGAATGATATCACAGGTTCTAAAAGGACAATGCAAGATAGCAGACAATGACACATCCTCCCCAGATTGTCTCAGCGCCTTCTATGTGTAAAAAATGAGGTCTGCAGATGCTGGAGATCACAGCTGCAAATGTGTTGCTGGTCAAAGCACAGCAGGCCAGGCAGCATCTCAGGAATAGAGAATTCGACGTTTCGAGCATAAGCCCTTCATCAGGAATAAGAGAGAGAGAGCCAAGCAGGCTAAGATAAAAGGTAGGGAGGAGGGACTAGGGGGAGGGGCGATGGAGGTGGGATAGGTGGAAGGAGGTCAAGGTGAGGGTGATAGGCCGGAGTGGGGTGGGGGCGGAGAGGTCAGGAAGAGGATTGCAGGTTAGGAGGGCGGTGCTGAGTTGAGGGAACCGACTGAGACAAGGTGGGGGGAGGGGAAATGAGGAAACTGGAGAAATCTGAATTCATACCTTGTGGTTGGAGGGTTCCCAGGCGGAAGATGAGGCGCTCCTCCTCCAGCCGTCGTGTTGTTGTGTTCTGCCGGTGGAGGAGTCCAAGGACCTGCATGTCCTCGGTGGAGTGGGAGGGACAGTTAAAGTGTTGAGCCACGGGGTGATTGGGTTGGTTGGTTCGGGCGGCCCGGAGGTGTTCTCTGAAGCGTTCCGCAAGTAAGCGGCCTGTCTCACCAATATAGAGGAGGCCACATCGGGTGCAGCGGATGCAATAGATGATGTGTGTGGAGGTACAGGTGAACTTGTGGCGGATATGGAAGGATCCCTTGGGGCCTTGGAGGGAAGTGAGTGTGGAGGTGTGGGCGCAAGTTTTACATTTCCTGCGGTTGCAGGGGAAGGTGCCGGGGGTGGAGATTGGGTTGGTGGGGGGTGTGGATCTGACGAGGGAGTCACGAAGGGAGTGGTCCTTGCGGAACGCTGATAGGGGAGGGGAGGGAAATATATCCTTGGTGGTGGGGTCCGTTTGCAGGTGCGCCTCATCTTCCGCCTGGGAACCCTCCAACCACAAGGTATGAATTCAGATTTCTCCAGTTTCCTCATTTCCCCTCCCCCCACCTTGTCTCAGTCGGTTCCCTCAACTCAGCACCGCCCTCCTAACCTGCAATCCTCTTCCTGACCTCTCCGCCCCCACCCCACTCCGGCCTATCACCCTCACCTTGACCTCCTTCCACCTATCCCACCTCCATCGCCCCTCCCCCTAGTCCCTCCTCCCTACCTTTTATCTTAGCCTGCTTGGCTCTCTCTCTCTTATTCCTGATGAGGGGCTTATGCTCGAAACGTCGAATTCTCAGCGCCTTCTATACTCACTTTGAACAGAATTTCGACAAGAGAGGTTAAACAATTCCAACAAGTCCTGATGAACCTATCCCAACAAACACTGCATCAGAGGTCAGATCAGTTTTCCTTTGTGTGACTCCAAGGAAAGCGATGGGACCAGACGAGTACCAAGCATGCACTCAGGGCATGCACAGATCAACTGGCAGAGGTCTTCTCGGACATCTTCAACCTTTCCCTGCAGCAGGCCACTGTCCCTGCCTGCTTCAAGAGGGTCAACATCATCCCTGTGCCTAAGAAGGCTCATGTAGCATGTCTCAATGACTACCACCCAGTGGCCCTAACTTCGATGGTCATGAACTGCTTTGAAAGGCTGGTCATGGCATTAATCAAGTCCAGCCTCCCCACTATTCTTGGCCCACTTCAATTTGCTTATCGGACCAATACATCCAAGCCATAAGACCATAAGACCATAAGACATAGGAGTGGAAGTAAGGCTATTCGGCCCATCGAGTCCACTCCGCCATTCAATCATGGCTGATGGGCATTTCAACTCCACTTACCAGCATTCTCCCCGTAGCCCTTAAAGCCAGATGCCATATCACTTGCCCTTCACTCTTCCCTAGAACACCTTGACACCAAGAACTGCTACATAAGAATCCTACTCATTGACTACAGTTCAGCCTTCAACACTATTGTCCCTCGAGACTGATTACTAAACTTAGTGATCTTGGACTAAGCCCCACTCTCTGCAACTGGATCCTCAATTTCCTGACCCATAGGCCACAATCAGTGAAGACTGGGGACAATACTTCATCCTCACTAACACTCAACACTGGAGCTCCCCAGAGATGCGTTCTCAGCTCCCTACTGTACTCACTGTATAGCTGTGACTGCGTCGGCAAATACCAGACTAATGCCATTTACAAGTTCGTTGATGACACCGCCATAGTCAGTCGAATCTCAGATGGTGATGAAACAGACTGTAGACTGGAGGTGGAAGACCTGGAAAAATGGCGCACTGAGAACAACCTAGCTCTCAATGCTGGCAAAATCAAGGAAATCTTTATTGAGTAACAGCGGGATGTTCTCATGCCCCTTATACAGAGGTGGAATGAATGGAGAGTGGTCATCCACAACAAGCTTTCTTGGACTCTTCATGTAGACGCACTGGTTACAAAGGCACAACAATGTCTCTTCTTCCTCAGACAGCTGAGGAGATTGGCATGGCAAATAATACCCTTGCAAATTTTTATAGGTGTGCCATCGAAAGCATTCTGTCTGGTTGTACCATTACCTGATATGGCAACTATACCATTCAAGATCAGAGATGGTTACAGAGAGTGGTGAACTCGGCCTGGACAATCGCAAAGGCCAACCTCCCAACTAGAGAATCCATGTACCAGGCCCGCTGTCAAGGAAAGGCCATTCTTAAAGATCCATCCCAGCCTGGCAATGTTTTTCTACAACCTCTACCTTCGGGGAGAAGGTACAGAAGCCTGAACACACGCACCAGTTGGTTTCAAAACAGTTTCTACTTGACTGTTGTTAGAACACTGAAACTCTTAACATTTGCCCGTACCAGTGTTTTGGTTTTGCTGCTGTTTACCTATTATTTACTATCTATGCTACTTTACTATGCGATCTGTCTGTATTGCTTGCAAGACATAGCTTTTCACTGTGTCTCGGTACACGTGACAATAAATTCAATTCAATTCAACTCACAGCGATGCGGTTAACTCCTCTCTCTGGGCATTTGGGAATGGATAATAAATGCTGACCTGGCCAACACTGCCTACATCCTTGGAATGAAAGAAAAAGTGCTTTAAGGGTGTTCTCAAGGCATTCCCATCAATTCATGGTTAACCCTGGCTTTTTATCATTCAATGGTTATCAGGGAAGGCACTGAACACCCATAAGACCGTAAAGCCATAAGAAATAGGAGTAGGAGTAGGCCATTTTGCCCCTTCAGCCTGCTCTGCCATTCAATAGGATCATGACTGATAGAGTCATAGAGATGTACTGCACAGAAACAGACCCTTCGGTCCAACTCGTCAATGCCAACCAGATATCCTAAGTTAATCTAGTCCCACTTGCCAGCACCTGGCCCTTATCCCTCTAAACCATTCCTATTCATATACCCATCCAGATGCCTTTTAAATGAAGTAATTGTACCAGCCTCCACCACTTCCTCTGGTGGCTCATTCCATATGTGCACCTCTCTCTGCGTGAAAATGTCCCTTAAATCTTGTCCCTCTTATCTTAAACCTATGCCTTCTAGTTTGGACTATTTACTCTGTCCATGCCTCATGTTTTCATAAACATCTGTGAGATCACCCCTCCACCTCTGTGCTAGACCTTATCAAAAGCCTTGCTGAAGTCAAAGTGGACAGTGTCAACAGCATCTACACACTTGGTCATCTCTTCAAGAACTGAAGCAAAAACAGAACCATCATTTTGATGAAGAGTCACCAGGCTTAAAACATGAACGGTCCCCACTAATGTTGCCTCGCTTTTACCAACAATTTCCTTATCACCAACAGTTTCTCAAGGGTAATTAGAAATGGTCAGTAAGCCTAGCCTAGCCTAGAGTCTGCACCTTAATGGTAATTTGGGGAATGTAAACACTTAGAGGGATCTCAACGTGAATTGTGTGTTGTCATTCTGCAATGTTCTGTACGCCCAATCGCTATGGGCTTGAATATAACCCTAACACTTTATCTTTCATACCCAGGTGAACCACCAAATGTTCGAGCAGTGAGGCCTGAGGAGGGGCCCTGTCTAATCTCTGAGGCAGAAGAGGAAACCTCAGAGACTGCAGTAACATATCCTTCCCCTCTACCAATCACCAGTACAGATACTGGCACAGGATCACAGAATTATTATGGTGCAGATTGAGGCCATTCAGCCCATTATGCCTGCGCTGGTTCTATTATCTAGTCCGGCTCCGTTATCAAATGGTAATGTCCTGCCCTTTCCCTAATCCCTGCACACCATTACGATACAGCAAACCACCTAATGCTGTCTTGAATACCTTGGTAACTTTCGCAACTCTGATACAGAGGTATGGGGAGCAGAAGCTGGTGAGGGCATCTCTCCTTCACCAGTTGCCTGGACTATTCAAAGAGAGAGAGATGGAGCAGTTGGAGGTACTGAGTCCCAATCAGATAATGAGTTTTGAGAGAGGCCTGGATCTCCAGTAGGACATGCATGGAAATGTGGCGGAATGGCTACATGGCCTGGTAAAGACTTTGGGGGTATCCAATTGTAGATTTTCTTGCTGGTGGCTGTACACTGATTTATAGAGCTATAACCCTTCTAGTTGCTGAATACACAGAATAGCTTGATGATGTATCAATGGTGATATGGATGAGTCAACACTGTTCCATTCTGCCCCCTTATAACAGTCAGTCCTCCAAGTGATGATTCATCAACCTCAGGTTATAGAGTGTTGTCAGGATAGCATCTTTCTTGCTCCTCCTTGAAGCAGAGTAGGTGAACTGAGGAACCTTCCAGAGAAGCAGGAACTGTATAAGACTCAGTGGCAATGGCAGAGTGGTTAAAAGGAACGGAGAGAGCAGAGTAGTCCTGGGGCAGACAGTCTGACATAGGACTCGGGAGCAGTGGCATTGATTCATAGAATCCTTACAGTGTGGAAAGAGGCCATTTGGCCCAACAAATCCACACCGACCTTCCGAAGAGTAACCCACCAAGACCCATTTCCCTAACCTATTACTTTACATTTACCCCTGACTAATGCACTTAAACGACACATCTCTGAATTCTATGGGGCAGTTTAGCATGGCCAATTCACCTAACCTGCACATTTGTGGATTGTGGGGGGAAAATCCATGCAGATGTGCAAACTCAACACAGTCGCCCGAGGCTGGGATCAAACTCAGGTCCCTGGCACTGTGAGGCAACAGTGCTCAGCACTGAGCCACCATGCCACACTTTGAGGTGAAAAGCAGAAGAGAGGTCACTGAGTCAAAATCCTAGAACCCCCTCCCTGAGAGCATTATGGGTCTCCCTACACCATTTTCACTGCAATATTTCGAGAGAACAGCTCATCACCACCTTCTCAAGGGCAAGGAGGGCAGACACTGGACCAGTTAGAAAAGCCCACATTTCTGATCTGCTCTCTCCACCTGTCCTGCCATCTTCAATGTCCTGTACATTTATACACCCAGGGCCTTCTGCTATTGCACCCCCTGTAGAATTTTACATTGTTGTTCCTTGCTCTTTCTGCTGAAGTGCATCACATTTGACTGCATTAAAGCTCATCTCTCAGCCAGTTGCCCATGCCACTAACTTGTCAATGTCCTTTTGGAATTCCACAAAGTCCTCCTTGCTTATTCCATGTGGGACAACATTCCTCTCAAGTCTGTTACGTGTCACTGTATTAAATGCCTTCTAGAAATCCACATCAAGAGCACATCTTAGATTAGATTACAATGTGGAAACAGGCCCTTTGGCCCAACAAGTCCACACTGACCCACCGAAGCGCAACCCACCCAGACCCATTCCCCTACATTTATCCCTTCACTTAATACTAGGGCAATTTAGCATGGCCAATTCACTTAACCTACACATTTTTGGATTATGGGAGGAAACCAGAGCACCCAGAGGAAACCCACGTAGACACGGGGAGAATATGCAAACTCCACATAGACAGTCGCCTGAGGCGGGAATTGAACCCGGATCTCTGGCGCTGTGAGGTCGCAGTGCTGACCACTGTGCCACCCACTACTCTTCTTGTCGGAGCTGCATTTCAAGGGAAGTGATTCGATCTTATCTGATTTATGCAATTCATTTAATATCGCCATTCGCACCAAGGTACAGTGAAAAGTGTAGAACGTTGCCACACTCTGGCACCATCCTGGATTACAGAATAAATGAATGAATAGGCTACTGAGTAAATTGTACACATTGTGAAATACTGAACAAATTGATGTTACTGAAACTTAAATAGCTTCAACAGCTCTTCTTTCCCTCTCCGTAGACTTCACCCTGTCTGCTCACCCAGTCGCTGCTATCTGCCATTATCCCCTGGGGTCAGGGTAATGTGCTCCTTTACTGCTGTGACTGGTGCTGTCTTTGCAGCATCTGTTGCCTCTGAGCTGGAGACGGTCAGGCTGCACGGGTCATGCACCTCCTCCAACGCTGGACATCGACCAATCGGTCCTGGCTCGGAGTTGACCAATGGCTCCTAGTTCGCCTTCTGATACCGCCACCCAGTATAGAGCAGGGATGCAGCTATACAGGGCCCGGCCTCCCAGACACCAGCAGGAGGCCCAAGGGTAACCAAAACCAAAAATCGGAGCTGGAAAGACAGCAATGAAACTGGGTGGATACGGCAGAGCCGGCCGCAGCAGAGACACTCCTGACTGGTGCCTTCTAGATGGTAGGCAGGTTTTGAGGAGTTTGAAGGTGGGTTACTCACTGCCTAGCCTCTGATTTGCTCTTGTAGCTATTATATTTATATGGCAAGTCCAGTTCAGTTTCTAAAAATGGTAATTCCCAGGGTGTTGATTTTGAATCATAGAATCCCTACAGTGTGAAAACAGGTCATTCAGCCCATCAAGGCTGCACTGACCTTCCAAAGAGCATCTCATCCAGGTCACCGTACCCTTGCATTTCTAATGGACACTGCTGGCAAGTTAGCTTGTGCTAAACCATCCAAGCTGCACATTGTTGGACTGTGGGAGGAAACCAACACAGACAAGGGAAGAATTTGCAAACTCCATACAGAGAGTTTCTTGAGGGTAGAATTGAACTGGGGTCCCTAGCACTGTGAGGCAGCAGTGCTAACCACTGAGCCACCATAATTCTCACATACCAAGCAATGGCAGTTAGATTCTCTCTAGGTGGGGTTCGTCATCATTTGGCACTTTTGTGGCACAGATGATTCTTGCTACTCATCAGCCCAAGCAACATTTCTCAGTGCTTTGTTCAGTCAAAATATTCTAATGTTTTCCCAGGTTAAATTATTAGAAATGTGGCAGACGGAATATAATGTTGAGAAATGTAAGTTATTTACTTTTCTGAAAAATATAGTAGGTGTCAAGAGATTAAGAAATGCTGGCAGGGTGTTAAAGGGACCTGGAATCCACATAGGAGAAGAAACTGACTGTAAATACAGTGGGCAATTAGGAAAACAAATGTCAAGATTTTGGAATGTAAGCCCAATTCTACATAGCCTTGATAAAACAACATCGAATGTATTATGTACAGTTTTGTTCTCATTGTCTTGGGAAGATATACTTGCCTTAGAGACTGGATCCTGAGATGAGGTGTTGCCTTGGAAAGGTTGAGTAGACATGCACTATATTCCTCCCATTCAGAAGTATTGGAGGTAATCTTATTGCAATTTTTTCTATTCCTTTGTGGGGTGTGGGCATCGCTGACTGGGCCAGCATTTATTGCCCATCCCTAGTTGTCACTTGGTGCTCAGCTGCCTTCTTGAACCGCTACAGTCCATCAGCTGTAGGTAGACCCACAGGAGGGAATTGTAGGATTTTGACCCAGTGACAGTGAAGGAGCGGTGATATATTTCCAAGTCAGGATGGTGACAGGCTTGGAGGGGCACTTGAAGATGGTGGTGTTCCCATGTATCGGCTGCCCTTGACCTTCTAAATGGAAGTGCTGTCTGAGGATTTCGATGCATTTCTGTCATACATGTTGAGGATAATACACAATGCTGCTACTGAGCGTCAGTGGTGGAGGGAGTGGATGTTCCTGGATGTGGTGCCAATCAAGCAGACTGCTTTGTCCTAGATGGTGTTGCACTTCTTGAGTGTTGTTGTAGCTATACCCATCCAGTCAAGTGGTGTGTATTCTAGCACAATCCTGACTTGTGCCTTGTGGATGATGGACAGGATTTGGGGATTTGAGAGGTGAGTTACTCGCCACATTATTCCTAGCCTATGATCTGCTCTTGCAGCTACTGTGTTTATGTGGCAAGTCCAGTTATGCTTCTGGTCAATGGTAGTGCCCAAGATGTTGACAGTGAGGCATTCAGTGATGGTAACACTGAAGGTGGTAGTTGAATCATAGAATCCCTACAGTGTGGAAATGGGCCCTTTGGCTCAACAACTCCACACCGACCCTCTGAAGAGTATCCCACAGAAATTCATTCCTCTACGTTTACCCCTGACTAATGCACCCAGCCTACATTTCCCTGAACACTGTGGGCAATTTAGCATGGCAAATTCACCTAACTGCACAACTTTGGATTGTGGGAGGATACTCACGCAGACACGGGTAGAATGTGCAAACTCCATGCAGACAGTCGCCCAAGGCTGGAATCAAACCTGGGTCCCTGGTGCTGTGTGGCAGCAGTGCTAACCGCTGAGCCCCCATGCCGCCCCATTATTGGTGACTGTCATAGCCTGGCACTTGTGTGGCTCAGATTTTATTTGCCACTTCTCAGCCCAAGCCTGACTGTTATCCAGATCTTGTTGCATTTGTCTATGGACTGCTTCAGTATCCAAGGAAATGATGCTGAACATTATGTAATCATCGCTGATCATCCCACTTCTGACCTTATCATGGAGGGAAGATCATTGATGAGGAAGCTGAAGATGGTTGGGCCTGGGACACTACCCTGTAGAGATGTCCTGGAGCTGAGATGACTGACCTCCAACACCATGACCATCTTCCTATGTGTCAGGTTAGACCCCAAATAGTGGAGAGGTTTCCCCCTGATACCCACTGATTCCAGGTTTGCTTGAGTCAAAAGGACCAGTTCAGGACTCAAGAGTGTGATGCTGGAAAAGCACAGCAGGTCAGGCAGAATCCAAGGAGAAGGAAAATCGACATTTTGCTCAGATGCTCTCTGTTCCCAAGTTCCCAAAGTTTTATCAATCCCTATTTTGCCTGGACTCAATGACCAAGCATCCAAAGCACTGTTGACACTCCTTCAGAGACAAAACACTGGAACTCTCTCTCTAATGACATTGTGGGTCCAACTGAAGCACATGGATTGAGCTGTTCAAGAAGGTAGCTCACCACGATCTTCTTACGTGTCATTATGAATAAGTAACTAATGCTGATCCATCAATGTATTTAATAAAATATCTGGGGTACACAATTCTGCAGTTTAATCACACTTTTACTGAAATGTTTTTTTCCTTTTCATTCCAATCCAAAATGACAAACTCATTATTCCCAGGAATACACCCACCAAGTATTAAACTTAACAGCACATCAGTGCAAATGAAGTGCTGAAGAGATGATTTATCTCGGCTTCCTCCAGTAGTCTTCAGCATTACAGTCTTTAGCTAATTCTATTCAATCCATGTGGTATCAAGAAACGATTGGAGACAGCAAAGTCTATGGGTCCTCACAACATTCTGAGGACGTGTTTTCTTGAACTTGCTGCTTCCCTAGCCAAGCTGTTCCAGTACAGTTACTACATTGATATCTACTTAACAATGTGGAAAATTGCCCAAGCATGTCCTGTTCATAAAAGAAAGGACAAATCCAACCCTGCCATTACTGTCCATCAATCTACTCTCAATCATCAGTAAAGTGATTGAAGGTGTCATGAACAGTGCTATCAAGTAACACCTGCTCAGAAATCACCCATTCAGTGACGCCCAATTTGGGTTCCACCAGGGCCACTCAGCTCCTGACCTCATTACAACCTTGGTTCAACGTGGACAAAAGAGCTGGATTCCAGAGGGGAGGTGAGAGTGACAGTTCTTGACATCAGTGGGGCAATTGCCCAAGCAAACCTGGATGCAAGTGAGGATGCAGATGCTAGAGATTAGGATTGAGGAGACCTGCTCAGGAATCATGAGTGTTGTGCTGGAAAAGTACAGCAGGTCAGACAGCATCCGAGGAGCAGGGGAATCAATGTTTCAGGCAAAAACCCTTCATCATGACTTTTGATGAAGGGCTTTTGCCTGAAACCTTGATTCCCCTGCTCTTCGGATGCTGTCTGACCTGCTGTACTTTTCCAGCACAACACTCATGATTCCTGAGCAGGTCTCCTCAATCCTAATCTCTAGCATCTGCATCCTCACTTGCATCCAGGTTTGCTTGGGCAATTGCCCCACTGATGTCAAGAACTGTCACTCTCACCTCCCCTCTGGAATCCAGCTCTTTTGTCCATGTTGAACCAAGGTTGTAATGAGGTCAGGAGCTGAGTGGCCCTGGTGGAACCCAAATTGGGCGTCACTGAATGGGTGATTTCTGAGCAGGTGTTACTTGATAGCACTGTTCATGACACCTTCAATCACTCTATTGATGATTGAGAGTAGATTGATGGACAGTAATTGGCAGGGTTGGATTTGTCCTTTTTTTTATGAACAGGACATGCTTGGGCAATTTTCCACATTGTTAAGTAGATGTCAATGTAGTAACTGTACTGGAACAGCTTGGCTAGGGAAGCAGCAAGTTCAAGAGAACACATCCTCAGAATGTTGTGAGGACCCATAGACTTTGCTGTCTCCAATCATTTCTTGATATCACATGGATTGAATAGAATTAGCTGAAGACTGTAATGCTGAAGACTACTGGAGGAAGCCGGGATAAATCATCTCTTCAGCACTTCATTTGCACTGATGTGCTGTTAAGTTTAATACTTGGTGGGTGTATTCCTGGGAATAATGAGTTTGCCATTTTGGATTGGAATGAAAAGGAAAAAAACATTTCAGTAAAAGTGTGATTAAACTCCAGAATTGTGTACCCCAGATATTTTATTAAATACATTGATGGATCAGCATTAGTTACTTGCTCATAATGACACGTGAGAAGATCGTGGTGAGCTACCTTCTTGAACAGCTCAATCCATGTGCTTCAGTTGGACCCACAATGTCATTAGAGAGAGAGTTCCAGTGTTTTGTCTCTGAAGAAGTGTAAACAGTGCTTTGGATGCTTGGTCATTGAGTCCAGGCAAAATAGGGATTGATAAAACTTTGGGAACTTGGGAACAGAGAGCATCTGGGAAATTGGAATGATGTAAAAAATCACTCACAATCTCATTAAACATCCGAGTTGATATGAAGGGCCGATGGCCTACTCCTGCTCCAGTTTTATGTTCTTGCAGCAAGACCCCAGGACAGGTGGAGGTACAATGGGGTGAGATTGAACATTCAACCATATGAATTGGGTTGAAGAATAGGCCTTTCACCTTTCAAGTCTACTCTGCCATTTGATACATTATCGCTGATCTGTTTGTGGCCTCTGCTTTCCTATCTCCCCACTCTGCACTTTGATGCATCAAGAATCTATTTAACTGAGCCTTAAAAATACTCAATGACCTGCCTCCACTCCTGTCAGGGAAGGGAATCACTCAGACTCAGGGCCGTCTGGGAGGAACAATGTATCTCCAGCTCTGCCGTAACTGTGTACCCAGCTCTGGTCTCACCCTCATGGATCCTGTCAGCAGCCAGCTGGCCCTTCCACAAACCTTATCGTGGATGATAAAAGATGCATCAGGTTCCTTTGCAGTCCTGTAAATGTCAACATGACAAGTCTGTGCGAAGGTGAATTGACAGCCTGAGGTAACTGCTTAAATACACTTTACAGGCCTTAATGAGGCCAACTTTCTGAAGGAACCTTGACAGATAACTTTGGTGAGTGGCTGCAGAGCATCGGACAGAGGATACCCACTGCAGGCCCAATTCATCAGAAGAGGTGGACATTGTATGCAGTGACAGTGCCCTTAACTTATGCTCCACTGTAATGAGATGAGCTAGGGATAGTTTCGCTTCTCCATTCTTTTGGTCGAAAATCTCGTGTTTGAGCTATTCAAGGATACAAGAGTCCTGCTTGCAAGCAAGAAAAGTCTTAGCCATTACGGTAATAAATAAAAAGGCACCATACACGTGTACTTCAAGGTTACATCACAGCACTGACTGTTCTGGTACATTGTCAGTATTGACATTTGATTACAAAGTTGCGTCAGTCTGATGGTAAATATTTGAACTACTGATGTGGGATTATATTTTTGTGGTTTCGTTTTTTTTTAACTTTCAGTCACATTATTATTTTATTCATCCTGAAGTTCTTTTGTACAGGAAACATTCCTCGTCTAGCCAAGATTTCCCAGGGAACTAACTTGACCCTTTGGCAGGCTGTTGGAAACGTTCTATCGTGGAGTTGAGATGGTGATGAAGAAAGAGACCCTTACGTTTCATGCACATGCTTTTCATTTATTCACTTGTAGGATGTGGGCATTGCCTGGCTCGGCCAACATTTATTCCCCATCACTGTTGTCCTTGAAAAGGTGTCCTCTTGGGTCAGAGAGACAAAACATGAGAAGGGAATGTTTGGTTTGTAGGAAATTAACCGAAACGAAGGAACCCCAAATGTTCCAAGGTAATTAAACAGAGTTCTGGGATTGTGATAAATAGGTGTACACCCTTATGTGAAGGGATAGGGACAATCCCTAATAATGAAATGCTGTCTTCATTATTCAAATCTGCAATAAACCCATGCTGATAGCATTCACTAAAATAATGAGTAAAGGCATTTATATTACACAGGCTAATTCATATCAGGGAATACCTCGTGTTTACATGAGTTTGTTATTGGATAGGCAGCAAAAGGAAGAATTTTAACTGTGCATGATTTAATTATAGCTCAAGCAATCTCCATCTCATTTTGACAGTTTGTGATGTCAGCACTGGGTACCTGACATGGATCAATGTTTATTTTGAGGTCTGTTTGAGATTTTCATGAGATTTTCAATGATTTTTCGGGCTACACTTTGATTTTCAAGGACTCCTGTTTCTTGTGTCCCAGTCCTGATTAGTACAAGATGAAAGGCTTCAATTTCTTGTCTCCTATTTGGTAAGAGTTTATAAGTGACAGAATTGACATTGGAATTACTGATGAGTCTTTGTCAGATTTATTACAGTCAAAAGAGGATTTGATGTTGAAACACTCTCCAGAGAGGAGAAAGACAACTTCATCACAGGAGAGGAACAGAATCAATTTACAAGACATAAAAACCCTAAAGACAAATTTGATAACTCAACACAAACAGCCTGTCAGACAGCAGATGTCAGTGTCTGAGCTAAAGAAAAAGGAAACCTCACAAGCACAAGCAAGGCCCCACTATTAAAAAAAAGCAATGTTACATTAGTAAAACATCACAGGTAAATTCCGGAAACTGTGTAGAAGTGGGACATAGACACCAACAAAGAAATCTTCCTCTCTAACCCCAAAAGGTGTAACACTTGTTTGCTTACTTCTTCCCTCCTTGTATCCAAGGGCCCATACACACCTTCCAGGTGAAGTAGCACTTTACCTGCACTTCACACAATCCAGTCTACCATATTCGCTTCTCACAGTGTGGTCTCATCTACATTGGGGAAACAAAGTGTAGACTGGGTGACTGCTTTGTAAAACAGCTTTGTTCTGTCCACAAAATCGACCCTGAGCTTCCAGTTCTCTGTCACTTCAACGTACCACGCTGTTCCCTGGCCAATATCTCTGTCTCAGGCTTGTTACAGTGCTCCAGAGAAGCTCAGCGCAAGTTGGAAGAACATTTTGGGGACCCTGCAGCCTTCTGAATTTAATATCGAGTTCAACAACTTTAAGGCTTGAGCTCTCCCATATCCTTACCCCAACCCCCCCACACAAAGTCTGATATTGCTCACAACACATTGTTGATTACTAACTGACCCTTTAATCACTATTCACCTTCCTAGCTAGATCATTATCCACTCTGTCGTCTGTCTAGCTGTTCTTCTCTCTCTCTTTGGGTTCTATCCCCAACTATTGTTTACTCCTTTCCCCAGCCCGCCCAGCCTATTTTCTGCACACAAGTCGACACTTTCTCAGCTATCGTCAGTTTTGAGGAAAGGTCAAAACATTAACTCTGATTTCTCTCCACAGATGCTGCCAGACCTGCTGACCTTTTCCGACAATTTCTGTGTTTTGGTACCAACGAAAATCAAATGTCTGTCCATAAAAATATGTTAGTGTGTTAGAAAAGATACCCACTGCATTCCTAAAGAAATTTGATGATTTAACCAACAGAAGTTTGATAGAAGCTCTTCATGTCAACTGGCATCTCATTCATTTTAAGCTTGGTACAGGGACAAGTGTTACTGTCTTATTGGATTGTTTATTATGGGTGAAGAAACAGAAGTTACTGTCACTGGTGTTGAAGCTGTGTGGCCTCAATAGAACATTAAATATATGCTACAAGTAACACTGCAAAGGGGGTAAGACAGTAAAGAATATGTATATCATTTATAATCAAGTAACTGTATATGAGCAAAAATGCTTGCTTTGAGCTGGACCTTCTGCAAGACTTCGGAGAAACTTTCTTTTGAGAACGAATACTTTATATTGTTCACAGGATTTGGGATACTCAATCCTAAATACAACATCATCTTAAAGAAAGATGCTAAACTGTTATACCTCTGCACATTCTGGAAGATTCCACATCTCTCCATTCAGAAGCAAATTGAGGGAATTATCAGAACGCACATCATTTCCCTGGCAACAAAGCCAAATGGTGTCAGACATAAGTTTTTTTAACAGAATCTCAACAGTTTGGAAACAGGCCATTCGGCCCAACAGGTCCACGAAGACCCTCTGAACAGCATCCCACCTAGACCCCTACCCTATCCGTCTAACCCTTCCCATAGCTAACACATAACCTAGTTAAAAGTCACTGTTAAGACTCTGTTAACCCACTTTTTAGATTAAAATCAGTGTAAACATTGTGGCACAGACAGAGAATACAGGGGGCTAACACCTTCAACTTATTATTTGGCTAACACCAATTGTTACAGTTAACCTGAGAATGTAACGTTTTTTAAAAAAGTTTTGTGACTTACAAGCGAAAGAAGTGAAACTATCATGGTCAATCGAACAAATGAGAGACTCAACAAACAATCAAGGTATTTTTCAATGTATAATTTCAGTTACATCACACTGTAAACTTTTGCTATAAATTCTGTGTCTTACAATTGGGTCCTCCACAACCACTTGATGAAGGAGCAGCGCTCCGAAAGCTAGTGCTTCCAATTAAACCTGTTGGACTGTAACCTGGTGTTGTGTGACTTTTAACTTTGTACACCCCAGTCCAACACCAGCACCTCCAAATCATGACACATAACCTACAGATCCCTCAACGCTGTGGGTAATTTAGCATGGCCAATCCATCTAACCAACAATCCACCCAATAATAATGAGCCCATCAGAATTTGTATTGATCTAACACAGCTCAACAACATGGTAGTGAGGGAAATCAAACCTATATCTTGACCTGAGTTCAGCTAAATTGTCATAAAGTAGAACTTTCACTAAACACAATGCCAATCGTAGGTTCTGGCGGGTGCCATTAGACAAATAATCAAAAGTCTTACAACACTTATAACTCTACATGGGAGATTTTGCTTCACAGACTGCCATTTTGCTTCACCTCAGCTCCAGAGACATTGCAAATGTCAATTGTTAGTGTTTTACATGAGACACAGTGGCTTGGTGGTAATGTCATTAGACTGGTAATCCAGATTCTGGATTAGTGGTGCTGGAAGAGCACAGCAGTTCAGGCAGCATCCGAGGAACAGTAAAATCGATGTTTCGGGCAAAAGCCCTTCATTAGGAATACAGGCAGACAGCCTGAAGGGTGGAGGGATGAGTGAGAGGAGGGTGGGGGTGGGGACAAAGTAGCATAGAATACAATAGGTGAGTGGGGGAGGGTATGAAGGTGATAGGTCGGGGGGGGCGAGGGGGGAGTGGATAGGTGGAAAAGAAGATAGGCAGGTAGGACAAGTCATGGGGACAGTGCTGAGCTGGAAGTTTGGAACTGGGGTGAGGTGGGGGAAGAGGAAATGAGGAAGCTGTTGAAGTCCACATTGATGCCCTGAGGTTGAAGTGTTCCGAGGTAGAAGATGAGGCGTTCTTCCTCCAGGCCCCTAGGCTAATATACTGGGGACATGGGTTGCAACTGCACCATTGCAGATAAACTAAATGTGAGAAAAATCCTCTGTTATGGAGAATGTGGAACTATAGGCTGTTCCCCTGTTCCCTGTTCCCCTCGAGCAGGTTCAACTAATTCAAATTACTCACATATTGCACATCAAAATGCTATTTTCATAAGTAAATCATATTTAAAAATTGAATTTCCCATTTATCATTATGATTCACAGATAATTTCTTCCTCTCACTTACCATTAACTGGTCTGTATGGTGACGTATGGTAATGTCATAGAGTCATAGAGCCATACAGCATGGAAACAGACCCTTCGGTCCAACCCTCCCATGCCAACCAGATATCCCAACCCAATCTTGTCCCATCTGCCAGCACCCGGCCCATATCCCTCCAAACCCTTCCTATTCATATACACATCCAAATGCCTCTTAAATGTTGCAATTGTACCAACCTCCACCACTTCCTCTGGCAGCTCATTCCATACACATACCACCCACTGCGCGAAAAGGTTGCCCCTTAGGTCTCTTTTATATCTTTCCCCTCTCACCCTAAACCTATGCCCTCTAGTTCGAGACTCCATGACCCCAGTGAAAAGACTTTGCCTATTTATCTTATCCATGCCCCTCATAATTTTGTAAACCTCTATAAGGTCACCCCTCAGTCTCTGACGCTGCAGGGAAAACAGTCCCAGCCTGTTCAGCCTCTCCCTGTAGCTCAGATCCTCCAACCCTGGCAACATCCTTGTAAATCTTCTCTGAACCCTTTCAAGTTTCACAACATCTTACCAATAGGAAGGAGACCAGAACTGCATGCAATATCCCAACAGTGGCCGAACCAATGTCCTGTACAGCCACAACATGACCTCCCAACTCCTGTACGCAATACTCTGACCAATAAAGGAAAGCATACCAAACCCTTCTTCACTATCCTATCTACTGGCAACTCCACTTTCAAGGAGCTATGAACCTGCACTCCAAGGTCTCTTTGTTCAGCAACACTCCCTAGGACCTTACCATTAAGTGTGTTAGTCCTGCTAAGATTTGTTTTCCCAAACTGCAGCACCTCGCATTTTTCTGAATTAAACTCCATCTGTCACTTCTCAGCCTATTGGCCCATCTGGTCAAGATCCTGTCATAATCTGAGGTAACCCTCTTCGCTGTCCACTACACCTCCAATTTTGGTGTCACCTGCACTGCCTTATTTCCCAAGAGTAGGTCAAGTTTTGCACCTTCTCTGGTAGGTACATCCACATACTGAATCAGAAAATTGTCTTGTACACACTTAAGAAATTCCTCTCCATCTAAACCTTTAACACTATGGCAGTTCCAATCGATGTTTGGAAAGTTAAAACCCCCACCATAACCACCCTATTATTCTTACAGATAACTGAGATCTCCTGACAAGTTTGTTTCTCAATTTCCCTCTGACTATTGGGGGGGTCTATAATACAACCCCAATAAGGTGATCATCCCTTTCTTATTTCTCAGTTCCACACAAATAACTTCCCTGGATGTATTTCCGGGAATATCCTCCCTTAGCACAGCTGTAATGCTATCCCTTATCAAAAATGCCACTCCCCCTCGTCTTTTGCCTCCCTTTCTGTCCTTGCTGTAGCGTTTGTATCCTGGAACATTCAGCGGCCAGTCCTGCCCACCCCTGAGCCATGTTTCCATAATTGCTATGATATCCCAGTCCCATGTTCCCACCCATGTCCTGAGTTCATCTGCCTTCCCTATTAGGCCCCTTGCATTGAAATAAATGCAGTTTAATTCCCTGGCACCAGGGAAACAACACACCATACTGCTTTTCCCCTGCTGGCTACAGAAACATCCGTCTGTACCTCGGACTACAGAATCCCCTAACACAATTGGTCTCTTGGAAGCCGACATACCCCTCATTGTATTAGAGCTAGTCTCAATACCAGAAACTTGGCTGTTTGTGCTACATTCCCCGAGAATTCATCACCCCCTACATTTTCCAAAACTGCATACCTGTTTGAAATGGGTATATCCACAGAAGATTCCTGCTCTAGCTGCCTATCTCTCTTACCCTTCCTGGAGTTAACCCATTTATGTGACTGTATCTGAGACTTTCCCCCCTTCCTATAACTGCCATCCATCACATACTGTTGCTGTTGCAAATTCCTCAACGCTTCTAGTTGTCTCTCCAACCGATCCATTCAATCTGATAAGATTTGCATCCAACAGCATTTATTGCAGATATAATCTGCACTAACCCTTAAACTCTCTTTAAACTCCCACATCTGACAAGAAGTACACATCACTGCAAAGGCCATTTTTGCTCCTTCACAATCTACAGACCCAGAAAATAACATCGTCTTATTCCTTTACAAACACTGCCCCAGGTTAAATTAATAGCTATGGCTTATATTTTAAGTTTAATCAAGAGACTTATCTCCAAAAAACATATAATCAAGAAAGAATCCACTGTACTCACTAATACAGCCTTTCTCTTGGACAGACTTAAAACAACAATTAATTTATCCAATTCTGTGCTGTGAACTTCACCCAACAGTTCCTCCAAGATTAGTTGTGAATTTTATTGTTTGTTAATTTTCCCAGACACGCTCCGATGTCCAGCGATACATGAATTCAAACAGCAAAGGCGGTAACTGTGCAGGTTTTCTCTCTCTGTCTGTCTCTCCTGCACTGTCCTCACCGTGTGCTTCCTTTGTCTGCTCTTCTTTTTAAAACTGCTGTTGTTTTGACTTTTTTTTTTCCAAAGTTCCAAAACAATACAACAGCATATAAAACAGTAATTGCTTCTCCTGGAATTCGAGGAAATCACCTCCAACACCTAAAATACCTCAAAAAAAGGAGCAGCTGTTACAGTCAGAAATTTTTCCCGTCCTCCATCTTGGATTACCCAGCTGATGCATCCATGTCCTTCACGCTGACTATCCCTCCTGCTTCCTTAATCCTTAAATGAGTTGAGAATTTCATCTTCTGCTATTTCATAGAAAATGGAACAGAATCGCACAGGAACGGCCCTTCAACCCATGATGTTGTGCCTAACATGACGCCAAATTAAACTAATCCCTTCTGCATGCCCTTGGTCCATATCCCTCCATTCCTTGCACACTCATGTGCTTACCTTTAAGTTCCTTAAATGCCCCATCATATCTTCCTCCACCACTACCCTGGCAGTACTTCCAGACACTAACCACTCTCTATATAAAAAGCTTGTCCCTCATATCGCCTTTGAACTTTCCGTTGTCACCTTAAATGCATGTCAGCTAGCATTAGTCATTTCAACAGATGCTTAGGAATTGAGCGATAGGTTTCGACAGTGGAGTTGGATCGGCTCAGGCTTGGAGGACCAAAGGGCTTGTTTCTGGGCTGTAAATTTTCTTTGTTCTTTGTTTTAACTCTAGGAAAAGATTCTAACTGTCAACCCTATCTATGCACCTCATCATTCTGTAGACTTTTATCAAGTCTCCCCTCAGCCTCTGCTGCTCTAGAGAAAACAATCTGAGTTTTTCTTAGCTCTCCTTAGAGTTCTTACACTTTAATCCAGGCAGCATTCGGGTAAACTTAGCTTGGTGATGATTTGGAGGTGCCGGAGTTGGACTGGGGTGTACAAAGTTAAAAACCACACAACACCAGGTTATAATCCGACAGGTTTACACTCCACAACCACCTGTTGAAGGAGCAACGTTCCAAAAGCTAGTGCTTCCAAATAGATCTGTTCAACTATAACCTGGTGTTGTGTGATTTTTAACTTAGATTGGTGAAATTACATTCCATATTTTGGCATCAGTATCTCTCTATGAAATGGTTGATTATTCACCAGGCTATTAACAGTAGGACATGAACTCAGGCCTATCTTAAAACTATAGGCTTTTATGGTCTGGAATCTTTAAAAACATTTAATCAATGTATCAGAACAGCAGTAAGTAGATTTATTATTTATAATTAATGGATCTTGGACCAATCTGTCCCATGGCCATTACACCGAGTAGGGCTTTCATTCTTAACAGTGTCCTGGCCTTGTTTCAATGTAATTTTCTCTACAATGTTTCCCTTAAGCCAGATAAATCAGGAGTGTGTTCAATTGCGATGGGAGAGATACAAAAGTGCAATAAAACATTTTCCAAATGAGGTGACAAAAGAGCAGATCCCTGCTGAGTTTGCAGGATTCTTTCTGCTCATTCACATAAAACCGCTGAAGACAAAGTGCTGTCCTTGATAGATATCACAACAGATTGGATTGTGCCACTTTTCCTGAATAAATGGGAAATCCAGGGCAAATACCCATCACAAAGCCTACCCAGTGTTGAACAGAGGAAGGCCCTTTTCATGCTTACACTATCTTCTGAAAACATTACGATGGGAATGAAACATTGACGTGGCATGTGCTAGGGATGAAGGTGTGCTGCATTGGGTGGAAATTAGTCTGAATCCTTTTTAACAAAATCTGCTTTATTCCATGTTCTACACTGTAGGCTCAGGTCTGGAAAGACTCACTGGAATGTTGGGCCATTAGAGGCTGGGGGACAGATTGGTCCAAGATCCATTAATTATAAATAATAAATATACTTATTGCTGGTCTGATACATTGATTAAATGTTTTTAAAGGTTCCCAATCTAAACACATTTCTTTTACCACTGGGTGGTGGGTTCTCTATGCAGGAGTCCTACCCCATTCTCTTGGGGACCTTGGGTGAAGGATATTGCACTCAGCAGTCCCCTGCAGTCACACGTTATGGTGGTTCATGGGCCCCCAGCCCAGCTGCTTGTTCTGTGGTGCCATGGAGTCCATGGATCATGTACATATTGGGTGTTGGAGTCTACACTCCCTTTCTGATTTTCTTAAAAACCTTCTTTTATGTTTTTGGTTGTAATTCAGTCCCACGCTCCTGATCTTTGGGCACCTGGTGTGAAGGAGGAGGGCAAGTCCAATGATCTCTTTGTTGGTCTGCTCCTGGGCCTGGCCAAACTGGCCATAAACAGGTCCAGGCAGCGGGCTATGGAAGGGGTCGTTATAGCCGATTGCCTGCCCCTTCTCTGCGGTTGTGTCAGAACCTGGGTGTCACTGGAGAAAGGGCACACAGTGTACACTAACAACTCGAGGTTTTCAGGGAGAGGTAGGCAATACAGGGTGTGGAGTGATTTATTTTCCCCTCCGACTTTATTTTGATTTAGTCCCAGCCTTCCCCTCACTCTTTTGATCACTCAGCATTGCCTTTTGTTGAGAAGGACACTGCTTGTAACTGGCCAGTTGGGTGTTTCCTTTCTTCCTAGTGGTGGGATATAACTAAAGATTTCTAAGTACATTTCAACCTGTCTCTGGAATTGTATCAGGACTCCAATTCTGAGCATTCTGCACTCCTTTTACCTCATCATTGACATCCTTATATTTTACCAACCCAGGTCCTGAGTTCTGCCTTTCCCTCCATAATACCCTCCTGTTTAGAAATGTATTGTTTTGACAAAGTGTTTAGTTTCTTTGGCTTGATGTCAATTTTTGCTTCTTTATAATGCTGGGACATTTAACTATGTTTAATCTTGCTATATAAATGCAGATTGTCCTAACAATAGCTATTGCTTGTGGAATCAGTATAGTAAAACAGTTCAGACAAAGTTCACTGCATTGCCTGTATTTGCTAGAGTTCAGATAAATGAAACATTCAGGATTATAAGGGGTCTCGACAGGATAGATATCTAGAAGTCTCCCACTGGATACATAGGAAGAATTTCTCCTATCAAAGGGTCATTAGACTTTGGAATGGAAGTTCGGCTGTTGTATATATTCAAGGCCGAATTGGAGAAAGTCAATTGGGGAAGGATGTGTGGGGAAACAGAACATGAGGTTAAAGCCAGAATCAGATCAACCGTGATTTTATGAATGTTTATGATAATCTTGATCTCCAATGAAGCAGAGGTGCTGACCCTTTTTAAAATAACTGCATTTCTGAAAAGGAGGACATATTCCCTAAGCTTTTTATATTGCATTCATCAGGGCAAAACACAGGAAGTCCAACTTGTGGCACAGCGGTAATGTACTTACCTCAGAGCCAAGTTCAAGTTCTAGTTCCACATGCTCCATAAAATCTCAAAATAGATTTGTTAAAATACCTACATATGTCAGCCTTGGTTATATTGCAATGAGTGACCACTGTTGATTATATTCTTCAGAAATTGATCAATTTGTTCAGTTGCAGAGTAGAAACACTCTTTTTAATGCTCCTTATACCTTAATTTCCAAGGTATGTTTCATTGACAGCTTTATATTTACCTGTTAAAATTCTTAAACTAAAATATTGTCTAATGGAGCTTTTGATTCTTTATCCAAACCATAACATTAGAGATCATCATCACATTGTACATTGTGTTTAACTGTTCTCGTTATCCTACACCCATTTCGGAATCTAGATTTCGATCCTTATCCACATGCAGATAGTTGAGAAGTTGCCCCTCAAATTACTGACTGATTGCCAGTTATTGCTCTGTGAATTAACGGCAGGGCTTATCTGATAGAGCAGAGACATAAAGATGTAATTTCTTCCAGAGTTAATTTGTCCCCATCTTACAAGAAGGAAAGCTCCGCCATTATTAATGAGGCTGTGTTTTGGTGTGAGCGTTACCATGAGGGGATTTGGAGGTGCTGGTGTTGGATTGGGGTGGACAAAGTTAAAAATCACACAACACCAGGTTATAGTCCAACAGGTTTAGTTGGAAGCACTGGTTTTTAAGGTGCTGCCTCTTTTTCAGGTGATTGTGGAACATGACCATACAACACCGAATTTAAAGCAAAAGGGTCAGTGTCACGGAGTTGTAATGATATAGTAATCAACTTTAGTTAAAAATCACACAACATCAGGTTATAGTTCTTACACAAATTTAGGTAAAATCTTTTATCTTTTAGAATGGGATATTGTGGTTTAGGTTTTTTAGGTTCTCAGCTCAGACAATGCATTAAATGTGAAGTTAAAGTCTGTACCAACGTTCAGTCAATTCAATTTCAAAAATGGGGCTAACGGAATCTTAATTGAATTTATGCAGGATCACAATATCATGGGCAGCTGATGTGACTCGGCCCTGTTTGCACATTTGATCAGCAATTTTTGCGTCTAGATGAAAGGGTGGCCAAGGAGGAGCAGACAGAGGGTGTGGCTGACATCAAGGGGAAGTGAGTAATAGGCATGAGATGGCAGGGGGAGAGGGAGGGTGAGTGGGCAGAATCAGCACATGCACTGCAGGCATGGCATCCCAACTCCAAGAAGGACCATTCCCAGGTTAATGCAATGGCTGGAGATGAGCCAGAGGTAAGGGAGCACAAGGCACGCTCTACCTCACAGATCAGACTGTGGGGGGAGGATTAAAGCTCAGTTTTGTCAATCCAAGGCTCCACCTCCCTGGTCACTGCCCCCCTCTCCCCCCACTGCCCCATGCCTGGCTGGGTCACCTCAGCACCACATACAGACACCTCCTGCAGCCTGATAGATAATCACTCAACATCTATTAATGTCATTTGTGCCAATCACTGTAGCTTTCAAAACACTCTGTGCACCAGTTAAGTTATATGTTTCACAAATTTCTCCATTTCAAAATAAGATCCCATGAATGTTCATTGGATATTGTGGCATTTTGAGGGCGGCATGTTGACTCAATGGTTAGCACTGCTGCCCCACAGCACAAGGGACCCAGGTTCGATTCCAGCGACTGTCTGTGTTGAATTTGCACATTCTCCCAGTGCCTACATGAGTTTCCTTTGGGTGCTCCAGTTTCCTCCCACAGTCCAAAGATGTGCAGGTTAGGTGGATCAGTCATGCTAAATTGCCTCATAGTGTGCAATTATGGATGGATTAGCCATGCCAAAATACAAGGATAGGGTTGGGTGTGAGTCTGGGTGGGATGGTCTTCAGAGGACTGCGTGGACTTAATGGGCCAAATGGCCTGTTTCCACACTGTCGAGATTCTATGATTCTACTTCAGTAGTGTGGCAGCTTTGTATGACCCTTGGCTTAGTACAATTCCTTCTCATTGCTAACACAGAAATAGAAACTACTGTAGGCCATGCAACCGTCTGACTTGCTCTGCCATTCATGCTGATCATGCCTGATCATCCAACTCAATAATATGTGCTCGCTTTTCTCCTGAATCCTTTGACCTTCAGCCTCAAGTGCTATATCCAACTCCTTCTTGAAATCCTGCAATGTTTTGGTCTCAACTATTTTCCTGAGGCAATGAATGTCACTCTCTGGGTGAAGAAAAGTCTTTTCATCTAAGTCCTCAATGGTTTACCCCATATCCTAAGAACATAATTCCTGGTGTTAGATTCCCATGCCATCAGGAACATCCTTACTGCATCTCACCCCTGATCTTCTCTGATAGAAAACATATTCTCTGCTGTTCTTTCAATTACCAATCTTTTCAATTGTACATTTTCCAAATATTAAGTTGCTGCATTAACAGAACCCACAGGACCAATCAAGATAGCAAACTGCAGCCTAGTAAAACCGACCCTATCATAGCCTTTTTTAAAAATTAATCCATGGTGTATGAGCATTGTTGTTCAGTCTGTTATTTCATACCCATCACTAGTTGGCTGAGAAGGTTGGGAGGAGCTAGCTGAGTGGTGAAGGGGCTCCCACAATGCTGTTCGGCAGGGAGTTTCTGGATTTTCCAGTGCCAATGGAAAAATGGTCAATGGCTTCAGGAGGTGGTGGGTCTTGGTACTGTCAATGTTCCCATGAACCTGCGAACATATGAATTTGGAGCAGGAGTAGGCCTTTTAACCCCCTTGAGCCTCTTCCATCACTCAGTAAGGTCATGGGTGGCATGGTGGCTCAGTGGTTAGCACTGCTGCCTCACAGCACTAGGATCCAAGGTTCAATTCCAGCCTCGGGCGACTGTCTGCGTGGAGTTTGCACATTCTCGCCGTGTCTGCGTGGGTTTCCTCCAGGTGCTGCTGTTTCCTCCCACACCCCAAAGATGTGCCATGCTAAATTGTCTGCAGTGTTCGTTGCATCAGTCAGAGGGAAATGAGTCTGGGTGGGTTACTCTTCGGAGGGTCGGTGTGGACTGGTTGGGCTCAAGGGCCTGTTTCCACACTGTAGGGAATCTAATCTAATCATCATGGGTGAACTGTCTGTGGCCTCAACATCACAGTCCTGCCAACCTCTTGCCCTGCTGCCCCTGTCCTACGTGTTGTACATCACAGTTTTGGGAGGCGCTATCAAATGGGCAGGATCATGCATCCTGTCAACACCTCCAGGTGTGGAGTGAGATTAACAGCAATAACTTTAAGGCAGTCAAATATTTAACTGGAAAGTTAATGGAAGCAGATGAATATGCTCAGAATGGTGCAGTGATATGCTGGCCTGATATCCTTGAATGCTAATGAAATGAGACAGCACAGTGGCTCAGTGGTTAGCACTGCTGCGTCACAGCATGAGGGACCTGCGTTCAATTCCACCCTTAGGTGACTGTCTGTGTTGAGTTTGCACTTTCCTAACCACCATCCCCCCACCCCCGTCTGCATGGGTTTCCTTCCATTGTCTAAAGATGTGCAGGTTAGGTGGATTGGCCATGGGACATGCAGGGTTAGAGGGATGAATCTGAATGGGATACTCTTTCGAGAGTCCGTGTGGATTCAATGAGCTGAATGGCCTGTTCTCACACTGTAGGGCTTCAATCACTATTATAGGCCATGCAATCATGTTGTCTTATAGCCATCGTGGCATTAAAGGAGGCCATTCAAACCATTGTACCCAATCTGGCTCACTATAGAGAATCCAATCAATCAATTCCATGCTTCACCTTTGCTAGCCTGCAAATTTATTTTGCTCATGTTGCCATCAGTTAAATTAGCAATGCAAAAAAATACCTGCTTGTTCAAAGTTTGACTTTGAAGGCTGAAGTAACTTCTTCATTTATTATTTACTTGACTGTTTTTCAACTCTTTTATTGAAAAACATCATTGATGGGCACAGAACAAATATGAACCAGAAAAAGGATATCTGGTCAAACAGCCACAGTCTGCAAACCTCAGTGTTTACCTCCAAGGGCTTTTAACCTTTGTTCAAATGTGGTTTTAACCAGTCTCACTTAGATTTACAAAGCAAAAATATAAAGCACTGAAATGAGTGGAGAAGTTTCAGTTTGATGGAAGGTCAAGGTGAGAGTGGAGGCCTTTCAGACATTGCAGAAGGGTTTAAAATTGATAAGGAGGAAGAATGGCATTAGTGGTCTTTACTTAAACATGACAAGACATCTTGAGGACCGGTTGAGATATATCCCAGAATACCGATGGAAGGTTGAACAAAACGTTACAGTGCTGGCCAGATATTTTGTAGGCTGGAATAATTTATTTGCATAAGAATACTAGAACTCGGAGCAGGACTGGGAAATTTAACCCTTCGAGTCTTCTCCGCTATCTAATACATTCATGGCTGATCTCACATCAGCCTCAACTTTACTTGCCTGCCTACTCCCCATAAGTTTTTATCTAGTTACCATTTAAACATCTGTTGATCTCTTCCTTGAGCTTATTCAGAATGCCAGTATCCACTGCACTCTGTGGTAATGAATTCAACAAATTCATGACTCTTTGAGAAAAGTAATTCTTCCTCTCCCCTGTTTTAAATCTGCCCTTCCTCAGCCTAAAACTATGACCTCTCATTCTGGATTGCTCCATATGAGGAAGCATCTGTTTTACGTCTACTTTGTCAATCCCTTTTCACATCTTATATACCTCAATTATGTCTCCTGTCATCCTTCTAAAGTCTTCTAGAAGAAAGTGAGGACTGCAGATGCTGGAGATCAGAGCTGAAAATGTGTTGCTGGAAAAGCGCAGCAGATCAAGCAGCATCCAAGGAGCAGGAGAACCGACGCCTTGGGCATGAGCCTGAAGAAGGGTTCTCCTGCTCCTTGGATGCTGCCTGACCTGCTGCACTTTTCCATCAACACATTTTCAGTATCCTTCTAAAGTCTGGAAAGTTCCTGCCTCAACTGCTTATTCTCATTTCACAAAAGGAAGCCTTTCATCTCTGGGATTAATCGAGTGAAGTTCCTCTGAAAAGCAGTTTCTAATTTGCTCTGAATTTTTATGTTCATGTATCCTTTTCTCATGGAGAATATTTGCCTGTGTATAAATATATTTCAGCCGCTGAAAATGAAAATGAGCCTAAATATTTGAATAACAAATTAAATTAACTGTGAAACGCTGCTAATAGACAATGGTGGCATAGATGGTAATGAAAGTATTCTGCCGTTAGTACAAAACATGCCCTGTCTGCCACGGAATTAAGCAATGTCAGTGTGATGCCAGCTATGTTGGCCATACAGCCCTATCACTGGCTGGTTCAAATCAAGCAACATGTTCCTAAAACTGTCTGTAACTGGAAAAGTACAGTCTCTGCCAGTCCCCAATTACAGAACCCAAAACAAATTGCCCACTGTTGGATGCAATTCTGTAATTGTACAACACTTGCTGAATAACACCATGTGTGCGAAATGGGGTTGTTTCTAACAATCAACATTGAATTCATGGTCATCATTTATTTTTATTTTTATAGAATTCAATTTCAACCATCTGCTATGGTAGGATTTGAACCCAGGTCCCCAGAACATGTCCAATGATAATACCACAAGGCTGTTACCTCCCCTATAATTAAGCTGATGTAGTGCCAGTCAAGCAGGTTGCTTTGTGCTGGATAGTGTCAAGCCTCTTGAGTGTTGTTGGAGCTGCACCCATTCAGACAAGTGGGGCATATTCCATCATTGAGTCAGGTAAATGGTGGACAGGCTTTGGAGAGTCTGGGGGTGAGTTACTCATTGTGGTATTCCTAGCCTCTGACATTCCCTTGTCACTACAATGTTTATATGGTGAGTCCAATTCATTTTCTGGTTTATGGTTGATAGTGGGGATTCAGTGAGGGCAATGTCATCGAATGTCAAAGGATGGTGGTTAAATTGTCTCTAATTGCCTGGCAGTTGTGGTCATGTGAATGTTACATTTCACCTCAGGCTGAGAGATTAGATTAGATTACTTACAGTGTGGAACCAGGCCCTTCGGCCCAACAAGTCCACACCAACCCGCCAAAGCACAACCCACCCATACCCCTACATTTACCCCTTACCTAACACTACGGGCAATTTAGCATGGCCAATTCACCTGACCCGCACATCTTTGGACTGTGGGAGGAAACCGGAGCACCCGGAGGAAACCCACGCAGACACGGGGAGAACGTGCAAACTCCACACAGTCAGTCGCCTGAGTCGGGAATTGAACCCGGGTCTCTGGTGCTGTGAGGCAGCAGTGCTAACCACTGTGCCACCGTGTCACCCACAAAGATTGTCCAGATCTTGTTGAACATGGACTGCATCAGTATCTGAAGAATTGTAAATTGTGCTGAACATTACACAATCATCAGTGAACATCCTCACTTGGAGTCATTGAGTCATTGTCATACAGCACGGAAACGGACTCTTCAGTCCAACTCGTCCGCTCCAACCAGACATCCTAATCTGACCTAGTCATATTTGCCAGCACTTGGCCCATATTCGGCTAAACTCTTCCTATTCAGATGCCTTTTAAATATTATCATTTAACCGCCTCCACCACCTCATCTGGCAGCTTATTCCATACACACACAACCTTCTGTGTGAAAAGGTTACCCCTCAGGTCCCTTTTAAATCTTTCCCCCTCACCTGTGCACTCTAGGGTTAGACTCCCCTAACCTGGGGAAAAGACCTGATCCACCCTATCAATGCACTTCATGATTATATAAATCTCGATGAGGTCATCCCTCAGCCTCTGATGCTCCAAGAAAAAAAAAGCCCTACTCCACTCTTTGACAAATACATTGATAGGGAAGATTTAGAAGGCTACGGGCCTAGTATAGGGAAGTGGAGTTGGTGTGGATGGACATTTTGGTCAGCATGGACCAGTTTAGGCTGAAGGGCCTCTCTCCATGCTGTGGAACTGTACAATGCTTTTCAGCTTCTCCATATGACTCAAACCCTTCAGTTCCAGCAACATCCTTGTAAATCTTTTCTGCACTCTCCCAAATTTAAAAATATCCTATGGGTGGAAAGTTAAAATCCCCTACTATTACAACCCTATTATTCTTACAGTTCATAGAATCATAGAGACGTACAGCATGGAAACAGACCCTTCAGTCCAACTTGTCCATGCTGATCAGATATCCTAACCAAATCTAGTCCCACTTGTCAACACCCAGCCCATATCCCTCTAAACCCATCCTATTCATATACCCATCCAGTTGACTTTTAAATGCTGCAATTGTACCAGCCTCCATCACTTCCCCTGGAGGCTCATTCCATACATGCACTACCCCCTGCGTGAAAAAGTTGTCCCTAAGCACTCTTCTACATATTTCCCCTATACCCTAATCCTATGCCCTCAAGTTCTGGACTTCCCCAATCCATGCCCTCTCATGATTTAAAAACTTCTATAAGGTCACTTCTCAGCCTCCGACGCTCCAGGGAAAACAGCCCCAGCCTGTTCAGCCTCTCCCTATAGCTCAAATCCTCCAAACCTGGCAACATCCTTGGAAATTTTTTCTGAACTCTTGCATGTTTCACAACATCCTTCTGAGAGGAAGGAGACCAGAATTGCACACAATCTTCCAAAAGTGTCCTGCACAGCTGCAAAATGACCTCCCAACCCCTGTACTCAATACTCTGCCGAATAAAGGAGAGCATATCAAGCATCTTATTCACTATTTTATCTACCTGCGACTCTACTTTCAATGAACGATGAACTTGCACTCCAAGATCTCTTTGTTCAGCAACACTCCCTTGGACCTTACCATTAAGTGTATAAGTCCTGCTAAAATTTGCTTTCCCAAAATGCAGCACCTCGCAATTATTTAAATTAAACTCCATCTGCCACCTCTCAGCCCACTGGCCCATCTATTCAAGATCCTATTGTACTCTGAGCTAACCTTCTTTGCTGTCCACTGCACCTCCAATTTTAGTGTCATTTGCAAACTTACTAAATATACCTTTAATGGTCACATTCAAGTCATTTATATAAATGACAAAATGTAGTGGACCCGCACCTTTCCTTGTGGCACTCCACTGGTTACAGACCTTCAGTCTGAAAAATAACCCTCCACCACCATCCTCTGTCTTCCATCTTTAAACTAGTTCTGTATCCAAATGACTAATTCTCTTTATATTCCATGAGATCGAACCTTGCTGACCAGCCTCCCAAGAGGAACTATGTCGAATGCCTTACTTAAGTCCATATAGATCACATCTACCACTCCGTCCTCATCAATCCTCTTTGTTACTTCTTCAGAAAACTCAATCAAATTCTTAAGACATGATTTCCTACACACAACAGTGCACCAACATGTTTGGGAGTGGGGATGGGACAGGGAGGAAGTGTTCAAAGGGAATTAGTCTCTAGGCTTTTCAGCAGGGTCTGTCTTTGCACTGGCCACATCCTGTTTGTTCAAGGGATGCAGGTGAACAATCATGGGACAGGTCATAAGTCCAGGACAGGTTCTCAAATAGGGCAGATGAAGATGTCTGATAGAAGGTCAGGGATTTTGATGGAAGGTGTCAGGATGAAGGCAGGATCATTTATGGCTGGGAGTGGCCACATGGAGGGGGCTGTGGGTTGAAGGTTAAAGGTAAAAGGTTGAAGATCATTAGCTCTGGGTCAAAGATTAATTGGTGGATGCTTCAAGATGCTTGAGGCAAGTGATGGTACATGCCAAGAGAGATGGGAGGTAACTTGACAGTGACGGGGGAAGGTGAATATGGATGGATTCCAGACAAGAGCCAAGATTAATCAATAACATGGATCACATGGCCATTAACTGGCACCAGGAAGAGGGTAATGAGGAAGGCCAACTGAACAGATATCATGGGTGAAGACCATTTACATGAGAATGCATGTTCCAGCTGCTCAGTTGTCTCAGAGCCAATGTCAGATGAGGCTGTGGCTGTGCTGAAAGATTGTCACTGACATGTATTTGCTCCCCCGACAAAACTTACGGAATACAGAGGGGACCTCATGCCAGGTATCCTCAAGGTGACCGTATATTTCTTTGGCAGCAGCTTATTCCAGGACTCCAGAGCAAATTTGTGTGTCACCTCCTAGGGTACTGCTCATTGGCCTGTACAGAATGGCTAACCCGTTAGTTCAATTCATGACAGAAAATGTTAGTCAAGCTGCAAGAGCTCCAACTGGTTGAACCAAAAATGTTTTAATAGTGTATTGAAAATTGCATTGAGCATTTTGCCCATTTGTGGTTAACGCTCACACATATACCAGCAGAGAGACATTGTGTGTTGCAGGAAAGTCACGTTGGACTCAACACGTTATTTCCCTCCACAGAGGCTGCCAGACCTTCTGACCTTCTCCAGCATTATTTTGATTTTTATTACCAGCAGAGGGACTATGTGTACAAGAGATAATAAAGAATCCATATTGAGCAGACCATGCAGTTCGAATTCTTACTATCTCCAGCTGAATATTGTTACAACACATGATAAACCCGTCTGCTAATTTAAACCAGCAACTCAGAAATGATTCACCCTGTGCTGTAATCTGCTACAATACAAGAGGCAAAGAGCTATCCTTCTTTTTAACGTAAAAATTAACAACTTCATTCTTTAGTCCAACAGAGAATATTAAAACCAACAACTATTTACAATTAGTTTCTCTTAAACCTATCTTTTACCTCCCACTCTACAATACTAATCAAATAAAAAAAATCCCAATTAAGATTTAGGAAAAAAAATTCCACTTTCAAAACCAGTCAGGTGTCAAATCTTCTCTTTGTATCTTCCTCTGCAGATTTTCCTCTGTCGTCTTTTCGATGCTCGGCTGCGCAAACTTCCTACAGGCAGGTACCTTTCAGAGAGCAGTTCTGCTGGCAGTCTGTACTTGTTGGTGACTTGGCAGGTCTCTCCCTAACTATTGAAAATGTCTGGTTTTATACCCCAAAACATCGGATTGTTTCATTGGTGTCCCAGAGATGTTCTCTGAAATGATCCGCAAGTTGGCATCCTGTCTCCTCAATGTAGAGGAGACCACATTGAGTACAATGGATACAATGGATGACATTTGTCGAGGTACAGGTAAATTTTTGTCAGAGGTGGAAGAACACTTGCTGGAGTGGTCAGAACAGATGAAGTTCAAAGGAGAGAAGCATGAAGTGATGCATTTTGGAAGGAGAAGAATGGTTAGACAATAGAAAGCAGGGGTACTGTTCTAAAGGGGGTGCAACAGCAGAGGAATCTGGCTGTATATGTGCACAGATCATTTAAAGTGACAGGGATAAGTCAGTGGCCAGTGAGCAAAGCAAACAATCTTCTGGGCTGCATTAACAGAGGCAAAGAGTACAATAGCAAAGAGATAATGTTGAACTTGTATAGGACACATGTCAGATCTCATGTAGAGTTATGGGCAATGCATCATAGGCAGGACATGGACATGCACTGAAGAAAGTGAAGAGGAGATTTACAAGAAAGGGTCCAGGGATGAGAAACTTCAATTATGAGGATAGTTTGGAGAGGTTCAGACTGTTCTCCTTGGAGAGAAGAAGGCTAAGTGGAGAACTGATAGAAGTTTTCAAAATCTTGAGGGAGCTTGAAAGCATAGATAAGTAGAAACCGTTCCCACTAACAAAAGGATCAAGGGCGAAAGGATTGGGATATAAATTGATCTGCAAAAAAAAGCAAGGATGATATGAGAGAAGACTTCTGTGCTTGGTGAGCAGTTGGAGTATGGAATGCGCTGCCTAGAGGTGTGGTGGAGGCACGTCAACTAATGCATTCAGGATGGCATTGGATGACTATTTGAACATGGAGTTATTGGGAAAAGGCGGGAGAATGACACTGAGTCATGATGCTTATTTGGAGGACTGGTGCAGACACAACGGGCCAAATGACCTCTTCTTATGCCATGATGCTTCTGCAATTCTGTGATTTCTGTCAGCAAGACGGACTTTGTGTTAATATTGTAAAGCTCCATTGGAATGATCAAAGGTGCAGTGGATTCGGATGGAACTCTGCAGGTGAAGATGAACAATTGGTGATCACCTCTGGAAGTCCATAAATAAATGCCTCAGGAGATCGACAGAACTGCAACAGAGAATGTTTCCATGAAATCAGACTGAAGTGTTGTTATTCAGATGGAGCTGGTCAAATGACTAATTTTGTAAATATTTTCCATGCAAAAATATTGACTTTGGCCCATTGGCTGAACAAATCCTTGTGGTGTTCAAGGACACATCACATCTGTTTTCACTGTGAAACTTACCACATAGCTTTCAGCTTTTGCACAGAATTTTCACTTGCAAGGTTAATATATTTTTATATAAAGAGTTAACCCATCCTGGCTATTTTTGTGCAGTAAATGTTTATAGGAGCAAACTGAAGTCTAAAACAATCACCCCAACAGTGATGATCTGGTTTCAGCCTTTGGTTCAAAATCTGGTATAGGGTAGCATGGTGGCTCAGTGGTTAGCACTGTTGCCTCACAGCACCAGGACCCAGGTTTGATACCAGCCTTCGGTGACTGGCTGTATGCTGTTTGTACGTTCTCCCGCTGTCTGTGGGTTTCGTCCGGGTGCTCCTGTTTCTTCCCATAGCCCAAAGATGGTTAAGTGAATTGCCATGGCTAATGCGGGATTATGAGATTAGGGTGGATCTGTGGAATGCTCTTCAGAATGTCAGTCCAGACCCGATGGTCCAAATTACTTTTATGTACAGGAACTGCTTTGTTTGGTGTGGTGGAGGATAACTATTGGCTAGTCTAACAAGAAGAGACTCCTGCCTTAAACAAGATGCAACTCATTGCATGTCAGCAACTAAGTATGAGACAGAACAACAGAAACTAGGAAGTAAGCCTTTCAACCCTGCTCCACCATTCAATACTTTCATGGCTGATCCTCAGCAGATATTTCCACTTTTTCCTTATGCTCCTTGATGCCTTTAAAATCTAAACATGCACTGATCTCTGTCTTGAAGATACTCTGTTATTTGACCTCCATGATCTCCTGTGGCAGTGAATTCCACAATGTTGACCGTCCTCTGAGTGAAGAAATGTTTCCTCATCTCATTTCAAAATGGCTTATCTCATTCTCTAGACACAACCACCAAGGACAATGTTCTCCCTGCATCTCGTGTTTCCAGCATTCTGAGAACTCTCTATGTTTCAGTCAGGGTTACATTGATATGACAGGCAGTGTGCAGAAGCTTCCAGGCCTGCTGGCAATTTTAGAAGAACAGGTGGGTTGGTGATCATAACTGGAGAGGAGGCAAAAATTTAGTTTCAAATGTAAGGTTCGGGACTAACATTTTGCTATGAGCTTCTCACAACCTTTCAATTTGTCCAGGTCTCCCTGAATGTCAGATTTTGTGGAATTCATTGGCTGGCCATGAAAACACATTCCAGCAACCCTGGAATTACATTCACAGGTCTAACTTTGTTAGCCAAAAATGGGAAAGAGATGTTCGCAGATCCCACAAACAGTTCAGATAAAGTGTGTAACCGGTGGGGTAGACTACTTCCTCCAAACTCTGCTGACTACAAAATTCCTCTGATACCATTTCTTTGTGAAAATGTTGATAGCGTGAAGGGTGAAGCTGCTCCATTCAGCCAGGTTTTGAGAAGCTGCAGTCTTGCTTTCAATTTTTAAATATTTACAGTGTAATGGATGAAGGGAGACTGAGGTGAAAAGGGGTTTCTATGGAAAGAGGCCCTGAGCAGAAGAGGTTCTCAGGTCAGTGAATTGAGTGGTAAAGATTGCTAGGGTTGTTGTCGGGGGCTCTCTCAGGATCCTGTGCTACTACAGACCACAGTGGTATTGAATTTCTTTACCCTAACCCCACCCTCCCCAATCAGGGACATGCCTGGCATCTTCTGACATGCCAAGTGCACATGTGTTCACCAGCGCTCCTTACAGAAAAGTAATACAGTTTGTCAAGTTCACTATGGACCCAGATAGCCATGTTTCCTTAGATGCTAGATCCCTTGCCATTAACTATACACACCACCCACAGAGCATCCTGGCATTGTCCAGAGCAATTCCTGAACAGGAAAGGATTTCACTCCCTCAAAGCCCAGCTCCATTGTGACCACAGACAATACTGCACATGGGCAGCCACTATCCAGGAACACACTGACACTCTCAGGACAGAATCTCCAATTAGTGACTGCTTGATGTGCCCTGCATATCAACATCAAAGATGAGGCCAGACCATTTCTTTCAGTGAGTGAAAGGGTGTGGTCATTGAAGTGGGATGTGGTCACTGAGGAAGGGGGTGTGGTCAGTGAAAGGGGTGTGGTTTGTGAGGGAGGGGTGTGGTCACTGAAGAAAGAGTGTGGCCTGTGAGGTAGGAGTGTGGTCAGTGGCCAAGGGGGCACGGTCAGTGAGAGAGGGGTGTGGTATGTGCAGGAGGGTGTGGTCAGTGAAAGAGGGGTGTAGTCTGTGTGGGCGGGGTGTGGTCTGTGGGTGAGGTGTGTGGTCAATAAGCAAGAAGGTATGGTCTGTGAGGGAGGGTGTGTGGTCTGTGATAGAGGGGTGTGGTCAGAGTGGGGGTGTGTGGTCTGTGTTGGAGGGAATATATGACTTAGAGATAATGGTGTTGGACTGGGGTGTACAAAGTTAAAAATCAGACAACATCAGATTATACTCCAACAGGTTTATTTGGAAGGACTAGCTTTCGGAGCACTGCTCCTTCATCAGGTGACTGTGAAGAATAAGATCATGATCATAAAAGTTATAGTCAAAGGAATCCAGCATCATTGAGATGTGATACATTAATCAATTTTAGATCAAATCTTTCATCTTTTAGAATGGGATATGCTGGTTTCAGTTCTTTGATACGTAAATCCCAAAACTTCTTTTAAATTACACTCTCTAGATAACTCTGTGAAGTCTGTCTGTGTCCCAATGTTGAGTCAGACTGACAAGCCCACTGCATAGTTTTACAGAGTTTTACATAGATTTATGCAGTTTTGAGCAAAATAAAATGTAATTCTGCAAAAACTAATACGTGTGCACATATAAGAGCGACAGAGTGAGTGTGTGCATGTGGTGTGAGTGCATGTGAAATAGTGTGTATGCATATGTATGTGTGCAGGCTTGGTTATGTGTATGCGTGAGTGTTATTGGGTATGTGTCTGTGAGAGGGTGTGTATGGGCATGTGAGTTCAGGGGGTGTAAATGTGTGCATATGAGAGAGAGCTTATGTATGCGAGCAGGTCTGCGTGGGTGTGTGAGTATGTGTGTATATGTATGTGAGAGAGTGTATCGTGCAGTGGGGTCACCTGTAGTGTGACATGAACCCAAGATCCCGGTTGAGGCCATTCCCATGGGTCCCGAACTTTGCTATCAGCCTCTGCTCACCCACACTGCATTGATCCCTGTCCCGATGTTCGCCTTGGAGGATGGTTACCCGAAGCTCCAAGGATGAATGTCCTGGACCGCTGAAGTGTCCACCGAATGGGGGGGAACATTCCTGCCCGGTGATTGCTGCACAGTGTCCCTTCATCTGTTGCCACAGCGTCTGTTTGGTCTCACCAATGTACCATGCCTCAGGGCATCCTTGACTGCAGTGTATGAGATAGACAACATTGGCCAAGTCACGGGTACTCACCGCTTACATGTTAGGAGGTGTCCCCACGTGTAATGGTGTTATGCATATTGATACTCTGACATGTCTTGCAGGTGTGGTCAGTGTGGGTGTGGTCTGATCAGTGAGGGTGGGATGTGGTCAGTGAGGGTGGGGTCTGATCAGTAATGTAGGGTGTGGTCAGTGAGGGTGGGGTGTGGTCAGTGTGGGAGAGGGGTGTGTGAGCTATGGGGGAGGGGTATGTTTTGAGAGTGGGTGGTTGTGGCCAATGAGGGAGGGGGTTGTCGGTAAGGGGTTGGGTGTGGTTTGTGGGAGAGGGGTGTGGTTTCTGAGTAGGTGGATGTGGTTTCTGAGGAGGTGGGTGGGGTCAGTGGGGGAGGGGTGCTGTTTGTGAGATGGTGGGTGTGATTTGTGAGGGAGAGGTGTGGTCAGTCAGGGAGGGGTATGGTTTGTGAGGGGGAGGGTACGGTTTGTGAGGGAGAGATGTGGTCTGTGATGGAGGGCAGTGGTTTGTGAGGGAAGGGTGTGTGGTTTGTGTGGGAGGGGTGTGGTTTGTGTGTGGATGGGTGTGGTCAGTGAGGGGGTGGGGTGGTCAGTGAGGGTGGGTGTGGAATGTGTTGGAGGGGTGTGGTTTGTGTTGGAGGGGAGTGGTCTGTGATGGAGGGCAGTGGTTTGTGAGGGAAGGGTGTGTGGTTTGTGATGGAGGGGAGTGGTCTGTGTGTGGATGGGTGTGGTCAGTGAGGGGGTGGGGTGGTCAGTGAGGGGGTGGGGTGGTCAGTGAGGAAGTGGGTATGGTTTGTGATGTAGGGGAGTGGTTTGTGTGGGTGGGTGTGGTCAGTGAGGGAGGTGAGTGGTTTGTGTGTGAGGGGTGTGGTAGGTGAGGGAGGTGAGTGGTTTGTGTGTGGTTTGTGAGGGAAGGGTGTGGTGTGTGAGAGAGGGGTGTGATTTGTGATGGAGTGGGAGGTCAGTGAGGGGGTCGGTGTGGTCAGTGAGGGGGTGTGGTCAGTGAGGGGGTGGGGGTGGTCAGTGCGGGGGTGTGGTCAGTGAGGGGGTGGGGGTGGTCAGTGCGGGAGGGTGGGGTCAGTGAGGGGGTGGGGGTGGTCAGTGCGGGGGTGTGGTCAGTGAGGGGGTGGGGGTGGTCAGTGAGGGGGTGTGGTCAGTGAGGGGGTGTGGTCAGTGAGGGGGTGGGGGTGGTCAGTGAGGGGGTGGGGGTGGTCAGTGCGGGAGGGTGGGGTCAGTGAGGGGGTGGGGGTGGTCAGTGCGGGAGGGTGGGGTCAGTGAGGGGGTGGGGGTGGTCAGTGCGGGGGGTGTGCTTGCACCGGCGCCTCTGATTGGCTGAGAAAGTTATCGAGGGGAGTTCCGGAGAAGTTTTTATTTTGTGCGGTGGCTGGAAGCATTTCTTTTTGTTGCCGTTGAGCCTTGTTTCCGAGGGTGTGAAGCGTGTCCGAGCTCGGGGATATGGTGGACATCGTGTACCGGACCCGGTCACTCGGGGTGGCCGCGGTGGGCTTGCCAGACCAGTACGCGGACGGCAGAGCGGCCAAAGTCTGGCAGCTGTACATTGGCGATACGAGGAGCCGCACGGACGAGTACCGCAGCGCCGTAGTGCAACTGCTCCGACAGCATCAGTGTCAACGGGTCCTGGACGTGGCGTGTGGTACCGGGTAGGGGAACATTCACCTTCATCCAGCCTAGCAAAATAAATTGCATTCACGTTTTAAAACATCCCCCATGGAATCGACACAGGAACCTAAATCCTGCGCTTTATTTCAGCTCCCCTTTTAAAGCAGCGTGCGTGTTAACACACAGACGAGGAAATGTCAGGTTGCTGATACAATCAGAGCCAATTCCAAATCCTCAACACAAAAAAGAAGAAGCTTGCCCAACCGGGCAAAACTTCCACTGATTTGCGAGATCATCCACTCCAGTCCATGCCGTACCGGCTTTAATGGTTTGTTGTTCACCATATGGAACCTGGTTTGGCCAAACCCCTCTGATGAATGGGAGGCCTGCACACTAGCGGGATGGGTCTAACTGGTTTATTTTAAAGGAGTCGTATTGTGTTCAAACAGCTACAGATGGATGCGTGACGGTTACCCCCTTTTTAACCTGTGTGTCCGTGCCTCCCTGTCCAAACGCTGGCAGCCTGATACAGATGCCTTGGTTGGTGGCACTCAACTAGCCCGTGATAAAGTTGCTGTTTAAGATTTTTATCCTGTAGGTATTTATTGCCAGATTTCCTCCGAATTCAGTCTGCAATGCATCTGAGCACACTTCCAGGGAAATAAGGAGACATACAAAAAAAGATTTCATGGCTATGTGGACAGCACTTGCTCGGCCAGCATTGCCCATCTCTAATTGCTCAGAGGCCACCTGCATTGCTGTGGGTTTGGAGTCACATATAGGCCAGACCGTGTAAGGATGCCAGACTTCCTTTACTGATGATCATTAATGAACCAGATGTCTTTTTACAACAATTAGCAGTGGTTATGTGGTCAACATCACAATAACTGTGTGTGTGTGTGCGCGCGCGGGTGTGTGTGTGTGTGTTGGGAGAAGAGAGCACCTTGTTGAGGAACTGTTCTGAGCTTTTCAAAATGCTGTCACTGGTGTGATGAGTCAAAGTGTCTCCTCCTGTGCCTTACATTTGCCGAGTGATCTTAAAACAGTGTCATCACTGAGTGAGAAGCTAGTAATTTATAATGCTCTTTGTGATAGTTGGTCCAAACTACCAATAGCAGGAACCTGTTCAAAGGAGTGATTGTCTCCAGGAAAGTTCACAGATAATGAAAGTTAGTTCAGTTTCAGAGACTTGAAATGTCCATATCCATTCATGTGTGCTTCGCAGAATGCAATGGTTTTTTATATACAAATAACTCTGAATCATTGAGAACTGTGCTTATTCTCTCTAGTATTGAGCTGAGCAACACGGCTTTTTATGGACCAGTTCAAATGCAGAATCATTAAGCAGCTCTAATGCAGACTCGGTGTGCGCTCAAGTGCAGAACATTAGATTAATTTAAGATGCGTATGGACAGATGCATGACTAGGTGGAGAGCAGAGGGATACAAATGCTTGGGAACAGGTTTAGACAGTGGATTTGGATCGGCTCAGGCTTGCAGGGCTGAAGGGCCTGTTCCTGGGCTGTAAATTTTCTTTGTTCTTTGTTCTAGATTTGGAAACATCTGTGAAGGGAGAATGCAGAGTTAATGTCTGAATCCACTGCAACTTCTTCCAAGCTGAAAGATATTGGAAAATAGTTTTATAAAATTCTTCAGGCAAAATTCTTCAAATAGTGTGCAGGGTGTTCTAGCTAGGTGGATAAAGAACTGGTTGAACTACAGGAGACAGAGATTATTGTTGAAGAGAATTTCTCAAAATGGAGAAAGGTGACCAGTGGTGTTCCGCAGGGGTCAGTATTTGGGGCCACTGTTGTTTGTAATATACATAAATGATCTGGGAGAGGGCACTGTTGGTATGATCAGCAAGTTTGCAGATGACACGAAGATTGGTGGAGTAGCAGAAAGCATAAGTGACTGTCAAAGAATATAGACAGGGTGGATAGAGAAAAGCTTTTTCCCAGGGTGAAGGATTCAATAACGTGATGTCACACTTTCAAGGTGAGAGGTGGAAAGTTTAGGGGGGATACACATGGCAAGTACTTCACACAGAGGGCGGTGGGCATTTGGAGCGCGTTGCCAGCAGAGGTGGCAGAGGCAGGCACGGTAGGTTCATTTAAGATGCATCTGGACAAATGCATGAGCAGGTGAGGAGCAGAGGGATACAGATGCTTAGGAATTGGGCGATAGGTTTAGACAGTGGATTTGGATCGGCTCAGGGTTGGAGGACCGAAGGGCCTGTTCATGGGCTGTAAATTTTCTTTGTTCTTTGTTTGTTTATTACATTTCAGTGTGTTTAAAAAGATAGAAACTGCAAAAGGTAAATGTCCCTGGCAGATATATTAATAAGTCAAAAGTGACCATTGAAATAATGTCAAGTACTTATGACTAAGGGGTAAGTTAAATTAGAAAAGGGACAGAAAAAATTTACAATGATGTTGCTGGGACTGGAGGGTTTACGTTATAAGGAGAGGCTGGTTAGACTGGGACCTTTTCACCGGAGCGTCGGAGGCTGAGGGGTGACCTTATAGAGGTTTATAAAATCATGAGGAGCATGAATAGGGTGAATAGCCAAGGTCTTTTTCTGAGGGTAGGGAAATCCAAAACTAGTGGGCATAGGTTTAAGGTGAGAGGGGCAGATTTAAACGGGACCTGAGGGGCAACTTGTTCACATAGAGGATGGTGCATGTATGGAATGAGCTGCCAGAGGAAGTGGTAGAGCTGGATATAATTAGAACATTTAAAAGACGTCTGGACAGGTACATGAATAGGAATGGTTTAGAGGGATATAGGCCAAACACAGGCAAATGGGACTAGTTCAGTTTAGGATACCTGATTGGTGTGGACAAGTTGGACCAAAGAGTCTGTTTCTATGCTGTGTGATTTTACGATCCTTCCCCTATGGAAGCAGTTTTGCCGTATCTTCTCTACAGAGACTCCTTAACATTCTGAATGCCTCTGTTAAATCTCTGCTTAGCTTCCTCTGCTCATAAGTGAACAATTCCAGCATCTTTGGTGCCCCCAGATGTCCTAAGTTGCTCATCACGGCTAGTTTTCTATTGTGTTGCTGCCATGCCCCCTCTGAGGTTTTGCACATGTTTAACAAGAATAAAATAAAACAAAATTAAACCAGGAGTATAATGGCTAGACTTGGCAATAATAACCCAGCTAAGGTCAACTAGTTACAGTATTACTATCACCCTGCTCTTGCACATGATCTGAAACCAGAGTTAAAAAATTGCACACAACTTACTGTTTCCTGCTTTGACAACTACCCCCATCACCACCCACCAGATAATTTAGTTCCCTCTATAAGCTCTATCTTGAATTTGATTGCATTCCCAAACTTTATTGGCTCCTTGGACGTTCTATGGGTTTCTGTGTACTCTGTGCAGTTAAATCTAAACATAACCACACCTCAGCTTGAGTTGTATCACCTTGCAGACATTATTGCATTAAACAGCTTGGAAGAGTTCACCTATCTCCAAAGTGGACACTCTAGCCTCCAGGACCATGGTGGGACCCCCTTTCTCTAGCAATCTGACCACTCTCAGTTGACTTCATTCCTCTAATTCAGGCCTCCTGAGCAACCCAGATTTTAATCTCTCCACCACTCGTGACTGCACTTTTAGTTGCTCAGGCTTAAAGCTCTGAAACACCATTCAGGACTCACTGTTCTTTAGAAACACAGAAAATAGAAGTAGGTGGAGGACATTTGGCCCTTTGAGCCTGTTCCACCATTCAGTATGATCATGGCTGATCATCCAGCTCCATACCCTGATCCTGTTTCTCTCTGTTTGATCCCTTTGGCAATCAGAACTGTACCTAACTCTGTATTGAAAACGTTCAGTGTTTTGGCCTCAACCTCCTTCTGTGGCGGAGAATTCCACAGACTCAGCAGTCTCTGGCTGAGGAAATTCCTCCACATCTCAGCCCTAAATAGCCTAAACTGTCCTTAAGACTTTGACATGCACTTTCCTCTTTTGTGGCACTTCCTTACAGCCTCCCACTTTTACAACCTCTCCTTTTGAAGTTCCGTGTGATATTTTGTTTGGTGATACTCCTGTGATGCACCTTGAGATGCTTTATTGCCTTATCGGTGCTACATAAATGTGAAAGTTCTCATCGTTGTGGTTCTAACTGTTTCTGCTGAAGGTTGATTGTCAGAACATTGGTCAGAGGAGGCCATTTGACCTCTTGAGCCTGTTCCACCCATTCGATGATATCTTGACTAAATTACAACATGACTCCATATCCCACTTATAAACTCTGATCAAAATTATGCTTGAAATAAGTGCAAGACTTCAAAATCATGAGCTATCACAAAGAGTTGCTGAATGTGAACCCAAGGCTTGTTTGCACCAAGAGGGCTTATAGATCCCAGAATCCCTCCTGTGTGGAAGCAGTTCATTTGGCCTATTGGGTCCATATGGAAAAACATCCCACTCAAACCGACCCTATCCCTGTTACCTTGCATTTCCCAAGGCTAATCCACCTAGCCTGCACATCCCTAGACACTGTGAGCAATTTAGTATGGCCAATCCACCTAACCTGCAGATCTTTGGACCAAGCCTCAATACTGATCTGCAAGAAAACAGCAGCATGCCAGGTTCTCTAGACAAGGAATATGGGCAGTTTATAGTCCAAGTGGCACTCTTGGACTATAAACAGCCTATTCTCTCTTCTGAATCAAAAGGATAGATTTTCAAATTCCACTTCAGTATCTTAAGCAAAGAGCCCTTAAGCTGATGCTCCATTGTGGTACTGAGGGAGTGCTGCACTGTTGGAGGTAGCTGTCAGTTCGGTAAAGAATAGTCCCATCAGTATTCTGAGAAGAAGCTAGCGTCTTGAGCAGTATTTTTCATTCAACCGGTGTTACTGAAACAGATTATTGGATCTTGTATCCCATGGTTGCTTCTGGCAGCTTGGTGTGCACAAATTTACTGGCGCATTTCTAGTTTTGAAACAGTGAATACCTTTGGGATGTCCTGAGGTAGTAAAAGGTAATGTAAAAAATGCAGAGTAGAGTAATTAAGAATAACCCTTATTTAAAATGTAATTTTTTTTTAGCCCAAAGTTGCGCAGCAGATTGTCACATTAAGGTTAATTTTACGAAGCCATCATGCTGCAGAAAATTGGGAACATCACATTCAGGCTGGCTCTCATTGTTTCAGTAGAACATGCTTGTCTGAAAGGTTCACTGATGGGAATGTGAATGATGGACTTGTTCACATAACAAATTCAACAGAAATATCTGAAAGTATATGACTTGGAAAGATAATTCAGGAGTGGAACTAATTGGAACCCTTTTACAAAAGCAATCCATACTGGCCCAATGAACTGAATGGACACCATCCTTGGTTCCCTGGGATTTTTTTAGCTGTTTTCATTTTCTGCAGCTGGAAGTTTCCAAAAGTTTCCGGATTCTTCTATACCTGCAGATTGACTATCTGAGAGTTATAGTCATGGATAATGAGTGGTTAAAAGAAAACACAACTGTATATCCATGACAGGCCCACTATGATGAATCAAGGAGTGTTGTGATTTCAAAATTCTCATTCTTTGTTTTCTCATTCATTCATGGCTTTGACCCTCTCTCCCTACCTTCATAATCTCCTCTGCACCAACGATCTTCTAACTTTGATCTCCTGGCTATCCCTGAGTTTAATCAAACCAGGAGGGGTGAACATGCCTTCAAAGGAGAATGTCTCCAGACTCTGCAGTTTGTCTCCTAAACATCTATACTTTGTTCCTCCCTTTAAGCCACTCATTAAAACTAACCTCCTTTTGATGAAACTTTTGCCAACTTGACCTGATATAACCTGTGTGGCTCAGTGTCAAATCTGGGTTTACAACATGCCTGTGAAACACTTTGGGACATTTTATTGTCGAAAAGGCATTATGTAAATACAGGTTTCTCTTGTCATTTTTGTTGTCTTTTCCCTTTCCAGGCATTGGCAGACAGCTTTGAAACACACCAAATGTTTTAGTGACAGCTTTCTGATACTTTTTGTCCTGTTTTGTCTCGTCTCATGAAGCCCCACGGCAGATTAGTATCCTGCATCCCTGTTGTATTTGACTTGCAAATAATCATTAAAAACAGTAGGTTTTCCTCTCGCGTCCTCCTTTCTGCATCTCTCTCTCTCTCTCTCTCCATTTTGCAGGTCAGCAACAAATGCATTTCATGCTTTCTAGTATCTGCACAAATATAATATGACTTAGCTATCTCATTGACTGTCTGCATACACACAGGCATAAGTTCAGGGTTGCTGATGGTGATGGGGGGGAAAACGGCGTAATAAAAACTCAGTCTGTCCAGCTCATGTGACCTAGCTTTTGCGTTTGAAGCTTTTGATTTGTGAATAAAACAAACTGGGACCCATGAAGGCTCATCCGAATGGCTGCACATAGGAGACATTTGTAGACAATTTGGGCATCCCCATTGTTTCACAGCTTAACAGAAAGCCAGATCTGAGGAAATGGATTGCTGGCGACTTCTAAAAGCCAAAAGGGATCAATAGCAATGTGGAAGGCAATCCCTAAAATCATCTTGTCGCAATGGAATTGGCTTCGCTCAGTCCACATTATCCAGTGATTGTACCAAGCGGCCGTTCGTTTGGGTGTTACAATCAAGTCCATTGCTTTTCTGTTCTGATCAGCCAAAATCAAAGAGCTGAATGGCTTACTCCAGCTCTTAGTTTCAAAGTTGTTAGAAAGAAATACGGAATCATAAAAGGCCTTAATCTCAAAATCAAAAGACACTTTTTTTAAACCTAAGAATTTCCAAACTGAGCAGAATTGTCTCTGTGGAATGCAATTGTATCTACCTGCTGAAGTCGTGGGACCGTTTGGAGCCCGGTTTGATTCACTAGCTGGTTTTATGGTGCTCTTATCCCAGCATTATCGTTCCACTGGACCCATTTGGACATGATTCCATTTTAGTGCTTTCATCTCCACAGAATGTGGGCACTGTCCCAGACACTTTCAGGGAGTTCTCCCTCTTGCCTTCCAGTGATTAGATTAGATTACTTACAGTGTGGAAACAGGCCCTTCAGCCCAACAAGTCCACACCGACCCACCCATACCCCTACATATTACCCCTTACCTAACACTACGGGCAATTTAGCATGGCCAATCCACCTGATCCGCACATCTTTGGACTGTAGGAGGAAACCGGAGCACCCGGAGGAAACCCACGCAGACACGGGGAGAACGTGCAAACTCCACACAGTCGCCTGAGTCGGGAATTGAACCCGGGTCTCAGGCGCTGTGAGACAGCAGTGCTAACCACTGTGCCACCGTGCCGCCCACAAACATGTGTCATGTTAAATCCTGAATGAAGGGAAAATAAAAGTAGAATAATAGTCCAGATGCTGGTGGGGTTCTAGAATGAAAACTGAAAATGCTGGAGAAGCTTAGGAGATTTGGCAGCAGCTGTGGAGATAGAAACAGAGTTAATGTTCTTGATACAAAGATGCTGGATTCTCCACTCACTGTCACTGTTTGTAATTATAACCACTGCCCAATCACACATCTCGCCTTGACAGATTAAATGTTGCCACTTGCCAATGAAACACCATTGACTCTGTTTAAAAGGGTCACACTGGCTCAGTGGTTAGCATTGCTGCCTCACAGCGCCAGGGACCTCAGTTTAATTCCAGCCTTGGGTGAAGTTTGCACATCCTCCCTGTGTCTGCATGGGTTTTCTCACACGGTCCAAATGTGTGTGTGTACGGTGGATTGGCCATGCTAAATTGCCCATAGTGTTTTAAGATATGTAAGTTATGGATTAGCCATGGGAAATGCGGGATGACAGTGACAGGAATAGGGTAGTGTGGTGAGCCTGCGTGGGATTCTCTTCAGAGGATCAGCATGGATTTGATGGGCTAAATGGCCTGTTTCCAAACTGTAGGGATTCTGTGAATTGAATCGTTTAAAGACTATTGTCTTTGGATTATCAATTCGAGAAGATACTATTTTAAACCAAGGGACTGTGGAAGGAATGGTTCAATTTTAAAAATAAATGTTACTAGAACTCATTGTGTGTTGAATTTCAGTAATGTCATAAGCAAGCAGTGTAGAGGATGCTATATACCTCAGCTCCTGGAAGGTGGGCTGTGTGTGTATGTGTTTGTATGTGCTCGGTGCAGCTTTGCCAATGACAGCCTTTGGATTGATTTTTTGAGCAGGACCAGTTGTGTTTTCAGAAGTACTCAGCAATGTAACAGCATCTTGATTGGTTCTTGGGTGAGTGACCACAGCCTTGCGTTTGGACGTTGCAGTTGAAACATTCAGCCTGTGAAGAAGAAAAGCTATCCTTCCCCCTCTGTTTTGTGTGCACTAAATCCTGAATAGCTAGCTGCACTCTCTTTCGGGTAAAACCACGTTCAGTGACATTGAAAGGTCAAATTCTCAAGCAGTGAATAAAAGGTTGAAAATCACGGTGTCTACAACTTCGTTTACTCCTCGAGAAGTTGATTGGAACTGAAGAAAAATAACTTATTGTTTCCTGTAATCCAGGCTGGTGCCAGGACTGTACTGAATGACTTTATCTTTGTTCCTTCTTCACCTGTAATATTTGTGTCTAGTCTGTATTTGTCTGCGTGATTGCACATGTACAGGGTTTTAATTAAAAATGAGTAGAGTTTAAGTTGAAGGGAGCTATTACTTATCACTTATGTATATTTTTGCCATTGGTTAAAGCAATCTGTTTACGATTATTAGCTGTTTTCTTGTTAAGTACAGAAATTGTAAAACCATAAGACCTTAAGATAAGGAGCAAAATTAGACCATTTATCCATTGAGTCTGCTCCGCTATTCAATCATTGCTTATTGATTTCTAAACCCCATTGTCCTGCTTTTTCCTGTAACCCTCGATCCCCTTGCCAACCAAGAATCTATCGCTGTTTTAAATGCACTCAGTGACGTGGCCTCCACAGTCGTCTGCAGAGATGAGTTGCACAGTTTCATCACCCTCTGTTTGAAGACATTCCTCCACAGCTCAGTTCCAAAGGGTGGTCCCTTCATTTTAAAGCTGTATCCTCAGGTCCTAGTCTCTTCTACTGATGGAAACATCTTCTCTCTGTCTCTAGGCCTCAGTGTTCTATAAGTTTCTGTCTGATATTCCCTCGTCCTCCTAAACACTGCTGAGTGCAGACCCAGAGTCCTCAACCACTCCTCACACGAAAAGCCCTTTATTCCCCAGGTCATTCTTGTAAAACTCCTCTCAACACTCTCCAATACAAGCACAACCTTCCTTAGATACAGGGGCTAAAATTGCTCAGAGTAATTCTAATGCAGTGTCTGCTCTTGTATTCTGGCCCACTTGAAATGAGTGCTGACATTGTCTTTGCCTTCCTAACTGCATGTTAATCCTAAGACAATCCTGATTCCCTTTGTGCTTTAGATTTCCAAAGCCTTTCCCCGCTTGGAAAATAGTCTACGCCTCTATTCATCCTACCAAAATGTACAACTCACACTTTCCAACACTGTATTCCACTTGCCACTTGTTTGAGCATACTCCTAGCCTGTCCTAGCCTTCCAGCAGCCTCCCTGTTTCCTCCACATGACCTGACCCTCTATTTATCTTTGTGACATCTTCAAATTTAGCATCAATATCTCCATGATGAGTGTTTACTTTTAAATTTAGTCATTTAAATTTGGATGCAACCTTTTCATGTTGGAGACCGCTGTGGCAATAGTGGAGCTGCATTTCCAGTACGTTACGCCAAAAATTCTTGGTAATCAATGCAGAGAAGATGGTCTTCTTATTAAAGGGTTCTAAAAATCTATGGCATTCCTCATGGAATCTCCATGGTGTTCAAATCTTAATGGACAACCAGACATTGTTCTGTGAAATTGAGACAACGTAGCAAGCTTATATTACTTCCCAATATTTTGCACTTGGCCATGTGTTCTACGGAATATTTCTCTCGTTTAGACACCCCATTAAGGGCAACTCCTATTAAGATATAGTAAGTTGCCAAGGTTCTTCAACCGCACCTACTAAACCTATGACCACGCCATCTCAAAGGACAAGGGCAAGGGAACATTATTAGCAGGAAATGCCCCACCAAGTCACACATTGTTCTTGCTTGGAACTTTAGTATTGTTTTTTCCACTGTCATTGGGTCAGAATCCTAGGGTTCCCTAGTTAGCAGCACTCTGTGTGTACCTATGTCCCAGAGACCACAACAGCTCTGCAGCTAACTGACCACCAGTTTTTTGAGGACAGCTCAGGATGGACTATAACCACTTGCTTTGTCAGTGATGCCCAAATCCCATGGACAAGATTTTGAACATTTATGAAGGGTTTCAACAGAGGCTTGAATTTCTCAGAATATTGAGTAGATTGGTCAGAGTATTGAGTACAGGAGTTGGGAGGTCATGTTGCGGCTGTACAGGACATTGGTTAGGTCACTGTTGGAATATTATGCGGAATTCTGGTCTCCTTCCTATCAGAAAGATGTTATGAAACTTGAAAGAGTTCAGAAAAGATCTACAAGGATGTTGCCAGGGTTGGAGGATTTGAGCTATAGGGAGAGGCTGAACAGGCTGGGGCTGTTTTCCCTGGAGCATCGAAGGCTGAGCGGTGACCTTATAAAGGTTTATAACATCATGAGGGACATGGATAGGATAAACAGACAAAGTCTTTTCCTTGGGGTGGAGGAGTCTAGAACTTGACGGCATAAGTTTAGGGTGAGGGAGAAATATATAAAAGGGTGCTAAGGGGCAATGTTTTCACACAGAGGGTGGTACTTGTATGGAATGAGTTGTCTGAGGAAGTGGTGGAGGCTGGTACAATTGCAACATTTAAAAGGCATCTGAAAGAGTATATGAATAGGAAGGATTTGGAGGGATATGGGCCAGGTGCTGGCAAGTGAGACTCGATTGGGTTGGGATATCTGGTCGGCATGGATGAGGTGGACAGAAGGGTCTGTTTCCATGCTGTACATCTCTATGACTCAATGACTCTATAATATTTGCTAAACAGAGGTGTATTGATACTGAGTCATGACGAGAATTGCTTTTTGCAGAGTGAATGTGTATTGTGCTTCAGTCAATAAGTTGGAAAGGTGTCAAAACTAATTGCAATTGCTTCTCTTTTAAATGCACTAATGGTGCTGTCAGAGCCAGCACTTGGTACACATTATAAACATCAGGGACAGACAGTCCCAAGGTTACATTTGAATCCCACTGCTGGCACATGTGTCTGTGGCAAAATATTACTTATATTTAAGAGCAGTTCTATGGTTACAATTAGTAACACTAAGACGGATAAAGGCAGAGCTGAGATCTATGCTGAAGAAAGCTGTTTGGCAACTAGATGTAGTTGGAAGCTTCTGTGTTATTAAACTCAGGAGAAAGTTCTTGAAGTTAGTAGGCAAATATGTTGACTCTTTAGAGGTGTATGGGATACACCCAAGCTTGTCTGTTTTGTGTTTTTTTTATATCCACCCATATGACCTCATTTAACAATCCTTCCCGATATCATCTCTCCTCACTGCTATTAGTGATTTCATGATCAGTACTGCTGCCCTTCCTTCCCCTTCTATCCTTCTCTCTGGGTCATCTGATTAATTTATAACCATGGATATTGACCTGCCAATCGTGCCCGTCTTTCAGCTGGTCGTAGCTATGATAGTATACTCCCAAATGCCAGTCTTTGTTCCCAGCTCATCTGTCTTATTCCTCAAACTCCTTGCATCAAAATATGTTCCGTTCAGCTCTGCTAAACTCACTTTTTCATCCAACCTATGTTTCTTCTGCCTGGAATTGTTTTGGGAGGACAATTTTTAAATTTAGGGTAAAATCTGGGGATCATGTAACCCCTACTGAAGTGTACCTGTCAAGCATCTTGGTAATGAAGGAAGGCCTAGATGTTTTTTGGCTGGTAAGGAGGTTCAAGGTGTTTACACTTGAAGGCAATTGCAGTAAGCCGTGTGCTAACATGAACAGAAAAGCTTTCAGGATGTTGGGCTGTAAACAGTTGTGCTTTAAGTTGTCTGTAACTTTGGTAATAGGCCTCTCGAGGTGAGCTGACCACCATCTCTGTGGATACATGGGCCATGTGATGTATGTTACCATAGAAGTGTGCTTTGAGAGGTTAAGGATTGGAAGATGTCACTAAAAACTCTGATTCAGTCAGGATGCCAATATGCAGTAGAAGTAAAGAAAAGTCAAGGGCGTGGTGCTGGAAAAGCACAGCAGATCAGGCAGCATTTGAGGAGCAGGAGAATTGGGCATAAGCCCTAACATTGATTCTCTTGCTCCTCGGACGCTGCCTGACCTGTTGTGCTTTTCCAGCACCACACTCTTGACTCTAATCTCCAGCATCTGCAATCCTCATTTTCTCCTAGTAGATGTAGAAAAGCCGCATGAAGCAAGATACTAAGCCTCATCATATTGGACTGTAGTTGGGGGCTTGTGCACTCATTGGTAAGACTTAATGTGTGAAGAGATAAAATTAATCTGGAAGATTCATCTAGTAAATTCTTGGAAGCTAAGAGTCATTTTGGACTGGTATCTGAAAACTGAATGATTACTTAAAGGATTGTGTGACCCAGAGCTTTAAAGTATTTTACATTGATTGTACTATAAATAAAATGGGGCTTTCCATTCTGTGAGTTAAAGTATAAGTTGCATACAAATATATTGTTACGTCATTGAGTTTTTACATTTGTGACAGTAAATGTCATAAACGTTTTGTCATACTTTCACCTATTAAGTAGAAACTTGAGTTTCTTTTTCAATAGTATCCTCGGATATTGAAGCTGTCCATGTCAAATGCAACAAGTTCCGGACAATATCCAGACTGATAAGTGACACGTAACATTTATGCCACACAAATGTCAGGCTATGATCATCACCAATAAGAGACAATCCAACTACTGCCCCTTGACATTCAATGGTGTTACCATCACCGAATTCCCCACTATCAGCATGGGAATTATCATTGACCAAAATCTCAACGCGACTCACCAAATAAACACAGTGGCAGAGGCAAGGAATACTGCAGTGAGCAACTCACCTTCTGACTTCCCAAGCCTGTCCACCATCTTGAAGGCACAAGTCAGGATGAAATACAGCCCACTTGCCTGGATGAGTGCAGCTCCAACAACACTCAAGACGTTTGACACCATCCAAGACAAAGCATCTTGCATAATTGGCACTACATCCACAAGCATTCACTGACGCTCAGTAGCAGCAGTGTGTACAATCTATACGATACACTGCAGCAATTCACCAAAGATCCTCAGAGAGCACCTTCCAAACCCATGACCACTTCAATCTAGAAAGACAAGGACAGCAGATACATGGGAACACCACCACCTTCAGGTTCCCCTCCAAGCCACTCATTATCTTGACTGGGAAATGTGTCTCTGTTCCTTCACTGTTGCTGGGTCAAAGGCCTGGAACGCCCTCCCTAATGGCATTGTGGGTCAACCTACAGCAGATGGACTGCAGAAGTTCAAGAGGGCAGCTCACCACCACCTTCTTAAGGGCAACTAGGGCTGGGCAATAAATGCTGGCCCAGCCAGTGATGCCCACATCCCAAAAATTAATAAGTAATAAAAAACATTATCAGCCCCTGCAGGGGTCATAACTGGTGGCAGAGCTATGATGGGCCAAATGGCCTAATTGTCTGCTGTATTCTGTTAATTTAGGTGCTCCATATTGATAACAATGCTTTCTGCAGTTGGTGGCGTAGTGACAGAGTCAGTGTTCGAGTAAACCAGAATCCCAAGTTAATGATCTGAGGACAGACGTTTGAATCCCACCATGGCAGATGGTGAAATTTTATTTCATGGTCTTTTGCGCGTGTGTGACAGTGGATGGGTATCACTGGGTAGCTTGTGTTAGTTTAGTTTAGTTTCCCTATGGTGTGGAAACAGGCCCTTCGGCCCAACCAGTCCACACCGACCCTCTGAAGAGCAACCCAGCCAGACCCATTTCCCTCTGACTAATGCACCTAACACTATGGACAATTTAGCATGGCCAATTCACCTGACCTGCACATCTTTGGACTGTGGGAGGAAACCCACGCAGAACACGGGGAGAATGTGCAAACTCCACACAGTCTCCTGAGGCTGGAGTTGAACCTGGGACCCTGGTGCTGTGAGGCAGCAGTGCTAACCACTGAGCCACCATGTTACAAGCCAACATCCATCAGGAACAGCATTCAAATTGCCCTGAATTAAACACACGTAATCTTTTACATTTTGGAACTGGGATGATCACATAGGCAGATGCCAAAGTTAACTGTGCACTGGTGAGGACTGACTGTGACTCAACACAACTGGAGTTGGTACAGTGTGTAATAACATTCATTATATTACAACTGCTTTTGTCGTCTCGACATCTTGGCGTGGAGGCATGAAAGATGATGCAATCAGGGAAGAATTCTTTCAGTGCTGCCTCCTGCTGAAAATCCTCTTTCAAAGGAACTGAGTGTGCCACGCCCCTTTAGGAGAAAGTGAGGACTGCAGATGCTGGAGATCAGAGCTGAAAAATGTGTTGCTGGAAAAGCGCAGCAGGTCAGGCAGCATCCAAGGAGCAGGAGAATCGACATTTCAGGCATAAGCCTTCCTCAGGAATGAGGAAGGTGTGCCAAGCAGGCTAAGATAAAAGGTAGGGAGGAGGGACTTGGGGGAGGGGCGTTGGGAATGCGATAGATGGAAGGAGGTTAAGGTGAGGGTGATAGGCCGGAGAGGGGGTGGGGGCGGAGAGGTCGGGAAGAAGATTGCAGGTCAAGAAGGCTGGGCTGAGTCCGAGGGTTGGGACTGAGACAAGATGGGGGGAGGGGAAATGAGGAAGCTGGAGAAATCTGCATTCATCCCTTGTGGTCGGAGGGTTCCTAGGCGGAAGATGAGGCCTTCTTCCTCCAGGCATCGTGTTGCCATGGTCTGGCAATGGAGGAGGCCAAGGACGTGCATGTCCTTGGTGGAGTGGGAGGGGGAGTTAAAGTGTTCAGCCACGGGGCGGTTGGGTTGGTTGGTGCACACACACCAAACTTTATCATTAGCTTGCTGCTGCCACACCCATCCCATTGTCAGCCACCATAAGCAGCTATTGATTCTCCCGGGCTGACCTTTGCCCACTCCTTTGTATCCAGTGTGTTTTCCAGCAATTTCTATTAGGGATATGGGAGAAGGGGCTCCAACCCTAAAATTATTGAACTCGATGTTGAATCCTGAAGGCTGTATAGTCCCCAAAATATAAGGCCACTCTACCAGCTTGTGCTGACCTTCGTTGGAGCACTGTATTAAGCCTGAGACAGAGCTGTTGTCCAGGGTACACGGTGGTGTGTTGAAATGGTAAACAACAGGAGGCACGCGGTCACGTTTTGAGGCCAGAACGTAGGTGTTCTGTAAAGCTGTCACCCTGTCTATGCTTCATTTTCCCAATGGGGAGTGGGGCGGGGCAAGGGAGAATGGCGCAGGGAGTGAGGTGGGGGAGGTATTGGTGACGATGTGAGAATGCTGGGGGTGATGCCACTGAGATCAGACGTCTAAGGGCTTCAAGAGGTATGGAGGAACATCTGCTGGGGACACGGGGGGGGAGTTGATGAGGAGAAACAGGAAAGGTGAGATGCATGACCTAAGGATGCCCTTATTCTAGGCCTAGGATAACATTTTGGGAGCTTACCCTTCTCCCTCACCCCTGCATCCTCACCCCCACACCCTCACCCCCACCTCATCCTATCTTGTACAAACCCATGTTATGAAAGCTGCTGAGCTGAGTGCATGGCCTGAGTGTCCCTCTCTACAATGTCAATCCCAACAGCGCTCAGACTCAGACCCTTAAGGCCACTTAATGGCGTCAATTGATCACAGGCTCGGTAGATGGCTACCCAATGGCTCATTTCCCACACAAGTGCACACACCCAGACATACGCATGTATGCACTCGTGCACACAGACACATGTGCACACATCCACAGACGCACACATGCGTGCGCACATACACATATGCACACATACAGACACACAAGCATGCACACATCTGCATATACATACACACACACAAACACGCACGCGCACACACTTGCAGTGGGCACATTGCTCGTGTCATATTACGGATGTCAGAATCCTCCTCTGCTGAGATTCATAAAATCCAGATCCAGGGATTTGTCCTAGGGTCGTCTCTGAACTGCTTCCAATATTTGAGCATCTTCCCATCTTCTTAATCACAGAAATGTATCACAGAAACAAAGGAGAGTCCGTCCTCTTCCAAGGTACTATTAGTTCTGGGCAGTCCTAACATGCAGGATCCAATCTATAATCCAGCCAGCTGGCTCAGGATTTTGTTTGAGCTATACTGTATGCAGGTGTTGTTCGCATTCTGAAACCTATCAGTTCAGAAAACCAACCTCACATGGACGCAGAAGTTAGGAACAGAAGTCAGCTATTCAACCCCTCTGAGTCTTCTCAGCCATTCAATATGTTCATGACTGATGTGTTGTGGTCTCACCTTCTGATCCTGATACCCTGAGCCTCAACATGAACATATAAATCAGGAGCAAGAACTTGTAGATATTTTCTAATCAACCTGTGTTTCTGGGTAATTCAAGATGGAGGATGGGAAATATTCCTGGCTGTAACAAGCTGCTCCAGTTTTGAGGTATTTTGGGTGTTGGAGGTGATTTCCTCGAATTCCAGGAGCAGCAATTACTGTTTTATACGCTATTACATTGTTTTTGAATTTTGGAGAAAAAGAAGTCAAAACAACAGCACTTTTAAAAGGGAGAGGGACAGACACCAGGCAGCACATGGTGAGGTCAGTGCAGGAGAGAGAGAGAGAGAGAGAGAGAGAAAGAAACCAACCCACACTGCTAACTGACACAGCAGTGAACCTGCACAGTTACTACCTTTGCTGTTTGAATTCATACATCTCTGGACATTGAAGTGCATCTGGGAGAATTAACAAACAGTGAAATTCACAACTGATCTTGGAGGAACCTGTTTGGGAGAGGTCATAGCACAGGAACAGTTAAGTAAATAGTTTTATGTATAGCCTTGTTGTAAATCCACAATACTGAGTAGAGTGGGTTCATTCTTGAGTAAATGTTTTATTGAGATATGTCTCTTGATTAAACTTGTAAATATAAATAAGTATTAAGCTCGCCTGGAGCAGTGATTTGTAGAGGAACAAGACGGTGCTATTTTGTGGGTCTGTAGACTGGAAGGAGAAAAATGGCCTTAGTAGAGTGAAATGCTCTTTGTTCCGGGTGTGGGAGTTTAGGGAGAGTTGATGTGTTACTGAGGATTATATCTGCAATAAATGCTGTTGGTTGTGAATCCTAACAGATTAAATGGATTGGTTGGAGCAACAGAGGCAATGAGGAATCTACAAGAGCAAGCGGGTGTGATGATTGGCAGTTATAGAAAGGGAAAAAAGTCGCAGATACAGTCAACTAGATGGGTTAACTCCAGGAAAGATAAGAGAGGTAGGCAGCTAGTGCAGGAGTCTTCTGTTTCAAACAAGTATGCTGTTTTGGAAAATATAGGGAGTGATGGATTCATAGGGGAATGTAACATGAACAGCCAAGTTTCTGGTATCGAGACAGGCTCTAATGCAATGAGGGATACATTGGGTTCCAAGAAATCAATTGTGTTAGGGGACTCCCTAGTCTGAGGCACAGACAGACGTTTCTGTGGCCAGCAGTGAAAAGGCAGAATGGTGTATTTATTTCAATGCAAGAGGCCTAAGAGGGAAGGCAGATGAACTCAGGGCATGTTAGGAACATAGGACTGGGATATCATAGCAATTACAGAAACATGGCTCAGGGATGGACAGGATTGGCAGCTTAATGTTCCAGAACACAAATACTATAGGAAGGATAGAAAGGGAGGCAAGAGAGAAGGGACAGTGGAGTTTTTGATAAGGGATAGTATTAGAGCTGTACTTAGGGAGGATATTCCTGGAAATACATCCAGGGAAGTTATTTGGGTGGAACCGAGAAATAAGAAAGGGAAATCGCCTCATTGGGATTGTAATATCGAACCCATAATAGTCAGTGGGAAATTGAAAAACAAATTTGTAAGAAGATTTCAGTTATCTGTAAGAATAATATGGCAGGAGATTTTTACTTTCCAAATATAGATTGGAACTGCCATAATGTTTAGGGTTTAGATGGAAAGGAATTTGTTAAAAGTGCAAAAGAAAATTGTTCTCTACCTTGTTCTTTGATTCAGTATCTGAATGTACTTACTAGAGAAGGTGCAAACCTTGACCTACTCTTGGGAAATAAGGCAGGGCAGGTGACTGAGGTGTCAGTGGGGGAGTACTTTGGGGTCAGCGACCATAATTCTATTAGTTTTAAAATAGTGATGGAAAAAGATAGACCAGATCTAACAGTTAAAGTTCTAATTTAGAGGAAGGCTAATTTTGACGGTATTAAGCAAGAACTTTCAAAATGTCCAGATGACAGAGGAGGAAATGCTGGATGTCTTGAAATGGTTAAAAGTAGATAAATCCCCAGGACCTGATCAGGTGTACCTGAGAACTCTGTGGGAAGCTAGAGAAGTGATTGCTGGGCCTCTTGCTGAGATATTTGTATCACCGATAGTCACAGGTGAGGTGCTGGAAGACTGGAGGTTGGCAAACATAGTACCACTGTTTAAGAAGGGTGGTAAAGACAAGCCAGGGAACTATAGACCGGTGAGCCTGACCTCAGTGGTGAGCAAGTTGTTGGAGGGAATCCTGAGGGACAGGATGTACATGTATTTGGAAAGGCAAGGACTGATTCGGGATAATCAACGTGGCTTTGTGCATGGGAAATCGTGTCTCACAAACTTGATTGAGTTTTTGAAGAAGTAACAAAGAGGATTGATGAGGGCAGTGCAGTAGATATGATCTATATGGACTTCAGTAAGGCGTTCGACAAGGTTCCCCATGGGAGACTGATTAGCAAGGTTAGATCTCACAGAATACAAGGAGAACTAGTCATTTGGATACAGAACTGGCTCAAAGGTAGAAGACAGAGGTTGGTGATGGAGGGTTGTTTTTCAGACTGGAGGCCTGTGACCAGTGGAGTGCCACAAGGATCGGTGCTGGGCCTCTACTTTTTGTCATTTACATAAATGATTTGGATGCAAGCATTAGGGGCACAGTTAGTAAGTTTGCAGATGACACCAAAATTGGAGGTGTAGTGGACAGTGAAGAGGGTTACCTCAGTTTACAACAGGATCTGGACCAGATGGGCCAATGGGCTGAGAAGTGGCAGATGGAGTTTAATTCAGATAAATGCGAGGTGCTGCATTTTGGGAAAGCAAATCTTAGCAGGAGTTATACACTTATTGGTAAGGTCCTGGGGAGTGTTGCTGAACAAAGAGACCTTGGAGTGCATGTTCATAGCTCCTTGAAAGTGGAGTTGCAGGTAGATTGGATTGTGAAGAAGGCGTTTGGTATGCTTTCCTTTATTGGTCAGAGTATTGAGTACAGGAGTTGGGAGGTCATGTTGCGGCTGTACAGGACATTGGCTAGGCCACTTTTGGAATATTGCATACAATTCTGGTCTCCTTCATTGTGAAACTTGAAAGGGTTCAGAAAAGATTTACAAGGATGTTGCCAGGGTTGGAGGATCTGAGCTACAGGGAGAGGCTGAACAGGCTGGGGCTGTTTACCCTGGATTTTGGGAGGCTAAGGGGTGACCTTATAGAGGTTGCCAAAATCATGAGGGGCATGGATAGGGTAAATAGTCAAAGTCTTTTCCCTGGGGTGGGGGAGTCCAGAACTAGAGGGCATAGGTTTAGGGTGAGAGGGGAAAGATATAAAAGAGACCTAAGGGGCAACTTTTTCACGCAGAGGGTGGTATGTGTATGGAATGAGCTGCCAGAGGATGTGGTGAAGGTTGGTACAATTGCAACATTTAAGAGGCATTTGGATGGTTTATGAATAGGAAGGATTTGGAGGGATCTGGGCCGGGTGCTGGCAGGTGGGACTAGATTGGGTTGGGATAGCTGGTCAGCATGAACGGGTTGGACCGAAGGGTCTGTTTCCATCTTGTACATCTCTATGACTCCAACTTTCAAAAGCTGATTAGGGGCAGATATTCGCAGGTAAAGGGATGGCTAGAAAATGGGAAGCCTTTAAAAATGAGATAATGAGAGTCCAGAGACAGTATTTTCCTGTTCGGATGAAAGGAAAGGTGGATAGTCGTGGGGAATACTGGATGACTGGAGAAATTGAGGTTTTCGTTAAGAAACAGAAGGAAGCTTATATCAGGTGTAGACAGGATAGATGGAGTGAATCCTTAGAAGAGCATAAAGGCAATAGGAGTATACTTAAGAGGGAAATCAGGAGGGCATAAAAGAGACATGAAGTAGCTTTCGCAAATAGGGTTAAGGTGAATCCAAAGGGTTTTTACAAATACATTAAGGATAAAAGAGTAACTAGGGAGAGAAGTGGGCCTCAAAGATCAGCAAGGTGGCCTTTGTGTGGAGCCACAGAAAATGGGAGAGTATTTTATATTGGTGTTTACTGTGGAGAAGGACATGGAAGATATGGAATATAGGGAAATAGATGGTGACATCTTGAAAAATGTCCATATTAGAGAGGAGGAAATGCTGAATGTCTTGAAACGCATACAAGTGGATGAATTCCCAGGGACTGATCAGGTGTACCCTTGAACTCTGTAGGAAGCTAGGGAAGTGATTGCTGGGCCCTTTGCTGAGACATTTATGTCATTGATAGTCACAGGTGAGATGCAGGAAGACTAGAGGTTGGCTAATGTTGTGCCACTATTTAAGAAAGGTGGTAAGGACAAGCCAGGGAACTATGGACTGGTGAGCCTGATGTTGGTGGTGGGCAAGTTAGAACATAGAACATAGAAAAGTACAGCACAGAACAGGCCCTTTGGCCCACAATGTTGTGCCAAGATTTAATTCTAATGTAAAATATAGTAACTTAACCTACACAACCCTCAACTCACTGCTATCCATGTGCATGTCCAACAGTCAATTAAATGTCCCCATTTGACTCTGCTTCCACCACCACCACTGGCAACACATTCTATGCATTCACAACTCTCTGCGTAAAGAAAAGTTGTTGGAGGGAACTCTGAGTGACAGGATGTACATGTAATTGGAAAGGTAAGGACTGATTCAGGATAGTCAACATGGCTTTGTGAGTGGGAAATCATGTCTCACAAACTTGATTGAGTTTATTGAAGAAGTAACAAAGAGGATTATTGTGGGCAGAGCGGTAGATGTGATCTGTATGGACTTCGGTAAGGCATTAGACAAGGTTCCCATGGGAGGCTGGTTAGCAAGGTTAGGTCTCATGGAATACAGGAAGAACTAGCCATTTGGATCCAGAACTGGCTCAAAGCTACAAGACAGAGGGTGGTGGTGGAGGGTTGTTTTTCAGTCTGGAGGCCTGTGACCAGTGGAGTGCCACATATATTGGTGCTGGATACCCAACTTTTTGTCATTTATATTAATGATTTAGATGTGAGCATAAGAGGTACAGTTAATAAGTTTGAAGATGACACCAAAATTGGAGGTGTAGTGGACAGCGAAGAAGGTTACCTCAGTTTATAATTGGATCTTGACCAGATGGGCCAATGGGTTGAGAAATGACAGATGGAGTTTAATTTCGACAAATGCGAGGTGCTGCATTTGGGGAAAGCAAATGTTAGTGGGACTTATGCATTTAATGTCCAGGTCCAAGGAAGTGTTGCTGAACAAAGAGACCTTGGAGTGCAGGTTCATAGTTCATTGAAAGTGGAGTCGCAGGTCGATAGGATAGTGAAGAAGGCATTTGGTATGCTTTCCTTTATTGGTCAGAATATTGAGAATAGGAGTTAGGAGGTCATTTTGCGGCTGTACAGGTCATTGGTTAGGCCACTGTTGGAATATTGCATGCAATTCTGGTTTCCTTCCTATCAGAAGGATGTTGTAAAACTTGTACTCGTTCAGAAAATATTTACAAGGATGTTACCAGGGTTGAAGGATTTGAGCTCTCGGTAGCTGTTGAATAGGCTGGGGCTGTTTTCCCTGGACCATCAGAGGCTGAGGGATGACCCTATAGAGGTTGGTACAATTGCAACATTTAAATGTCACCTGGATGGGAATATGAATAGGAAGGGTTTGGAGAGACATGGGCTGGGTGCTGGCTGATGGGACCAGATTAGGTTGGAATATCTTGTCGGTATGGACGAGATGGACCGAAGGGTCTGTTTCCATGCTTGTACATCTCTATGACTGTGGAACAGTAAGGTCTTAAACTTGAACCTCCTGGCTCAGAGCTACCATTGAGCTATAAGAACCCTGAGCTGAAACATGTATCCTGAATTTCTGCAGTTCCTACCATCACCTTACCTTTAGCTCTTTCTGACTTAGTAATGCAGGATTGCTGCTCAGAATTGGCTTCACCCAGCTTCCACCTTTTTCCCCCACTATGTGTGGGATGTCAAATGCAGCCTGATTCCTCTTTTTATATCCTGAAGTGCTCTTACACACAAATGAAATTGTTTTGCTCCCTCTTGCCAAATCGCCTGTAAATGTGTTTTTAAATCTATTCACCATCAGCAATCAACCTGTTCCCATGTCCTGCATGTAGTGCTGTGACCCACCCATAATCAATCCTACCTGTTGCTATTCAGCCTAATTACATAAATTGCCCAATTCACTGTGTAACTTATCTTGGCCCCACAGTTACTTAATCAACGCTGCAGAATTTGCCAGCGAAGCAAGCATTGCACAACTATTAAACAATTCAAATTCCCTTGCTTTGTCTGGAACTGCTGTAATGTTTGAGGAGCTGTTTGCACTCAGTGATCCCCATTCACCTTTTTGACAGGAGAATAGAGGTGGGAATGCTGCCAGTGCACTTTGTAAGTGGTAGGCAGGGTTGGTTAGACTGGTCTGAGACATAAATAGGCTGAGTTCTAGAGCAGTAAGCAAATCACAATGAGTGGGATTTCCCTCTCTTAAGACTAGGCGTGAAGGTGGCCATCAAAGCAGGGTGGATTTCTGATCAGAGGCAGATCAGATTTTTAAATTTGTTATTGGAATACGAGCACTGTCAGCAAGACCTGTATTTATTGCCCGTTTCTAATTGCCTGGGTGATCTTCCGTCTTCAACCACTGTAGTCCATTTGGTAAGCCATATCCACAGTGCGAGTGGGTTGGGCGTTCCAAGATCCTGAGCCAGTGAGATTGAGAAATGGCCATATGTTTCCAAGTCAGATGGAATGTGTCTTGGAAGGGCTGTCCCCGTGCATCTGCTGCCCTTGTTCCAGGTGGTCGAGTTGGCAGGTTTGGAAGATGGACAGCTGAAGGAGCCTTGGTGAGCTACTGTAGTGTATCTTGTAGATGTGTTGCCGGTGAAGGATGTCGAGGATCGGACATGAAGCTAAGTTATTGTGCACCTCGCAGCTCATTACATTTGCACGGGTAAAAGAGCAGGGTTTTATGGTGCCTGTTGAAAAGGCTCCCAGACAACTGCAGCCACGGGCATTAACCTCTGTCCATCATCCCCCCGCCCCCAACCTCCCCTGGAGATGTCAGAGACTAAGCAAAATGAGGCATCACTTATTGGCAGTCCTTCCCATGTCATCCTACTGAGAGAGGGAAGGGCAGATTTCTTCCCTATGGGGAGCAGGGAGCAGCTACTCTGACTGACAAAAGCATCCTGGTGACTGCAGTATTCTAGAAAGAGTTTGAACAATTTGCTATGTTCCTTCAGCGTATGGGCCAATATCTCCTTAATGCTTCATGTCCCTGTGAGTGTGTGTTGGCAGTGTAGAGACCATGACAACATAAGAACTCTGAGCAGGAGTAGGCCATCCAGCTCTTCGAGCCTGCTCCACCATTCAATAAGATCATGGCTGATCTATTCGTGACCCCTACTCCACTTACTCGCCCTGTCACCATAGCACTTAATACCTTTACTGTTCAAAAAAATTACCTACCTTAGCTTTAAAAACATTTAATATGGAAGCCTCAATTACTTCACTGGGCAGGGAATTCCACAGATTCACAACCCTCTGGGTGAGGAGGTTCAGTCCGAAATCTGCTCCCCCTTATTTTGAGGCTATGCCCTCTTCTCCTAGTTTCACCCTCCAGTGCCAGCCCATCCTTTCTCAGATAAGGAGACCAAAACAGCACGCAGTACTCCAGGTGTGGCCTCACCAGCACCCTGTGCAGCTGCAGCATGACCTCCCTGCTTTTAAAGTCAATTCCTCTTGCAATGAAGAACAAAATTCCTTCAGAGGACTGCCACACAGGGGGTTGTGTGATTGGTATCACCATCAGAGGCTTCATGTTCATTTGGTATTTCTCACTTCATCGTAGTTACTGATGTATCTCCAAACAGATCTTCCTTTCAGTTCTGACATGGTTCAGCAGGATATCAAACTTGGGACTTCCTGTGCCCACATGAGCAAAGGATGGGGAAGCGGCAGATTAGTGATTTGTTCGGCAGGTATTAATCAAAGAACTGCAGATGCTGAAGATCTGAAACAAAAGCAGAAATCGCCCAGAGAAACCTGACAGGTCTGGCAACATCTGTGGAAAGGGAGCAGCGTTAATGTTTCGAGTCCAGAGACCACTCTTCAACACCCACATCCCATGGGGGAAAAAAATCAGGTCACTGACACTCCATTGCAACTGCGGGAACATGGAAGTCTGAGAGCTTTTCACCGCAGGCTTGTGTGCACGGCAAGGGCACAACCACAAAAGGTAGTCTGTTGAGATCAGCCCCAGTTGTCTGACCCGATCAGAGTTGCTGCTGTCAGCTGGTGTAACTACCATGCTTGGTTAGGCTTAGAGGCCTAGTTGGCTTTAACCCTAACGCTGCTAAAGCGTTTAACACCAACCAGTCAGACCGCATACGACTGAGACTGGGGACGCTTCACCAGTTACATTGTAAGTGTTTGCGCAACAAAATGCATTGGTTTTGAGCAGCCAAGTAACTAAAGAAATCTGTACTCCCTGAAGTTTGAGCGATGAAGCTTTCCTGGCCAGGAACGCACCTCATATATCGTCAAGTTTGTGAACGCATGTTTTTGGCTAGCAAGATGGAATCGCGGTGGGCTGGGGGGTAATGAGTATTCAAGACAAAGGCACAGTAAGTTCTCAATTGTAGCTGACCCACCTGAAAAGTTCGGAGAACTTAATAACGAAATGTTAACTTACCCCAACCGCAACCCCCCCCCCCCAACACCAACAACTTTCCATTAAACCCCACCTACCGCCATCCTCTGAAAAGCTCCAAGAGTTCAGAAAATTCTGTCCCATATTTCATGAGATCACGGGGTGGGGGGGCAGGAGCATGCTGAGACAATGGGTCAGCCAGGATGGTCAGGCTTGTGGAGATTGGGAAATTAACATTGAGCCCCTACGCAATCCCTCCCTCCTTCACCACTCCCTCATATTGTTCTAACTCTGATAGCAGTTCCCTTTCAAACGCCTCACTAGAGAGGGGCAAATGATCAGGAAGGAATTTGCTTTGTGGGTTTGTTTTTGTTAAGAAGTGAATTTGCAAAGTGTCTCAGCTAGCTCTTTCGAAGAAAGCAGCCTCAAAACACATGAGGAGCTGCATCTTTCAGATGAGATGCTGAACTGTTTGCAGATCTGTGCTTTCTGTTTGCTCTTTTTCAATCCAGGATCTATTTCATCATCCTTCCTACAGCCCATGTGTCCCTGTGGGCACTGCTGCCATCTCTCTGTCACTCACTGTTACTGCATGCAACTTGTTTCCTCTCAATTGTTTCGGTCCACTTTAAGTCTCTGAATACCGATATCCAATTGAGTATGCTGTTTGATTTCTTTCCCCTCTTAGAATAGTGAACATTTCAAAAGCGCCATACAGCACTTTGGAGCATCCTGCAGCAATTCGTAAAACGCAGACTTTTTTTCTTTATTATGGCTGAGATCAGTTTCAGTCAAAGACCCATTTGCCCAATTGATCAGTTTGAATTCTATCGTTTAGGCTGGGTGGAGGATTCGAACAGGTTAGGTCTGGTTTTGTCGTCCTGAGCTGTCTCAGGTAAGCAGTATTATTCAGGGAGTTGCTGGAAGCGGGCCCAAGTGCTCAGCTGTGCGTAAACATGTTTGTCTAGTGTTCACATGAACACGTGTACAGGGGCAGAATGAGATTGGGGGTCAGCTCCAACAGAATGTCAAAAAGTCATAGCCCTGGGGGCCATTGCATGGTCACCGTAAACTGCAAACCCAGTATGTAGCTTAGACGTAAACCAGGCAAGCACTACACAAACTAATCTCTGTGACAACAACACTGCAGACTGCTGCTTCAATGAAGAGGTCTGGATCGAGGAAAGTTTGCATTTTTCACATAAAGAAACATTCTAAGGTGTTTCCCAGAAGTCTTATAATCAAAATATAACACTGGGGCATAAAATGAAATATCAAATGCAAAGTACTACAGATGAGTGCTGGAGAAACTGAGCAGGTCTAGCAGCATCTGTGGAGAGATAAACAGAGTTCATGCTTAGAGTCCAGTGACCCTACTCTGGGAGGGATGATGGAGTGGCTCAGTGGTTAGCACCACTGTCTCATAGCACCAGGCTCCTGGGGTCGATTCCACCCTTGAGCAACTGTCTGTGTGGAGTTTGCATGTTCTTCCCATGTCTGCTCCAGTTTCCTCCACACAGTCCAAAGGTGTGCAGATCGAGTGGATGGCCATGTTAAATTGCCCGCAGTGTGAAGGAATATGCAGGATAGGTGGATCAGCCATGGGAAAATGCAAGGTTACAGTAATGCTCTTCAGAGGACCAGTGTAGACTTGATGGGCCAAATGGTCTGTTTTCACACTGCTGGGATTCTACGACCTGAGTTCCAAGTAGAACTCAATTCTGAAGAACAGTCATACCCGAAACATTTGTCAGCTTCTCAATGCGCAGATGCTACTGTGCTATTTTTCAGCGTTGTCTGTATTTGTTAAGTAAATGATCAAAATTTTGTCAAAGAGGTAGGTTGTAATGAGTGTGTGAAAGGGGGTAATGAGATAAAAAGGTGTCAGGAGGGAAGACCAGAGCATAAGGCTGCCTGAGGTAGAACAATTAAAACCAGCAATTACTGGGGTGGAATTGTTGAGCTGAAGTAGACTGTAGCTATTAGCAGCAATGCAGCCATGGAGAGATTTACAAACAAGGAGGTGGATCTTGAGGATCCAAGTCTAAACTGCTCAAAGGCAACATGAGCATTTGACGTGGATTTTAAAAACAAGTCATGAACAAAAAAACTGATCGAAAATGCTATCGGATTGTCACAAAATTCCGGCTGCTCATTGCCCTGTCCCACGATAATCCAACTGAGTATAGCTCGCCTGTGAAGATGACTGTCTTCATTCAGTTTTGCCAGGGATGGGCAATCAATGTCAGGTTTGTCAATAATGCACCAACTGTGAGACTGAATGGACAGGTTTGCTGATGGATGCAATTTTAACAGCATGCCTGATTAGCAAAGTTCTGAAGAAGGATCACTGCACTGAAAACTTTAATTCTGTTTCAATCTTCATAGATGCTGAGTTCCTCCAACAACTTCTGTTTTTCTTTTAGATTTCCAGCTCCCATAGTCTTTGTTTTACTTCAGCAAATTTCACTAGCGCTCACAGTCACTTATTTCTCAGTCAAATAACGCTCAGTAGCAGCAGTATGCACCATCTACAAGATGCATGCAGGAATTCACCAAAGATCTTCAGACAACACCTTCCAAACCCACAACCACTTCTATCTAGACTGACCAGGGCAGCAGATACAAGGGAACATCACCATCTGCAAGTTGCCCTCCAAGCCACTCGCAATCTAACTTGGAAATGTATCGCCATTCCTTCACTGTTGCTGGGTCAAACTCCTGGAACTCGTTACCCAATAGCATTCTGGGTCAGACTACAGCATGTGGACTGCAGCGGTTCAGGAAGGCAGTTCACCATAACCTGCTCAAAGGTAACGAAGGACAGGCAATAAATGCTGACCAGTCAGCAAAATGCATCCTCCAAGACAGAATAAAATACACAGTGAAGATAAATTCCTTCTTGTTGTATTTGTTCTGCAGACACCATGATTCATGATGCACCTTGGTGGAGCTCACCTCCTGGAGAAAGTCACGATGCGTGGGGTAGGGCAGACGAGCCTTGGTCATGATCTTGTACGTTATATGAAACCTGAAATTCCCTTGCCCTTCGTCCTCCCTCAAAAAGTGTCTGCTGACTTTACTCATCACATAATTACAACCGAATTCAAGATCAATTTCAGTGAGATAAACAATGGACTATTTATGTTCCTGAAGTAACTCGATACAGTTGGACATCTTTAATATACACAGCCAGTGCTCGATGCATTGCTCAATAGGGTTGTCATGAGCATCAGGCTAGATAAATGTACAATGTTGTTGCTGCTCTACAGCAAAATGCCAAAGGAAAATGCCAAGGTAGGTTCATTTAAGATGCATCTGAACAGATGCATGAGTAGGTGGGGAGAAGGGGGATACAGATGCTTAGGAATTGGGTGATAGGTTTAGACAGTGGATTTGGATCAGCTCAGGCTTGGAGGGCTGAAGGACCTGTTCCTGGGCTGTAAGTTTTCTTTGTTCTTTGAAACATTGCAGTGTTTAGATTCAGACCGTGTATGCATAAAGGCTGAACCACTATGGAGGATCATGAAAACAAAATTCATAGCTTGCACCCTCACTTCCCAGTGTTAACCAACGCAATGTGATTTGAAACAGGAGCCGAGAGCATTCATTTTACTTTTCAAGTTTCGATGTGACAAAGTTGTTAGAAATGTTAAAACTGTTAGAAGAAATTTTTAGTAATTAAAAAAAGTAAAGGAAAACATTAAGTTATTTAAACATTAACATATTTAAAACTATATAAGAGAATAATGTTCGAGGATAGAAAATGTTAGTGTAAAAGCATAGTTGAAAGAATCGAAAATTAATTAGAAGGCTAAATAGTATACATGACAAACACATGCGGGTCCATGAAAATGAGTAGGGCCATAGTATACAAAGCAGGGAGATTATACTGAACTTACATAAGAGACTGACATACCTCAGCTCATGTACCACACCTGATGGAGGATTTAATCTGATCAAAGGGGACAGTTGAGGGTTTCAAGAATCAGACAGAAATTGAACAGTGACAGGAACATTGGGAAGGAGACTGATCAGTGACAGGAACAGGGGATGGGGGAGACTGAGCAGTGATATGGTGGCACAGTGGTTAGCACTGCTGCCTCACAGCGCCAGAGACCCGGGTTCAATTCCCGACTCAGGCAACTGACTGTGTGGAGTTTGCACATTCTCCCCGTGTCTGCGTGGGTTTCCTCCAGGTGCTCCAGTTTCCTCCCACAGTCACAAAGATGTGCGGGTCAGGTGAATTGTCCATGCTAAATTGCCCGTAGTGTTAGGTGAAGGGATAAATGTAGGGGAATGGGTGGGTTGCGCTTCGGCGGGTCGGTGTGGACTTGTTGGGCCGAAGGGCCTGTTTCCACACTGTAAGTAAAGTAATCTAAAAAAAAGCAACAAGGGATAGGGGAGACTGAGCGATGAAAGGAACACAGGCTGGGGGAGACTGAGCGACGATAGGAACACGGGCTGGGGGAGATTGAACAGTGACAGGAACAGAGAAAGTTTGGTTGAATCTGAAAGTCTCATTACACTTAAGTAGTAATGAACTATTATCTTGCATTGCCATAGCCTCTAGGGCTATGATTGAAAAGCTTGGATATGGGGTTAGTGTCACTGGATTGTTGTGGGCACAAAAGGCTGAATGGCCTCCTATTGTGCTGTAGGTGTTTGAGTAAAATTTATGTGTTTCATTATCTTATGATAATAAGATTACCTTCTCTGTGTCGTTTCTGGTTTGGTTTCTCACCTCTTCATTAAAATACACTTAGGCAATGATGCCCACATAATTTGCTGGAAAAATATAGCAGTATTATTTCTTTGAAATAAGTGAGTATGATCCTGCTTTGTGCTGCCTTTTCTTAATTTACAACACACGACTTTGTTGCTGCATTATTTCAAGGTAGCTTGAACTTTAATGTGACAATATGAAGCTAACACATTCTTACGCTAATCTGTGAAGAGGAATGAGCTTGCACTGCAAAGTGATTTTCTCTTGTGCTGCCACTGTATAAACATTACGTTGTGTCCTTGTCAGGGATGATGTTGTCATTGGTGAAGACCTTTTGTTGTAGCTCAGCCAGCCTCCTCTAATAACACTGTCTGCTTTCCTCAACAGAGTGGATTCCATAATGTTAGTGGAAGAAGGCTTCACCATGGTGAGTGCAGATGCCAGTGACAAAATGCTGAAATATGCGTTAAAAGAGAGATGGAACCGAAGGAAAGAAGAGGCGTTTGATAAATGGGGTAAATATTGGGCCTTGAGAGACAGCATAAAAAGGAATTCTTTATCAAACAGAACCAGACGTTGCTGGAGAAACTCAGCAGGTCTGGCCGCATCCGTGGAGAGAGAAACAGAGCTAATTTTTCAAGTCCTGTGACCCTTCTTCAGAGGTTCCTTATGGGAGACTGTTTAGCAAGGTTAGATCTCATGGAATACAGGGAGAACTAGCCATTTAGATACAGAACTGGCTCAAAGGTAGAAGACAGAGAGAGGGTGGTGATGGAGGGTTGTTTTTCAGACTGGAGGCCTGTGACCAGTGGAGTGCCACAAGGATCAGTGCGGAGTCCACTACTTTTCATCATTTATGTAAATGACTTGAATGTGAATATAGGAGGAATGGTTAGTAAGTTTGCAGCTGACACCAAAATTGGTGGTACTGTGGACAGGTTACCACAGAGTTCGATGGGACTTTGATCAGATGGGCCAATGGATTGAGGAGGGGCAGATGGAGTTTCATTTAGATAAATGTGAGTTGCTGCATTTTGGAAAGGCAAATCAAGGCAAGACTTATACACTTAATGGTAAGGCCCTGGGGAGTGTTTCTGAACAAAGAGACCTTGGAGTGCAGGTTCATCGTTCCTTCGTCGTGGATTAGGAGTGGAGTCCCATTTCTTACGTTACCATTAATGGTCTGTCTAGGCCTTAAGCTCAGAGATTGCCCCATAATCTACTTTTCATTTTTGCTTCAAGCTGCTCTTTAAAGGCTATCTCTATGGCCAAGCTTTGGGTCATCTGATCTTCCATCGCCTTATGTGGTTCAGTGTCAATGTTGGCTTTGTAATGCTTCTGTAAGCACCTTTGGATGTTTTGTTATGCTAAAGGCACTATCAAAATGCACAATGTTGATATTTGAAGGGTTATTTCTCATTCAACATTGGAACGGACTCTTGAGAGGGTTCTGTTTACTTCTGCAGTTTGCTGAGTCCGTGTTCCAGCCAATGGGTAGCTCTATCATATGGTCTCTTCTTCAATATTTGTCCCTCAGCTAACAGCATTAAAGTATTTGCTCTCGCTATAGTGCTGAACATCTCTGAGCTGCTGCTTTTCCTATTCTGTAAGAGTAACTGCATTTACATTGGCTATCAAGCTCTATGATAAATCTGGATGATTGAAACAGCTACGCAGAAGAGAAGGAGTGTGTTTGGTTCATGATGCCTGCATTGGCTCTTTTAAAGAGCTATCCAATTATTCTCACTATTTTTCTCTATGAGCGGCACATTGGCTCAGCCATTAGTACGGCTACCTCACAGTGCCAGAGACCCAGGGTCGATTCTAGTCTCTGCTGACTGTGTGAAACACACACACACACACACACTCCTTGTATCTGCTTGGGGTTTCTTCTGATTCCTCCCACACTCCAAAGGTGTGCAGGTTAGGTGGATTGGCTGTGCTAAATTGCCCATAGTATCCAGGGACGTGTAGATGGAGTAGCCATGGGGGTATTGTGGATTGGGTCTGGGTGGGATACCGTTTGAAGGGACAGTGTGGACTCGATGGGCTGAATGGCCTGTTTCCTGCACTGTGAGGATTTTATGATTTTATGATAGATCCCAAAGTTTCCCTTTTCAAGTGTAATCCCATTTTCTATTGAGAGTTACGATTGGATCAGCTTTAGCAACATTTCAGATCGTAAAAGTTTTCTGTAGTTTAATACTCCTTACCTCTTCTTTGGTTCTTCTGGCAATTCTCGTAAGAATGTGTTCTCTAATTACCAACCCTCCTGAAGTGAAATGGAGTTACCTCATTTATTCTGTCAAAATCTATTCAAACAATTACATCCTTCTCTTCCTTAAGCAGAGCAATCCCAGTTTATTTCATCTACACAAACCCGCACAAGGATTGACTTGTTAATGTGAATAGATTTTGAATAGTTTGCAACCTTTGTCTACAGAGTTTGCAGCACAGAAACTCTTGACCTTCTCCTCATTCACTTTATAACAAGCTGTTCATTGAACTCCAAATATGATTAAGTACACATTCCGTATGAGTTTGTAAAGGTGTGTAGCATCCTATGCTTTATTAATAGGGGAACACAGTATAAAAACAAAATGGGAGGACGATGGTGACTTTACCTGACGACAATAAGGCTGTTCTCTTTGTAGATCTACATTGTCACAAAAGCAGTTTGGTTCAATACAGTTGCTTATCAAGTAAATAAACAAAACATTGGACTTTGACTGTATCCAAAAAAACCTCTTGGTGTTCCCCAGGACTGTTTCCCACCCAATCCAATGGAGACTCAAAAGGGAGCTTTACAGTTCTCCAACCTGTGTAATCCCTTTTGAGCTCCTCAATGTTTTCTGGGGTTAACCATTTAATGTTCAGCTTCCACGTTCCCTTGCTGGCCTGCTGCTCCTCCTGTCAGTGACAGTCAGCCAGCAGGGGGCAGTGGTCAGAGAAGAATGCCGGTTCGCCATTGGTGGACGTGCGGGATGCAAACAGGAAATCTATCCTTCAGCGTAAAGACCCATCTGGTCATGACCAGAGGCATCTGTCTGCAGGGTTGCTGAAGACGTTGTGTTGATTAGCAAATTGAACCATTTCCACTGGGAATCTGAATGTGGTGTCCGGTTTGCTGTCAGCTCCTCTGGATTGTTGATCTGCCTCACAGCACCAGGGACCTGGAATCGATTCCAGCCTTGGGTGACTGTCTGTGTGCAGTTTGCACATTCTCCCCCTGTCTGTGTGGGTTTCCCACTGTTTCGTCCCACAGTCCAAAGATGTGCAGGTCAGCTGGATTGGCAATGCTAAACTTTGAGGGAAGCACAGGCAAGGTGGATTAGTCATAGCAAATGCAGGGTTACAGGGATAGGATGAGGGTGGCTGTGTCTGGGTGGGATGCTCTTTGGAGGATCAGTGCTGACTAGATGGGGCGAATGGCCTCTTTCCACACTGTAGCGATGCTGTGACCTCAAACCTGCAACCTAAGAGGGTGTGATTGCAATGAGGTCAGCCAGGTGGACTTCCTAGAATATGTGTTTTCCGTTTGTTAATCTGATCTAATCAGGGAGCCATGGCTGACAGATAAGAACAGGAGTGTCAGACATCCTGTTCACTCTGAGAGCTGGCTCTGAGGAAGCTGGATCAGTGTCAAGGCCTCTCCACATGTAAGTAAAGGGTGACTTGGTGGACGGGATACTATCCTCTGTGGAATTATTTCAGTGGTAACGAGAATGGGATTAATGATGTAACCACGCAAACTGGACTTCAGACCGTCACTACAACTGGCTTTGTCACCGGAAAATGCAGCAAGTATAGCATATGATTTACTGGGTATGCTGAAGGATGTGGACACCCTTGCTAGTCTGACTAAGCTTTGGGAGCACCACTTGAGTGAAAGTAATGGCATAGACCCACTCAGGACATTTCCTGAACAGAGGGACTCTTGGTCGACCTACAGCAAAACCCAAAACAAAGCCAACCCTCGGACAAACAGTCACCATTTTCTTCATGATCTGGACTGGCAGGCCATTGTAGTGGCTGCCAGTATGTAGACTTGAGGCAGCAAAAGAGTCCCACTAGACCTAGAGTGAGTAAGTTAACTCACAGACTGGTATCCAGGAGAGTGCACATCCTGGAAAGCCCACCTACATCTGGCTTGGAACAGATAAATTGCTAAGCAATGTCCAAATCACAGCCAATCAAAATAAACGTCTGGTTAAATGTTTACCTGGTTCTATTGGAACTTGATACTAGCACAGCTGTATCAGCGATTGCAGAATCAGTCTTTAATGACATTTACTTTGGACTCCAATCCTTAAGTTTTGTGAAGGACTTTGGCGAGACTGAGACTCTTCACTGGGGAACCTTTAGAGATTAAGGGAACAACTTTGGTTCCAATCTGATGAAAAACAGCTGGCTCAGTTCCCTTTGGGGTAAAAAGTTCAGGCCCAAGCCTGATGGGACAAAATTGGTTGAAGAAGCTCAACATTTTGCAATTAGAGAATGGCTGCCTGAGTGACATCCTACTTAAATACCTGGATGTTTTTCTAGAGACTATCAAAGGAGCTAAGGTTACCTTGCACGTTGAGTGGGAAGCAGTTCCGTGATTCTGTGAGGGTCACCCAGTGCCATCTGCCTCATGGGCAAAACTGGAGGCAGAAATCAGGAGGCTGTTAAGTGAAGAGATCGTCAAACCAGTGCAGCTTGTGAATGGGCAGCATCGGGACAGTACAAGCCTGACTTTTGGGGTATCATCAGCCTGTGCCATTTTTCAGCAGACCATGGCGAGCATTTTACAAGATCTTCTCCCAGGTCAGCATTTATCTGGATGATGTACTAACAACAAGGAAGACCAATAAAGAATACTGAGAACGTGGACATAGTGCTTCAATGTTTCTCCTTAGAGAGCCTTAGGAAAGAAAGTGTATGTTCCAGGCACTGCAAGTGACCTACCTGAGTTACAGAATTGACAGGACCAGGTTACACCCATTGGAAGATAAAGTAAGGGCACTCAAAGGTGCCCCAGCTTCCAAGTCTATACTGGAGCTTTGGTGTTTCCTTAGATTGGCAAATGATTATAGCAGCTGAAAATGTGTTGCTGGAAAAGCGCAGCAGGTCAGGCAGCATCCAAGGAGCAGGAGAATTGACATTTCGGGCATGAGCTCTTCTTCAGGATTCGGGCTCCTGTCGGAAACATCGATTCTCCTGCTCCTTGGATGCTGCCTGACCTGCACTTTTCCAGCAACATTTACAGCTCTGATCTCCAGCATCTGCAGTCCTCACTTTCTCCTAAATGATTACAGTAAGTTCATACCTAACCTGGCCTCCATCCTGACACTGTTACATCTGCGATTAAGAAAGGGTCAGCCTCTGAAATGGTCTAGTACCCAAGCTGTAGTGAAATGAAGAAGCAGCTATCATCATGCAAGGTGACTCTGAGTTCAGGGACAATCTGGTGCTGACAGGCGATGCCTCCCCATATAGTGTCAGGGTAGTGTTAGCTCACAGATGGCCCAATGGAGAGGAACACCCGATAGTCTAAGCTTCCAGGACTCTGGCTGATGCAGAGTGCAAAAACTCCCAGATGGAGAAGGAAGGTTTAGGGGTCATGTTTGGTGTGAGAAAGTTCCACCAATACCTTTACAAACATAAATTTGTAATAATAACAAATCACATATCCTTGGTAGGGTTACACAAAGAGCAGTCCTCACTTTCTCCTAAATGATTACAGTAAGTTCATACCTAACCTGGCCTCCCCCTGGCGTGGAAGAAAACGCGGAGTCTGCAACAGACATAGCAGATGTTGCAGCCTCAATGCCTTTACCACCTGAAGAAGACAATGAATTTCTTCCTAGACTCTCTGGGGCCCAAGAGGCAGGCTACAATCTGATACATGCTGCCCGTATCTGGGGCTCAGTTGGAGGAAGAAGAGGTTGAATAGGCCGGGGCTGTTGTCCTTGGGTCATCAGAGACTGAGGTTTATAAAATCATGAGAGGCATGGATAGGGTAAATAGACAAGGTCTTTTCCCTGGGGTGGAGGAGTCCAGAACTGGAGGGCATATGTTTAGAGTGAGAGGGGAAAGATATAAAAGGGATCTAAAGGGCAACAATTTCACACAGAGGGTGGTGCATGTATGGAATGAGCTGCCAGAGACATTGTAACTGCAACTGCGTCTATCAATGTTTAAAAGACATTTGGATAAGTACAGGAATAGGAAAGGTTTGGAAGAAAAAGGTTTGGTGGAGGCTAGTTCAATTATAGCATTTAAAAGGCATCTAGGTGGGTATATGAATAGGAAGGGTTTAGAGGAATATGGGCCAAATGCTGGAAATGAGATGAGATTAGTTTAGGATATCTGGTTGGCATGGACAAGTTGGACTGAAGGGTCTGTTCCTGTGCTGTACATCTCTATGACTCTATGAACTGGATCCAGTGCAAAAGTGCCCCAGGAGAGGCTACAAGAGAAAGAATGGGCCGATATCTCTAGACTTAGAGGGGGACGGATATAGTGACTGTAACGAGGTCAGTCAGGTTGACCTCATAGAATAAGTTCCCTGATTGGAGCTGTTAATTTGGTCCCATCAGGGAGCGCTGGCTGACAGATATAAACTGGAGTGTCAGAGATCCTGTTCAGGCTGAGAGCTGGCTGTGTGGGAGCTGGACCAGCATCAAGTACTGTGCATGTGTAAATAAAGGGTGACTTGGTAACAGAATGACAGTCTCTGTGGAGTTATTTCACAGATGATTAAAGGCTTAAAAAGAATGTTGTATTGGAATTTAAGTGAAATAAGCTTGTGCAGAGGAGAATGTGTGAATGGGACTGTCTGAATTGATCTATGGAAGCTAGCATGGGCATGATGGACAAATGGCCTCATTTTGTTTTTAATGCTAGATCAAGTTGCATCAGAAGGAGTTTTTAAGTGTGAGTCTTTAACAGGAGCTGTAAACTTCCTCACTTTCCTTCACAGTGATCGAGGAAGCTAATTGGTTGACCTTACCCAACGACATCCAGAAGCCCGGTGATGGATTCGATGCTGTAATTTGTTTAGGAAATTCGTTTGCGCACTTACCAGACTTCAAAGGTAAAAGAAAAAATAGTTTACTTCCTGTTTTTCTCTGGCAAAACCTTGAGAGAGTTCCTGGTATGACATCAGCGGGGCATTTGATACCCGTGATGTAGAAGATGCTGTTTTGGTCAATCGATCAGGAGTTGTTTGTGCCAAGGCTTTATTTGCGGGGGTGGGGAGGTAGGGGTTTGCTATCAGAGGGGTTGGTGGAAGGTCAGGGCGGGCCTTTCAGTACTGATGGGTTGATCAGAGATGTCAGTGGAGGGTGTGGTTTCAAGGTTAGCTTGTTGGCCTTAGAGAAAATACTCCTGGTCCTCTTGCCTCACTCGTAGTGCTGCAAAACCAATGAACCTACCAATCTGCATTCCTTCCTGATTCCCATAGAGTACTAACGCTGTGCATAAAAATAGGTACACTTAACATGGAGGCCGCTGCTTCGTGGATCACGAGAGCATAAGGACATGGGAGTGAAAGTAGATAGGCCGTGGATCCCATTAAGTCTGTGCCAGCATTCAGGAGATAATCTTATAATTCTCAACTCCAGTTTCCTGCCTTTTCCCTATAATCCTTAATCCGTTTACTGATTAAAAATCTGTCCACCTCAGCCATGAATATATTTAACACCCATCCTTGACACTCCTCTGCTCTCTACAGAATCACTAACCTCGGAGAGAAGAAATTCCTCCTCACCTCTGTCTTCGATGCATGACCCCCTCTTTCTGAGATTATGCCCTCTGGTTCTCGACTCTTCCCACAAGCAGCATCTACCCTGTCAAGTTCCCAAAGAAGTCTGTATGTGAAAGATTTGATCCTAATTCATGGGCTTGGATTGGTGGAACTCTACCCCTCTGTTAAAACTGGGAAACATGTGGGATTCTTGTCTCAGATTTTTTTTCCTGGACTAAGTTCACACCTGGGTGAAATCAGCTCCTTCCTAATCTGTGAACGGCCAGTCAGAATTGTTTTAAATTTTGTTTCTCTAGGTGACCAGAGTGACCAGAAGCTAGCCCTGAGAAATATTGCCAGCATGGTAAAACCAGGTGGGATTTTAATCATTGACCACAGGAACTATGATGCCATCTTAGATACTGGCGAAGCACCGAAAGGCAAAAATATTTATTACAAGGTAATTTATGCCGGTAGGCATGGAGCTGTCTGAGAGTGTTCTGTATTTTGGGTGGCTTGGTGGCTCAGTGTTAGTACTGCTGTCTCATAGCGCCAGAGACCCAGGTTCAATTCCAGCCTTGGGTGACTGTGCAAATTCCACACAGACATTCTCCCTGTGTCTGTGTGGATTTCCTCCCATAGTCCAAAGATGTACAGGTTAGGCGCATTAGTCAGGGGGAAATGGAGAGTAATAGGGTAAGGGAAAGAGTCCGGAAAGGATACTCTTCACAGGGTCTGTGTGGTCTTATTGGGCCAAATGCCCTGTTTCCACACTGCAGGGATTCTGTGATTTGTTTTAAGCACCAAAATGTCACTACATTTATCATCTTTAATATATCTACGCTGCCCTGTTCTAGATTCAGACCAATCCCCAGAGATATTCTGTTTTGATTTAACTAACCAATCGCTTCCTAATTTTGATCTCTATTAAATTAACCCTGAATCTCCTCAGTGTTGGAAACTGTAGCCACAATTTTCAACCCTCTCTTTTTATATTCACATACCAAGCATAATCTAGTTATCATATGTTTCTTTCCCTCGCCATCCTACCTATATGATAGCCATTTCATTCTCAATTTGAAGATACATGTTTTAACTCTTAATTCTTTATGTCTACCCTTCTAACCATCTTTTGATCCAAAATTCTGAGCTTTCTCTGAAAACCATACCCACTATTTTTCTCCAGTAATCTCCTTTATATTGTACCTTATCTAAAGTACTCTTGAAAATGGATGTAAGTTTGCTTGCTGAGCTGGAAGGTTCATTTTCAGACGTTTTATCACCATAGTAGGTAATATCATCAGTGACCCTTTGGTGAAGCACTGGTGTTATGTTCTGCTTTCTATTTATTTGCTTATTGGGTGGGTGGGTGAGTTTCCTTGGGCAGGTGATAACATTTCTGGTGGTGATGTCATTTCTTGTTCTTTTTCTTAGAGGCTGATAGATGGGATCCGAATCGATCTGTTAGTTGATTGAGTTCTGATTGGAATGCCAGGCTTTTATGAATCCTCGTGCATGTCTCTGTGTGGCTTGTCCTAGGATGGATGTTACATGCACAAGGATATGTATCCATTCTAGGACAAGCCAAACAGAAACACACATGAGAATTCATAGAAGCACGGCATTCCAACTGGAACTTTATCAACAAACACATTGATGTGGATGTCATCTATCACCCTCTGAGAAAAAGAACAGGAAATGACATCACTGACACAGGAAATGACATCACCAGCTCAAGGAAACCTAAACACATAAATAGAAAGTAGGCCATAACACCAGTCCTTCACCGAAGGCTCACTGATGATGTTACCTCGTTTGGTGACAAGACATCTGAAAAAGAGCTTTCCAGTTCAGCGAGCAAACTTGTGTTCAGAACCTCAACCTGAACTACAAATCTTCTCCACACTCACTATTCTTGAAAATCCATGCACATAACGCATATATTTTATTCATTCACCATGTTTGTCTCTCCCATCTCAAATCTCTATTGGATTAGGTGACGATTACTCACCTTTCCTTCATCTGGATAGTAACTTTACCTTTGGCTAAAAATGCAGAATGGTGCTTTAGCACAGACATTAGATGTATTTACCAGAGTTCACTTTGAGCAAATTACACTCTTGGGACTTCTCCTCCAGTCCTCCTCAACACAATCTCTCTCAATAGGGCCCTGAGATATAATTGACCAAAGAACTAAAAGCATAACATGGAAACAGTATTTTTTTTCCACACAGCAGGTTATTCTGATCTGTACTGTATTTTTTAAATCATGTTTGAATTAGAATCAATCACAGAAATTGGAATATACTTGAAAAGGAAGATGTGCAGGGCTCTGAGATGGGTACAGGAATTGGATCTAATTTCAAATAGATGACCCAAACATTTTGGGTCAAATGGATTTCTTCAATACTATGTCATTCTATGATACCTCATGTGGTCCCAGCACATTGCCTTCCTTTAGTTGAAAATTGTTATTGTCATTTGCAAGTACGCACTGCTAAAGCCATGCACCTCCAGGTCAGATACAGAGATGCAAAACCAAACTCCGATAAATGCAAAATACTGCAGATCTGGAAATCTGAAGCAAGCACAGAGAATGCTGGAAAAACTTAGCAGGCATGACAGCATCATAGAGTATGGAACGGTGCAGCACAGGAATAGGCTCTTAAATTCACCATGTCTGAACCAACCATGTGGGCGGCATGGTGGCACAGTGGTTAGCACTGCTGTCTCACAGCGTCTGAGACCTGGGTTCAATTCCCGACTCAGGCGACTGACTGTGTGGAGTTTGCACGTTCTCCCCGTGTCTGCGTGAGTTTCCTCCGGGTGCTCCGGTTTCCTCCCACAGTCCAAAGATGTGCGGGTCAGGTGAATTGCCCACGCTAAATTGCCCGTAGTGTTAGGTAAGGGATAAATGTAGGGATATGGGTGGGTTGCGCTTCGGTGGGTTGGTGTGGACTTGTTGGGCTGAAGGGCCTGTTTCCACACTGTAAGTAATCTAAAAACTATTCCAAACTACTTTCGAATCCTGTATGAGTCTTCTTCAGAACTGAAGATGTACTTGAAATGTTAACTCTATTTCTCTTCCTTCATTGATGCTGTGTTGCTGTAGTATTGTCTGTTTATTGTAAGGCAAAACTCCCTGAGCTGTACAATAACAGTTTCTTACTGCATGAGGATAAAGCATGTAGCTCCTGTGACAGAGACTAGCAATTCAGGGTCTTTTCTACTCAGTAGTATGTGCTTAGCTTTAACCAAGCTGCTAGAGGGGAGAGGTCAATTATTTCCCTCACAGTTCAGCACATTTGTTACACTCTTTTTTGATGTTGTGTTAAGTGAGAGACATACACCCAGTGTGTTCGTCGGAGAATGGCTTTCATGATTTTTGTTTCAGTTACTTATTAAAATAATATTTGTAAGTCACCATATCATCAGAGAGGAGTAACGTATTTGCAATTTTTGCCTTCCAGAGTGACCTCACCAAGGATATAAGTACTTCTGTGCTGTATGTAAACAACAGACCTCACATGGTGACACTGGATTATACTATTCAGGTTCCAAACATGGACAACAATGAACAATCAGATGTGAGGTAGGATTGTGCCCGAGAACAGAAAACTAATTCAGAAAATGCCGAATATGTACAGCCCAATGAGAGTGAACAGTGTTAAGGGGAGAGCCCACCATTCCTGGTTAACTATAACAAAAGAAAAAACATGCAATTTTACAAAGGTGTGTGGCAGCTCAGAAGGTTAGATAAGTTTATAAGAGCAACGCAATAGGATTAGTAAGGGGGGAAATGTTACAGTACGAAAGACAACTAGTTGGAATTATAAAAAGGAGCTAGCAATATTAAAACATGTAAAGATATAAATATTTGCTAGAAATATAAGAACTGTTTCTATTGATATCTGAAAAAGAACAGAACTAACAAAATGAGCATTTACTCTATACAAAGTTGATGGATTGGTCCTAATTTTCCAAAGTTCCTTAGATTTAAAGTAGGTTCCATTAGATGAGAAAATAATGATTTTTTTTAAGCAGAGAGACAGACAGAATTGAGGAAGTTACAGGGCAGTTGGCTTCAGATTTGTCTTAGGGAAAATGTCAGAAATTATTATTCAACATGTTATAGTCAGATTTGTAGATAAATTCAAATTAATCAGGCAGAGTCAGTATGGTTTTGCGAAAGTGAAATCTTGCTTAACAAATTTGTTGAAGTTCTTTGCAGAACTGCTAAAGGAAAGATCTTGTGAAACTTGAAAGAGTTCAAAAAAGATTTAAAAAGATGTTGCTAGGGTTGGAGGGTTTGAGCTACAGGGAGAGGGTGAATAGGCTGAGGCTGTTTTCCCTGGAGCGACAGAGGCTGAGGGGTGACCTTACAGAAATTTATGATATTGAGGAGCATGGATAGGGGGAATAGCCAAGGTCTTTTTCCCCAGGGTAACGGAGCCAAAACATAGAGGTGAGAGGAGGAAGATTTCAAAGGGACCCAAGGAACAACTTTTTCACACAGAAGGTGGTACTTGTATGGAATGAGCTGCAGGGGAAGTGGTGGAGGTTGGTACAATTACAACATTGAAAAAACGTCTGGATGAGTACAGGAAAGGAAAGTTTTAGAGGGATGTGGGCCACATGCTGGAAAATGGGATTAGATTAATTTTGGATGTGTGATTGGCATGGATGAATTGGACCAAAGGATCTATTTCCATGCTGTACGTGTCTATGGCTCTATGTAGAATGTGCTCTGGATAAAGGAATGCTGTAGGGATTTCAGGACAATGGAGCAGGAATAGGTCATTCAACCTGCTCTGACATTCAGTACAATCTTGGCTTAAATTCATTTTTCTTACATTTTCCCCATTTCCCCTTGCATCATTGGTGTTTAGAGATCTGTTACCTTTCGTACATTCAAAGTCTGAGCTTCCACAGCCCTGACAGGTATATAGTTCCAAAGGCTTACAGCCATCTGAATTTTTTTTAAAAAGTCCTCATCTCAGTATTGGGTGCCTTCCCCTTTATTTTTGAAATTGTGTCCTAATTATGGCATACTTCTCTTATTCCTCTGGATCTCATGCTATAAAAAAAGATTCTATTGTAATTTTAGTGGTTTGGTTTGAGATCATTTTCTGTTTAGTAGAGGTGCATTGCACATCACTATACCTCATACAACATTTTTTGAATTAAAAAAATGATTGTTCCATTGTCTCGCATGCACATAGGAAATTTGGTGCCTTTAGGACTTTAGCAGGCACTTCAGTGAAACATGAAGTTGGTAGCATTGTCCCCTCTGAGTCAGAACATGATATGTTCAAGTCCCACTCCAAGATAATCAAGGCTGACACTCCAGTGTGATTCTGAAGAACTGCTGTACTATGGGCAGTATCATCCCTGAGGGGAGATGTTAAATCAAGGTGCCATTTGCCCTGAGATTCGGTAGCAGATGATCACTTGGAGAGTTGGCACATCATGTAACAACTCTGACTCATTGTTTCGAAAAAGAGAGTGGAAATTATTCCCAGTGCCTTGGCTAAGCCATTTCCTTTTCTCAACAGCCACAAAAAAAACTCAGATTGTTTTGTTTCCTTTCACATCGGTATTTGAAGAGTTTGCTGTGTACAAATTGAATTGTTTCATTTCCTAAAATCATGAAAGGCGTCATATAAATGGGTTTCTTGCTCTGTTTTTGCAACAAGCCAATCTAATTTCTGTGTTTAGTGTCCTGCAATTTTATCACTGAGACAATAAAATTCACTGGAGATTTGCATTGACACAACAACCTACCCTTGGCATTTCTATTGTCTTGTCATCCTCCCTATATCTTCTCTTTATCAAATGGAAATATTCTTCTTTGTTAATACTGCTACTCCTCATCCTTTTCAACACACACGAGTATTTAAAGACCTTATAACCTGGAATATTTATCTGTCAGTCAGGCCCAGCTCTGAGTGATCACACTGCAACATAATGGGTAGGTGAGAGGTAGAATGACTTCCTCCTCTTATTAATTCATATGTTTGTATAAAATATCCTGGAAACCGTCCAGCTGAGTTTGCATGCCTAATTCACTTGTGTTGCTACTTGCCTTGGGTTGGGAACGTGAAACTTTACTCTGTAACATTTACATTGAAAAGCCCCAAAGGCTGCCATTCCTTGTTAATGATTGTATGACAACCCAATGAAAACCCTTTGCCTCCTTCTCTGCTCCTCAGCACCTTCCGCCTGTCCTACTACCCTCACCGCGTGGATGCCTTCACGGAGTTGCTGAAGAATGCTTTCCAAGGTAAATGTCAGCACAGCCTGTACAGTGACTTCAAACCCCACACGCCAGGCCAGGATTACGTTCCATGCTATTTCATCCATGTGGTGAAGAAGACTGGCTGAACAACTCTTTCTCAGGAGAGATGAAGACTTTGTCACTGGGGACGATGGGGTTAGGCAATATACAATTACAAGAGCAATGACAAAAAGGAAGTGCATGGAGGGAAGATTGAAATAGGAGGTGCAAATCATCATTGTTAGCAGATTGTAGGTTCATGTCTTCTATTTAGCAATTGGTGTGGATCATGGTTGAGAAAGATAATCTGTATAATTACATTGTAATTTGTAAAAGACTGGCTGAATGTGTCAACTGTTGTCCCTGTATCAGACTCAGACCCAGACCCAAAGCTGTCAACATTGACCAAATATTAGGAATGGCATTTGTGTTCAGGAAGAGTGACTGTAGACCAAACTTGTCCCTGTCTCCTGAAAATGGCCATAGCGGGTGAGTGGGCACCACAAGCCTCTAAAGCCCCCCAGCACTGTGTCCAGGAGCATTATTCTGTAAGGCCAGGAAGCAAATGTAGGTGTGCACACATCCATTGAGCCCAGTGCGATCAGCCTGTTTACTCAAGGACCTTCCATGTCTTACATGGTTAAAGCAGCACATGACAAGAGTGTCACAGCAATTCTGCGGTTTTGCTTTTGTTGTCCTGTAAGTCAAGGGAAAAGTTTCAAGCCAGAGGCTATTTGCAAACAGAAAGCCTCACCTTTGACCTCCACCTCAGAAAAGCAGGAACAATATTCCTGAATAAGTGGAGCTGTTTTGAAGGTGATGTTTGATTGGCTGTTGTAAGAAATAAAAATATACGCAGCCGTAAACTTTACCAGCTCTAATTGTGGGAGAGATACAAATGAGCAAAAGCCTGATAACCCATCTTCGTTCAGCCATCCAGCAAATAATTCCACAAATCACCCATTAAATTGCTTCTTAATAGTTCCTGTGAATGCTGACCCAACTATCTCATCTGATAATTCATTCCCAAATGTTATTCAGTCTTTATATGATTAATTTCATAATTTTAATGTTAGTTTATCATTTATTCCCCAATCACTACCTTAACTGTTTCTAAGGTACCCCCTTTTCCAGTGAGAAAGACAAGGTTTCTATTGGATTTTGTAGAATCCCTACTGTGTGCAAAGAGTCCATTCAGTCCAGTGAGTCTGCACCAATCCTCTGAAGAGCACCGACCTAGACTCAGCCCCAGCACCCCCACCCCTTGGCTAATCCACCTAGTCTGCTTATCCCTGGACACTATGGCTAATTCAGCATGGGCAATCCACCTCACCTGCATATCTTTGGACTGTGGGAGGAAACCGGAGCACCTGCATGAAACCCACTCAGAGGGAGAACATGCAAACTCCACACAGATAGTCACCTGAGACTGGAATTGAACCTGAGTCTCTGGTACTGTGAGGTGGCAATGCTAACTACTGAGCCACCGTGTTGCCTGGATTTACTTATAATTCGGTCCTTTGTCCCTTGGGATCAATTGTAAGTGTATCCTTGAACTTAAAAACCTCCCTTTTGTCTTTGTGGTAAAGACAGTGCTTAAGGTTTGGCGTGGTCACCACAGACAAAGGCAGTGCAGCATGGTAGCTTCCAGTTGACTGTATGGGTTTTGCTGACCTGTCAACAAAGGATCTGTCGACTGTAACATTTCAGCACCCTTCCTATTGTAGGGGAATGTTTAAAAATATAAGATCGCTGAGGTTTGCAGGGTCTGAATGACATTATGCACTTTTTAAGCCTTTGACCATGATTATTGTTAATATTATTACTGTTTGTGGCTAACAAAAAGCACAGTGACATCTCTCAGGCATATACTCCAATGTGATTCATTGTTCACAAGTGAATATATGTGCTATATATATCAGAGTTGTTGTTTCTGAGTACAGTTAATACCAGCTGGGATTAATGTCTGGTTATTTAAAAGCAGATCCTTTATTGTTTAATCTGCATTCCTCCAGCACTCTGTAGAGCATCAGGTATATCATGTAACTGTCTCCTCCCTCACCTTCTCCTCCTGGCTTAACCAGAGCCTTTGGACATTGGTGCTTCCCGGTCAGTGAGTGATCTGGTGTTAACAGGAACACAAACACCTCGCTGACTGCATTGCCATAAGGCTTGAACCCCAAAACTGGTTTGCATCTCCTGTTTCGGGTATTCGGTGGATCCACTATCAACTTCACTCTCAATTTGAGCATTTTGCATAACGTGCTGTGTTCTATTTAGTAAACAGACTGAGTCTGATGTACTAATCAGCAATTGCACTGTGTGAACATTTACCTAGTCGTGTTCATAATATGATGAAGTGCAATTGAAACACTTGACACATAAGGTCACCGTAGTCCCAGAGGACCACTTTCTCATCAGACAACGGCAGCTGGTGATGTGTTTAACCAGAGGGTCACCACACCTCAAATGAAGGCCAATGTTGAGAATACAAAACCTGATGGTAATTTCAGCCTGTGGGAATTGAGCCCATGCTAGTGATGTCACTCTGCATTGCAAACCTCCATCCAGCTAAAGGAGCTAAGAAGGAAATGCAAAACAGCTCTTCATTTTAATAGTTGAATTCAATGCCACCAAGTGGAAAGAGGAAACTGAGCGAATCTGTTAATGGGTAAAATAATGTGAGGTCGGAAAAAAGATGGTGAGAAAGAAAATAATTTTATGTGATGTAACTTTTAATTCTAAAGGGCAAGCTGTCTAGTTGCCAGCTATGAAGCAGTAAGAGGTAACAGAATTAGTAAAGAAAAGGATGTGAAAAATAGCACACATCCTGATAGCAAAGAAATCAAAGCACCAAAGAGTGAGACGTACAGAAAGGAAGTAGGAAAATAAACTTACCAGGGATAGTAAAACCAGTAAAAAGCCCACCCACAGCTATATTTGGGAAAATAGAAGAGTCACTGGCAATAGGGGTTCTGGAAAACAGATCGCAGTGATCTTATCAATGAAGAAAGTTGCAGATCGATGCTATAATGTCTTTGGATCAGTGTTTATAGTGGATGCAATGCTGAACATCACTAGGAAACAACGATAGAATCGGGGACAGGGGCTCACTCAAATCAAACTCAGCAAATTGATGATACTGCAGAAAATAATGGCACTGAAAAGCGACCTGTTCCGGAATAGATGGACTCCAGGATTTTGAAGAAGGTAAGTGGGAAAGTTGCAGGTGACCTCACTGTTAGTTTTCCAAAGTTCTCTTAACTCCATAACTATTTAGTAGAATATGTTTTTTTAAATCATCGGTGGGGTGAGGGCATCACTGGCTGGGTCAGTATTTATTGCCCATTCCTGATTGCCTACATAGCAGCAGAGAATCAACCATCTTGCTGTGGGTCTGGAGTCACATGTAGGCCAGACAAGGTGAGGATGGTAGATTTCCTTCCCTGATGGACATTAGTGAACCAGATGGGTTTTCCTAACAATTGACCATAATTGCATAGACACCATATTAGACTCTTTGTTCCAGATGTTTATTGATTCAGATTTCACTATCTACCCTGGTGGGATTTGAACTCAGTCCTCAGCACATTACCTGGGTCTGTGAATCAATATCTGGATTAGTGGTGCTGGAAGAGCACAGCAGTTCAGGCAGCATCCAAAGTGCAGCGAAATCGACGTTTCGGGCAAAAGCCCTTCATCAGAAGGGCTTTTGCCCGAAACGTCAATTTCGCTGCACTTTGGATGCTGCCTGAACTGCTGTGCTTTTCCAGCACCACTGATCCAGAATCTGGTTTCCAGCTTCTGAGGTCATTGTTTTTACCTCGTTTTTACTTTTCTGAATCAATAATTTAGTAATAATCGTTTTGGAAAAGTGAGAGAGGAAAACCAGGGCATTGTAAAACAGGGAGCCTAGAAGTTGCTTATGGAAAACTATCAATGTCTACAATAGAGCAAAGGCTACCTGAACGTCTTAGAAAATTCAACTGGGACATATATGGTAAAGCTGCCATTCTCTCATCAAACTATAGGGGCTGCTCTCACATTAGTGAGAGATGACTGGTGGTGGTTTGATCGGGGGATTACCTTACCTCAGGTAAGGGGAGGAAAGGAGAAGGCGAGTCTTTCATTGTGGCCTCAGCCAGTGCAGAATTAACCCCATGTTGTTGGTGTCACTCTGCATTGCAAACCGAACACTGAGTATGGGCATCGGTGGCAATGCCAAAACTGAATTACTCAGTAATTGCACTAGAGAAGGTGTTGATGAGCTATGCTCTTGAAAGGGGAGGGTTGAAATGATCACAAAAGAGATGGGAAAGCAAACAGGATGCAGGGAGGTGGTTAAATGGAGGCTGGCTATTTGCATTGACACTGCAATGGTCTTGGAAGAGGGACTTCTGTGCCTGGCATGCCCCACATTCGGATTTTCAAAGAATCAGAAGGTACAAGGCCACATAAGGGCTGCTTCTAGTAGCTCACACAGACTTGCCATCACATTCCTGATGAAGGGCTAATGCCCGAAACATTGACTCTCCTGCTCCTCGGATGCTGCCTGACCCGCTGTGCTTTTCCAGTGCCACACTCTTCGACTCTGATCTCCAGCATCTGCAGTCCTCACTTTCTCTTTGCCTTCATTGTAGGTAAAGGGAACTGCTGCTGCCTCCCCTTGTCATGCATTAGTGGGATAGGGTCAATGGAATGGCCCATGCTGCTCAGGGACAAGTGCCCACCCCCCTCACAGAGAGATCTCAATAAGCTGACAAATTGCACCAATATCACATAGGCCAACAAGACTGTAGGTGCACCTTCCTGTTTACTCTGGCATCAAGAAGAAATATGTGCACTGTCCTGGAGCTATTTAGAAGTTCATTCAACACATCACACCCAGAAGTGCTTTTAAAATCATGCGTTTCCTATGCTGCAGAAAGAGGCCCTTTTGGTCCATCAAGTCTGAACCAAAGAGCATCCCAGCCTAAATCCATAATCCTACATTTACCAAGGCTCATCTACCTCGCCTGCGCAGCACAGGTAATCCAGCATGGCCAATCCACCTAACCTGCACATCTCTGGAGTGTGGGAAGAAACTCTCACAGACTCAAGAAGAATGTGCAAACGCCACACAGGGAGCCAATCAAGGCTAGAATCAAACCTGGATGCCTGGTGCTGTGAGGCGTCAGTGATAACCACTGAACGACCATGATGCCCACATCTGGGTGACTGACCTGCATTCAATTGACTTGTACTGAGGTTAAACTTGAGAAGCATTGTCATGATTTGTTGGAGGATCCTGAAGGTTTTTCACATCTAGAGAGTGGCTGGTAAATATTGAAGCAATCTTTTGATGTCAGCAAGTCAGTAAGTGTTTCAATACATTGAACACTGACTGTACAGAGGTCAAAACTTCATTGAAATAAAACAAAGAATTGCGGATGCTGCAGGTTACAAACAAAAAATAGAGATGTCGGAGAAAACTCAGTGGGTCAGGCAACATCTGTGGAGAGAAAAACATTTAACATTTCAAGTCAAGATTAAAGTGGTGCTGGAAAAGCACAGCAGGACAGGCAGCATCCGAGGATCAGGAAAATCTACATTTTGGGCAAAAGCCCTTCATCATTTCTCGAATGCTGCCTGACCTGCTGTACTTTTCCAGCACCACTCTAATCTTGACTCTAATCTCCAGCATCCGCCGTACCCACTTCCGCCTGGTTAACATTTCAAGTCCAGTGACCCTTGATCAGAACTAAAAGCAGCTGATGATTGAGATTGTAGGTGGTGGGGTAAAGGAGTGAATCAAATAAATGGAGGCAGAGCCTCGAGACAGAGGGAGGGAGTGAAAAAGCAGCAGAAGTGAGGATTGCTGGGAGAGGGATAAGTATTGAATGGCTGCTAATGGGATGTGTGAATTATTGAAAGTAGATTGGCTGCGTTGGGAGCAACCCATACAGAACAGAATAGGAGCTGGGAGGGTGGGGGTGGGCAACAAACATGGAGGAGGGTGTTCCTGCTCTGAAATTGTTAAACTCAGTACTGAATCCTGAGAGCTGTTACACGCCCAGGCAGAAGACGAGGTTTTGTTCTTCCAGTTTAAGCTTCATTGGAGCACTGCAGCAGCTTTTAGACAGACATGTTGGTACAAGAACACGATGGTCAAAACCTCAGTCCTGCTACAAGGCGACGAGAGAGAACTATCTCTAAATCATTATCCAATGTTATGTCATTACCCAGTGATGCTGCAAACAATTTTATTTAGCTATTCACATTAACTCTTTAGACCACATCTTCCCCAAATTTCTACTTCCGAGATCACGTCTCACATCTCCTTATCTCAACAAAGCCTACAGCAAATTACTGTCATTCCAGATGGCCATAACATGATTGTTATCTAAACTAATCCCATCTGCTAGCACATGGGCCATACCTCCTATGCCCTGCCTATTCACGTGTCTGTCTAAATGTCTCCTAAGCAGGTGATAAAGAAAGCATATGGCATGCTTGCCCTCATCGGTCAGGACATTGAGTAGAAAAGTTGGCAAATCATGTAGCAGCTGTATAAAACTTTAGTTCAGCTGCATTTGGAGTACTGTGTGCAGTTCAGGTTGCCATACTGTAGGAAGGATGTGGAGGCTTTGGAAAGGGTGCAGAGGAAATTTACCAGGATGTTGCCTGGATTGAACTGTATTAGCAAGAGTTTGAACAAACATGGACAAACTAAAACTGCAGTTACAGAAGAATTGCTGGGGAAACTCAAAACGCTCAAGCCTGATCTGACCCCCTGGCCTTGATGGGATATATCCTCAGATTCTGAAGGAAGTAACTACAGAGATAGTGGCTTCCCTGGTAGTAATCTTCCAAACTTTAGATGGAGGCAGATGGGAGATAGATTAGAATGACCTCATGTTCAGCACAGACATAGTGGGCTGAAAGGCCTGTTTGTATGCTGCATTGTTCTATATTCTAAACATTCAGTGGTATATGACTTTTCAAAAGAACAAGAAGTAAAGGGTGGATTGTATCATATTGGTATTATAGGATGGAAAATATGTATGATGGCAAGAAATGGACATCTAACATAAAATATAGAATCCCTACGGGTGGAGGTAGGAAGTAGAAAGGGGGAAGGAGACATTGCTAGGAGTCATCTATGGGTCTCCTAACAGTAATTGTATGGTGGAACAGAGAATAAATCAGGAGATAATGAGAGCATGTAACAAAAGCAGTACATTAATCATAGGTGACTTTAATCTTCATGTACATTGGAAAAGTTAAATTGGCAGAGGTAATCATTCAGAGAGTATATTTGGGACAATTTCCAAGAGCAATACGCTATGGATCCAAACCCAGACCAGGTAATTTTGGAGCTAATAAAAGAATAATTCATTTCTTTGTTTGATCAAATTTCCTTTGACAGCACCTTCCAAATCTATGGCCTCTACCATCTAGAAGAACAAGGGCAGTAGTCACATGGGAACAGCACCATTTTAAAGTTCCCCTTCAAGCCTCATACCATCCTAACATTGAACTGGATCGCTGTATCTTCACTGCTTCTGTACATGATCCCAAACCATGTTACTGCTCAATAAGTCAGATCCAAGAACAAAATCTGGTTCGATCAGAGCAAATGTTCATATGTTAATGGTGGTGGTCATTCACTGAAACGTGGGTGTGTGAGGCTGCCGATTTTCTTTATCAGTAATAGACATTTATTACACAAAGGAATGAAAAATGGAAATGAGTGAAGCTATCTAAATAAATGACACAGTTTGAAGGTTCTCAAAACATATTGAGAAACAAAGTCTGATCTATTTCCCAGATTTGCAGAGATCAAAACCTAGAGGAATGGTCCCTCTATGTCAGATATTTCAGTTTGAATTAGCCTTGCCCTTCTATCCAATTCTGCAAATTGAATTCTGAAATCTTCAGTCATGAACACTCACAAAATTGAAATCTTAGAGTTTGTCAATCTTTCAATAACTCTCCAATTTCTAACCAAATACTCCTGGTTTGGAAGTTTTACAAGCTAGATATTGATACTAGGGTAACTGTGTTATTGTGAAACTGTCCTGTACTCCCTTCAAAGACAGAAACTATCATTTTCTGGACCCCTGTCAGGTCTCCTCCAAAAAAATGTCTTAAAATCTTTAAATTTCTGGATTTTTCTGAGCTAAAGCAAATCTCATGTCATATATTCTCCCAAGTGTCTACAAACTAATGCCTTCATAAACCCCACAGTATAAACAAAGACTTTTCCATTAACACTCCAGGGGGCTTAAATCAGCTTCTCTTTGACACTTACTGAATGAGGTCATGATTCTGGAAGGACTGTCTGACCTTGTTTCTGTTTTCTTAAACCCATTTACAAAATTAACGAATACCTAAATGCCATTAGTTCAAAATCCAAACTTTAAAGATGATATATATGCATATTTATATTCACTACAATACATGGGTGTTGCTACCTGTGTCCTTTGTAAAGGTGGTAATGAGCTGCCTTCATGAACCACTGCAGTCCATGTACTCTGCGTTGAACCACAATGCTGTTGAAGAAGGAGTTCCAGGATTTTGACCCAGTGAGGCAGAAGGAACGGCAATACATTTCCAAGTTAGGATGGTGAGTGATTTGGAGGGGGACTTGCAGATGGTATCATTCCCATGTATCTGCTGCTCTTGACCTTCTAGTTGGAAGTGTTTGTGGGTTTGTGAGGTGTTATCTAAGGATCCAGTGAATTTCTGCAGTGCATCTTATAGATAGTACACCTTGTTGCTATTGAGTGGAGGGAGTGGATGTTTGTGGATATAGTGCCAATCAAGTGAGCTGCTTTGTCCTGGATGGTGTCAAGCTTCTTGAGTGCTGTTGGAGCAGCACCCATCCAGGCAAGTGGGGAGTATCCCATCACACTCCTGACTTGTGCCTTGTAGATGATGGACAGGCTTTGGACAGTCAGGAGGTGAGTTACTCACTGCAATATTCCCAGCTTCTCCCAGGAAGACATCCAACATCTTGAGGACATGGTCTCAGGCAAGAGCTGCTTGAGGATATTTGTGGCAGTCTTTCTGGAGTTAGGGCAAAATGAGGGGGGGGCAGGGTGACAGAGGCAAGGTCAGGAGCATTGGCTCTCAGAGCCCACCTCCCTGAACTATGTCCAGTCTCTCGATTGTGCCCAAATTAGTGAAGATCTGGGGATCCTGCCTCCACAACAGACAGACTGCACTGGGTTAAAGTCAGGGGGATCTGACACTTGAATTTGTGGTAAGACTGTTTGTTCTAACCTTTGCACTTCTGCTTCTGCTATGAGTCCAGAGATGGGTGAGCCCATGGGTGTGCCGTTGATTTGTTCATATATCTGGTTGTTGAATGTGAAGTGTGTTGTGAGGCACAGGTCCAGTAGTTTGAGTATGCCGTCTTTGTTGATAGGTTGCCATCTCTGGACTCATAGCAGAAGCGGTAATACAAAGATCAGAACAAACAGTCTTACCGCAAATTCAACCCAAACTCTGGGTCTGATATGTGGCTGACACCCTTGTAATCATTAAAAACACAGAAATAGAGAACACGCATCGGATCATCAACGCCACACTCACACGAATCCGGTTCAGTAGAGTGGAAGTAAAGGATAACCAACTCCCATTCCTAGACATGATGATACAGAGAACACCTAATGGACAATTCATCACAAAGGTATAGAGGAAAGCCACACACACGGACCAAGTCCTGAATTACGAAAGCAACCACCCCAACACACACAAAAGAAGTTGCATCAAGACACTGTTCAAAAGGGCCACAACGCACTGCAGTACACCAGAACTGCAAAAAGAGGAAGAAGAACACCTATACAATGTATTCGCCAAAAACGGATACCCCCGCAATTTCATCAACAGATGCCTAAGGGAAAGACAATGGAACGAGGACATACCGCAACCCAAAGGACTAGCCACACTAGTATTCATCAAAAACATTTCTGAACTGACAGCTAGACTACTGCGACCACTAGGACTCATAACAGCACACAAACCAACAGCCACTCTCAGACAACAACTCACCAGAACGAAGGGCCCGATACTCAGCATGAACAAAACCAATGTAGTGTACAAAATCCCATGCAAAGACTGCACAAAACACTAATTGGACAAACAGGAAGACAGCTAACGATCTGCATCCATGAACACCAATTAGCCATGATACGACACGACCAGCTATCCTTAGTAGCCACACACGCAGATGACAAGCAACATGAATTCGACTGGGACAACACTACTATTATAGGACAAGCCAAACAGAGAACAGCCAGGGAATTCCTAGAGGCATGGCACTCATCCACAGATTCAATCAATAAGCACATCGACCTGGACCCAATATACTGACCACTGCAATGGACAGCTGGAACTGACAACTGGAAGCAGCAGATTCAAACCACTACAAATGCCGGAGGAAAGATCACAGAAGCGCTTCACAGGAGGCTCCTAAGCACTGAGGATGTCACCTAGACAGGGGACGAAACGTCTGCAACACAAATTCCCAGCTCGGCGAACAGAACCACAACAACGAGCAACCGAGCTACAAATCTTCTCACAAACTTTGAACTCTACTATAGAGAATAGGGACAAAACAAATCATGCGCAGGAGTTCTTCCAGATGATGTGACGAAAGACTCAATTTATACAAGTGGTGAACACAGTCTGTTCAAACATTTCCAACTAATTAACTAATTTAACCAATAATTTTTTCAGAGTGAGAGAGTTCAAGTATGATCCCACATCTGACCATTGTGTGATTTCACATGTGGCAGCTTCAATGTGTGCTGCAACCCTTCCAATTTTCAATGTGCTTCTCTCATAAACTTTGAACATTCTTGTCAGAATGATTGAGCTAAACATAAATACAATACGTCAACAGAACTGTATCGATCTCAATCGATTCATTTAAAGCAACAAATAACTTTTTTACAACAAATAGACATTTGCTGCAGTGAATAATTTGTTTCCCAACAAAGGAGCCAACTCCACATCTCCAATAGAAGTTTACCCTCTGTACGTGCTGTATGAAGACTTCAAACTGATGTCACCAATGCCCAACAGAGATGGTTGGTCAGAAATGTATCTGAAACACTGAGCAATAATTTAGTTTTGAAGAGAAATCCTCACTATAAAGGGTATTAAAAGGAATACGAGCATTCAGGACAGCTCTGTCAGAGACAGTCAGAGCGACCAGAGCTGGAACCTGATGTCTGTTTACTGTGTGGCTGGAAGGCCACGTGGTTCCTCCATATGGGGATGAGGGAGGGGGCAGGAACTGGGCAGATGGGATAGAATTTGGGGAAATGTGATGGTAATCAAATGTGGAAAAAATATCCCAGGGCAATGTTTAGAATTGGTGAGTGGTGGTATTCAGAGTGGCCTGGATGTCCTTCTACATGAACCATAGAACAATTGGGTGCAGGTTCAGCAAGCTATTAGAGAAATACTAACTTTATCTTAGATTTTATTAGAAAGGAAGTGAAAGTACAAAATTCTTACTTCAAATATTGAAGTGAGACCACAGTCTTGACCAGGTTCTTTTATCTGGGAAAGAATATTTTGCTTTAATGGGAGTGTAACCAGTGTTCATTAGAGTGTTCACTGCAAGTAAGCAGAAGCCATCCAGCTGTACAAACCTGCTTGGCTAATCTAGAAGATCATGGCTGGCCTGTTAGTTTTTGAATTTCACATTCCCATCTATCACCATCGACTTTTTATGTCGAGGAATACCCTGAGAAGTGAAGTTCAGCTGTGATTGGCTGAATACTGAAACAGGCTTGAAGAGCATCTCTCTTGTTCAACCTGAGGAAAGACAAAATAGTCCACTGCCAAATAACAACCAAGGTCTTTCCATCACAGCACAATGTGTTGACCCATTGAATTGGGCAGCCTGAACAGTGCCATTGATTATAATTGTTGAACTAAGTTAATGGGATCAGTGAGCCTAAATGTGGAAGAAAGCCTCGCTCATGACATTAATGTTGCTGAATAATTTTGGATAAAGAATTGATCCAAGAGACCAATACTGCTAACTACCATTAGAGGGCAGTACTTACAAACAAATCAAAAGTCTTTGGCGATAATGGAAGCTTTCAAGGTCTACATCCAGGCTCATTTCGTTAGGCTGTTTTAGGGGGTCAATCAGCTCAGTTGGTTTGTCCCAACAACACAGGTTCAATTCCCACACCACGTGGTGACTGTTAGGCTAAACCACCATCAATTATCTATCTCTGATGAGAGAGTTGCCCTGTAGTTCTCTGGGAGCATGTACGCTGTCTTAATGAACACACATTGCATTTCCTTCAAGTTTTGGGCAGCACATTGGCTCAGTGGTTAGAATTCCCCTGGGATATTTTTTCCACATTTGGCTATCATCACATTTCCCCAAATTCTATTCCATCTGCCCAGTTCCTGTCCACTCCCTCACAGCACCAGGTCCCAGGTTGGATTCCAGCCTCAGGTGACTGTCTGTGTGGAGTTTGCACACATTCTCCCCATGTCTGCGTGGGTTTCCTCCAGGTGCTCTGGTTTCTTCCCAAGGTCCAAAGATGTGCAGTTTAGGTGAATTGGCCATGCTAAATTGTCCATAGTGCTAGGTGCATTAGTCAGAGGGAAATAGGTCTGGGTGGGTTATTCTTCGGAGAGTCGGTCGTGGAGTGGTTGGGCTGAAGGGCCTGTTTCTGCACTGTAGGGAATCTAATCTTAATGTAAGAGCAAATTACTGCACATGGTGGAATCTGTACTGAAAACAATAAATGCTGGAGATCACAGCAGGTCAGGCAGCATCCATGGAGAGAATGCAAGCTAACAGTTTGAGCCTAGCTGACTGTTCATCAGAGCTGGAGAGGACAGACTTCACATCAGCTCAGAGTCATCCAAATTTGAAATGTTGTCCTGTAATCTCTCCACGGATGTTCCCTGACCTGCTGTGATCTTCAGCATTTGTTGTTTTCCTCCAAGTTAAGGTCAGAATTCTCTTCACTGACGCATTTGTACAATTAGTCAGTGTTAAATTACCCTATCGTCCTACACAAAGCATAGTGATGGAAAGCCTTAATTTCTATGTGTTATCAAGACGTAAATTGGTGGTGATGTTGGCATCTTTTCGAGCGTTAAATGCAGTCATATAGTTTAACGGAGGGAAAATTAAACACAGAATACATTTCCGTATTTGGGTTTCAGTGTGTGTGTTATTAGCTGTGAACAAAACTGGAAGATCGATTGGTTAGAATGGACGGATGGCAAGAATTAGCTGAAAAAGATATAAGTTTCAGTTGTTATAGGAAGCTGTAACTACTTCTCCCATTTATTTAAGACTTGAAAGAATTGGGTGGAAGCTTCAGTTAAGTTGCTGCAGAGAAACCATAAGTGCCCTTCCCAATGGCTGGAATAGAGCATGAACAGAGTGGTGTTAGTTTTGTGAGTTGAGGTGAATCTTTGAAAATGTAAACTTTTTCGCATTTAACAGCTAAGATTTCACTGAAGTGGGCCATTTGAATTCAAGGGCCAAAACAAAGGAAGACAACTATTTACTGGGGAACAACTATAATCAGTTATTTAAGGAAGCTAATCTAACATATTTTATTTGTAATGGGGATTCAGTTCCAACATAGAGTCATAGAGTCATAGAGATGTACAGCACAGAAACAGACCCTTTGGTCCAACTCGTCCATGCCAACCAGATATCCCAACTCAATCTATCCCACCTCCCAGTACTTGGCCCATATCTCTCTAAATACTTTCTATTCATATACCCATCCAGATGTCTTTTAAATGTTGCAATTGTACCAGCCTCCACCACTTCCTCTGCCAGCTCATTCCACACATGCACCACCCTCTGCGTGAAAACGTTGCCCCTAAAGTCTTTTTTATAGCTTTCCCCTCTCACCTTAAACCTATGCCCTCTAATTCTGGACTCCATGACCCCAGGGAAAAGACTTTGTCTATTTATCCTATCCATGCCCCTCATGATTTTATAAACCTCTATAAGGTCACCCCTCAGCCTCCAAGTCTCCATGGAAAACAACACTAGCCTATTCAATCTCTCCCTATAGCTCAAACCCTCCAACCCTGGCAACATCCTTGTAAATCTCTTCTGAACCCTTTCAAGTTTCACAACATCCTTCCAATAGGAAGGAGACCAGGATTGCATGCAATATTCCAAAAGTGGCCTAACCAATGTCCTATTTAGCCACAACATGTTCTCCCAACTCCTGTACTCAATACTCTGTCGAAATATAGCATCTCAATGTGACTTAGCGTGGCATGCAACTTGAATAGTTAGTTGGGGGAATAAAGGGAAGGAGCTGCCTTTTTAACTTTATAGTTTAAGTTTCTCACCCTTTAGGAATTGGTCCTGTCTCTCACCATTAAGTGTCTAAGTGTAGGTACAGGAGAGAGTGTGGCAGACATGTGGAACGTCTGTCCAGGGGCAAGTGAGGAGATGTCAAAACTTCACATGACCTCGGTGAACAAATCTGCAGAAATGTCACCAGTTGCAGAAACGGAAGCTCTGGCTTGCGGAACTGAAACAGCAGTTGCTGTCACTGAGGTCATTTGCAAGGTTTAGTACATTTCTGGAGGGAATCAGAGAGATGTACAGCACAGAAACAGCCCCTTCAGTCCTAGTTGTCCATGCTGACTAGATATCCTAAATTAATCCAGTCCTATTTGCCAGTACCTGGCCCATATCCTTCTAAACCCTTCCTATTTATATACCCATCCAGATGCCTTTTAAATGCTGTAATTGTACCAGCCTCCACCACTTCCTCTGGCAGTTCATTCTATACACGCACCACCCTCTGTGTGAAAACGTTACCCCTTAGGTCCCTTTTAAATCTTTCTCCTCTCACCCTAAACCTATGCCCTCTAGTTTTGGACTCCCCTGCCCCAGGGAAAAGGCTTTGACTATTCACCCTATCCTTGCCCCTCATGATTTTATAAACTTCCACAATGTCAACCCTCAGCCTGCAATTCTCCAGGAAAAATAGCCTAATCAGCCTTTCCTTGTAGCTCAAACCCTCCAACCCTGGCAACATCTTTGTAAGTCTCTTCTGAATCCTTTCAAGCTTCACAACATCTTTCCAATAGCAAGGAGACCAGAATTGAATGTAGTATTCCAAAAATGGCTGAACCAATGTCCTCTACAGCTACAATATGACTTCCCAACTCCTGTGCTCAGTGCACTGATCAACAAAGGCAAGCATACCAAACACCTTCTTCACTACCCTGTCTACCTGTGATTGCACGTTCAAGGAACTGTGAACCTACATCCCAAGGTCTCTTTTGTCATGCAGTAGCATAGAGCCATGCAGTAGGTAGGTAGGTATTGCATGACTGCCCACCATTGCAAGAAAAATTGGCAGGCAGTGCAGGAATCCTCTGAGACAATTTTGCTCACTAACTGCAGAGCAGGTGAGAGCTGTTTGGCAGTGGCTGCTTGAAGGCTCGGTGACGTTTGTTTAACGGTTTAAAATTGAATTTTTTTTTTAAAAAGCGCAGAGCGGACCCGGAAGCTGGTGTAGAGCAAACTTACCTGGGTAAGTTGGTTTCCTATAAAGGCGCGCAGGAGAGGAACCCGAGGCACTGCAGAGATAGAGCCTCCCACCCGCCGCCCTCCTCTCACCTAATAATAAGACCCATTGTGGTAAGAAGGTTAGTGCTGCATTTTGCTTATTCTAATGTTTAGACCTAGTTTTTTTTCAGGGTTACTTTTAGAGGGATGGCAGCGAAGGCAGTACAATGTTCCTCTTGCAACATGTATGAGGTGAGGGATGCCATGGTCGTCCCTGCTGATTACACTTGCAGGAAGTGCACCCATCTCCAGCTCCTCCAAGACCGTGTTAGGGAACTGGAGCTGGAGTTGGATGAACTTAGGATCATTTGGGAGACAGAGGGGGTCATAGATCGGAGCTTTAGGGAAGTAGTAACTCCAAAGATTGTAGACAGATGGGTGACAGTGAGGGGGACTGGGAGGAAGCAGCCAGTGCAGAGACCCCCTGCGGCCGTTCCCCTCAAGAACAAGTATACCGTTTTGGATACTTGTGGGGGGGACGACTTACCAGGGGTAAGCAATGGTGTTCAGGCCTCTGGCACGGAGCCTATCCCCGTTGCTCAGAAGGGAAGGGTGGAGAAGAACAGAGCAATAGTTATTGGAGTCTCGATAGTTCGGGGCACAGATAGGCAGTTTTGTGGGGGCGAGAGAGACTCACGTTTGGTATGTTGCCTCCCAGATGCAAGGGTACGTGATGTCTCTGATCGTGTTTTCCGGGTCCTTAAGGGGGAGGGGGAGCAGCCCGAAGTCGTGGTCCACATTGGCACCAATGACATAGGTAGGAAGAGAGATGAGGATGTTAGGCAGGCTTTCAGGGAGCTAGGTTGGAAGCTCAGAGCTAGGACAAACAGAGTTGTTGGCTCTGGTTTGTTACCCGTGCCACGTGATAGAGAGTCGAGGAATAGGGAGAGAGAGCAGTTAAATGCGTGGCTACAGGGATGGTGCAGGAGGGAGGGATTCCAGTTTCTGGATAACTGGGGTTCTTTCTGGGGAAGGTGGGACCTCTATAAACATGTTAGTCTACACCTGAACCTGAGGGGCACCAGTATCCTTGGAGGGAGGTTTGCTAGTGCTCTTTCGGGGGGTTTAAACTAACTCTGCAGGGGCATGGGAACCTAGACTGTAGTTTTAGGGTGCAGGACCTGGAGTGTAGGGAGGCTAGGAACCAGGCATCAATCTCGAAGGAGGGTGCCTGTAAACAGGAAAGTGGCTTGAAGTGTGTATACTTCAATGCGAGAAGTATACGAAATAAGGTAGGTGAACTTGCAGCGTGGGTTGGTATTTGGGAGTTCGATGTTGTGGCTATTACGGAGACATGGGTAGAACAGGGACAAGATTGGTTGTTGCAGGTTCCAGGGTTTAAATGTTTTAGTAGGGTCAGAGGTGGGGGTAAAAGAGGGGGAGGTGTGGCATTGCTTGTCAAAGATAGTATTACAGCAGTGGAAAGGACGATGGATGAAGACTCGCTATCTGAGGTAGTTTGGGCTGAGCTTAGAAATAGGAAAGGTGAGGTCACCCTGTTAGGAGTTTTCTAAAGGCCCCCTAATAGTCCTAGAGACGTAGAAGAAAGGATTGCGAGGATGATTCAGGAGAAGAGTGAAAGTAATAGGGTGGTTGTTATGGGAGCTTTAACTTTCCAGATATTGACTGGGAAAGCTATAGCTCGAGTACGTTAGATGGGTCGGTGTTTGTCCAATGTGTGCAGGAGGGTTTCCTGACACAATATGTAGACAGGCCAACAAGAGGTGAGGCCATACTGGATTTGGTTCTGGGTAACGAACCAGGCCAGGTGTTAGAATTGGAGGTAGGTGAGCACTTCGGGGACAGTGACCACAATTCGGTGACTTTTACTTTAGTGATGGAGAAGGATAAGTGTGCACTACAGGGCGAGAGTTATAGCGGGGGGCAGGGAAATTATGATGCGGTGAGGCATGACTTAGGATGCGTGGCTTGGAAAAGTAGGCTTTAAGGGAAGGGTGCAATTGATATGTGGAGCTTGTTCAATGAACAACTATTGAGTGTCCTTGATAACTATGTACCTGTCAGGCAGGGAGGAAAGGGTCGTGTGAGGGAGCTGTGGTTTAATAAGGAATTGGAATCCCTTGTTAAAGGGAAGAGGGCGGCCTATGTAAAGATGAGGCATGAACGTTCAATTGGGGCGATTGAGAGTTATAAGGTAGTCAGGAAGGATCTAAAGAGAGGGCTAAGAGCAGCAAGGAGGGGACATGAAAAGTCCTTGGTTGATAGGATTAGGGAAAACCCAAAGGCTTTCTATAGGTATGTCAAGAATAAAAGGATGACTAGGGTAGGAATAGGTCCCGTGAAGGATAGCAGTGGGAAGTTGCGTGTGGAGGCTGAAGAAATTGGGGAGACACTGAATGAATACTTTTCGTCAGTATTCACTCAGGAACAGGACATTGTTGCTGATGTGAATATTGAGTCACAATTAATTAGAATGGATGGGTTTGAGATATGTAGGGAAGAGGTGTTGGAAATTCTGTAAAGGGTGAATGTAGATAAGTCCCCTGGGCTTGATGGCATTTATCCTAGGATTCTCTGGGAAGCAAGGGAGGAGATTGCAGAGCCATTGGCCTTGATTTTTATGTCCTCGTTGTCTACAGGAATAGTGCCAGAAGACTGGAGGATAGCAAATGTGGTTCCCTTGTTCAAGAAGGGGAGTAAGGATAACCCTAGTAACTATAGGCCAGTGAGTCTTACCTCTGTTGTGGGCAAAGTCTTAGAGAGAATTGTAAGGGATAGGATTTATGAACATCTGGATAGGAATAATGTGATCAAGGATAGTCAGCATGGTTTTGTGAAGGGCAGGTCGTGCCTCACAAACCTTATTGAATTCTTTGAGAAGGTGACTAAGGAGGTGGACGAGGGTAAAGCGGTAGATATGGTGTATATGGATTTTAGTAAGGCCTTTGATAAGGTTTCCCGTATTAGGCTACTGCAAAAAATACGGAGGTATGGCATTGAGGGGGTGTTGGAGGTTTGGATTAGGAATTGGCTGGCTGGAAGAAGACAGAGGGTAGTAGTTGATGGTAAAGGTTCATCTTGGAGTGCAGTTACCAGCGGTGTTCCGCAAGGATCTGTTTTGGGACCGTTGCTGTTTGTCATTTTTATAAATGACCTGGAGGAGGGGCTAGAAGGTTGAGTGAGCAAGCTTGCGGATGATATGAAAGTCGGTGGAGTTGTTGACAGTGAGGAAGATGTGGCAGGTTAGAGCGGGATATAGATAAGCTGCAGAGCTGGGCAAAAAGGTGGCAAATGGAGTTCAATGTCGCTAAGTGTGATGTGATTCACTTTGGTAAGAGTAACAGGAAGATGGAGTACTGGGCTAGTGGTCAGATACTTGGTAGTGTGGATGAGCAGAGGGATCTTGGTGTCCATGTACACAGATCTCTGAAAGTTGCCACCCAGGTAAATAGTGCTGTGAAAAAGGCATATGGCGTACTGGCTTTTATTGGTAGAGGAATTGAGTTCCGGAGTCCTGAGGTCATGTTGCAGTTGTATAAGACTGGTGCGGCCGCATCTGGAGTATTGTGTGCAGTTTTGGTCACCATCCTATAGGAAGGATGTGGAGGCACTGGAACGGGTGCAGAGGAGGTTTACCAGGATGTTGCCTGGTATGGTAGGAAGATCGTATGAGGAAAGGCTGAGGCACTTGGGGCTGTTTTCATTGGAGAAAAGAAGGTTTAGGGGTGACTTAATAGAGGTGTACAAGATGATTAGGGGTTTAGATAGGGTTGACCATGAGAACCTTTTTCCACATATGGAGTCAGATATTACGAGGGGGCATAGCTTTAAATTAAGGGGTGGTAGGTATAGGACAGACGTTAGGGGTAGATTCTTTACTCAGCGAGTCGTGAGTTCGTGGAATGCCCTGCCAGTAACAGTGGCGGACTCTCCCTCTTTATGGGCATTTAAACGGGCATTGGATAGGCATATGGAGGAAAGTGGGCTAGTGTAGGTTATGTGGGCTTGGATTGGCGCAACATTGAGGGCCAAAGGGCCTGTACTGCGCTGTATTTTTCTATGTTCTATGTTCTATGTTCTGGATACTAGGCAAGGCACAGTTCCTCAGCGAAGTGTAACAAGGGCCAAGCCTGTGGCACTGTGGGAGGAAAGGAAATATGGTCAGGGATTCATTGTTTAGGGGAGCGGACAGGCACGTTGCCTCTCTGGGACCTGGTAAAGGATGTTACAGAGCTGGGCAGAGAAATCTGCTGAAGGAGGGTGATCAGCCGGAATTCTGATCCATGTTGGTACCAGGGATATGATTCAAAAGTGGGAATGTCATACTGCAGTCAGAATTTAGGAATCTGGATAGAATATTGGCAAGCAGGACCTTGAAAGTAGCAACCTTCAGATTACACCCAGTTCCACACTCACTTGAGAATGAAGATAAGGAGAAAGTTCTTCAGCCAGAGAGTGGTGAATCTATGGAACCCACTGCCACAGAAGGAGGCCAGGTCATTGAGTATATGTAAGATGGAGACAGATAGGTTACTGATTGTCAAGGGGATCAAGGGCTACAGGGAGAATGGGGTTGAGAAACTTAACAGCCATGATTGAATGGCGGAGCAGACTTGATGGGCTGAATGGCCTAATTCCTGTTCCTATACCTTATGGTCTTCTGGTCAGTACAGACAGATGAGAATGAGGCAGATGACTGTGTGTTTGGGAGGACAGTGGAGAAGGGACAGTTTTAGGTTCCTGGGACATGGGCACAGGCTGTGAGAGAGATGACACCCGTACAAGCTGGACTGAACAGAGTCAGGACTGAATTGCTATTGGAGCATTTTGGTTGACTTGTATTTGGAGAAAATTCTCAGGGATGTGGGAGGCACGAGAAAATCTCAGAAAGGGAATTGAGCGACACAGAAAACAGGATTCAGAGTGAGCCATTCAGCCCATTGAGGTGATGCAACATTGAACATGATCATGGCTGATCCCCTGTACCTCAACGCCATACTCCCAGTCTGATCCACATGACCCTTGAAACCTTTAGCTTTGAGAAATCAATCTATTACGTTTAAATATATTCCGTGACCTTACCCCCACAGCCATCCATAGAGAATTCCACAGGTTCACCATCCTCTGAATAAAGATATTTATCTTTGTCTCAGTTTGAAATGGTCTACCTGAGACTCTGTGGACTGGATCACCACCTCCCCCCCCCCCCCCCTTCCCATAGCCCCAATTCCGTCCCCGCGTAATCTCAGGCCAAGGGAAACATCATCCTTGCATCTGGGAGGACCGACCCTTTTCAATCAGATCTGCTTTAATTCTTGTAAATTCAGGCCACGGTCAATCCAATCCCTCCTCAGACCTGCCATCCCTGGAAGCAGGTTGGGGAACCTTAGCTGCACGCCAATTGTATGGTAAGCGCATCTTTTCAGTGATAAAGAAACCAAAAACACTACAAGGTACTCCAGGTGTGGTGCCACCATAGCGATATACAGCAACTGTAAGACTTTCCTTTGCTCTAACCCTCTTGCAAAGCTGGCTGGTATATCATTTGCCTTCCCGAATGCTTTCTGCAACCCCTCCCCCCCCCCCCCCTCCCCTCACCCCGTGCACTTTCAATGACAAGTGTACGATACAGAGCACATCAGGATTTGTGTATTGTCATGACTGCTGTGTGAATACATTCAACTTGAGTAAAGGCCGCTTTCATATTTTTGGGTTGTGGACTTAAAGTTGGGAAGTTTTGCTGCTTTTAACTAAGGCACTGTGGAAGATGTTACAGAGTCAAGAAAAGGTTACCGCGGTGCACTGTGAGCTGTATCGGTTATGTTGCCTGAATTGAGCGATGGTAGGGCTTGGGGAGGATATTAGACACCTCCACTCTGTGGGTGTGTGTTCAGGGAAGTTTTGCTTGGGTCTTTGAACCAGGACCAGCTGTGTATATTTCAGAGTGCTCAGCACAATGGCCACTTTCTCATTGGTTCTTGGACAAGGGAATCCAGGTTTCTTATTTGGGCCATCAAACAGGCTGTGAGAAAGAAAGTACTGAAGTCCCTCCCCTGCATCTGCCACCTCTCTGCCTCCACGCCTTCCCCACCAGGCACCCCACCCCCACCCCCCCCCAACCAACCCCACCTTCCCAAGCAGTTTGCTACTCTCTAGCTCTCTCTCTCCCTTTTGAAATGGACAATGGGGAAAACACTTTCAAAGACACTGAATCCTTAGCTAGTGAATGAAAGATTGAGAATCAACATGTCCACAAACCCTTGTCCTCTAAGGGTAAAATGGAATCCAGAGGGAACCGAAGGGCAACACCTGAGCAATGCTTGTAATCTGGATGGTGCCAGGACTGTGCTCCACTCTCTTCATCTCTGCTCTTGCATCACCAGTAATATTTGTATCATGTCTCTTTCTGTGTACGGTTCAAAAATAAATGGTTATCCATTTGAAAACAAGGTGAGGAAACACGTTTTTCTCCCAGAGGGTTGAGAGTCTTTGGAATTCCCTTATTCAAAAGGCAGAATCTTTAGATTTCTTTTTAAGACCCAGGCAGATGGATTCTTGATTACTAAGGAGATGAAAGATTATTGGGGGAATGCAGGCTTGAGGTTACAATCAGGTCAGCCGCAGTCTTATTGAATGGTGGAGTATTCCTGAAGGACCAAGTGGCCTAGTCTTTTCATTGTTAATATGTTTGCAGATGGCTGGGAATTTCTTAATTTCTCTTCTGTCATTAGATACAATCCCTTTGCGGTGAATAGAATTTTTTTTAAGTTCAGAAACCTGATGGGTGTCCTTCAATCAGATCGATTGGAGGAATTCGGATTGTTTGATTAAATCACTTTCTATTTATAATGACTTCAGGAATAGTAGGGCTTGATTTTCTGTGCCCTGCCCCAGTGACATGTGACATTGGTAATTACAAAATGTATTTTTTTTTTAAAATGGCATTTTTGTATGAATGCATTTGTGAGTTATGTTGTTCTCTGTGTGTGCGAGAGAGAGAGACCTGTAGATGTCTCACCTACAGATACAAAGGGAACTTCTAACAAAAGCCCTTCAAAGTGACACGGAAACGCAAGTCTAAAGTATTGTAGGGCAGCCTTTTTGGGATCGATACTCAGACAGAAAAGGATAAAAGGTGCAAATGTGAGAGAAAAAAACATATGGATGAAAGGGGGAAAATGATAGATAGGCAAAATGAATGGTTCTTTATTTAAATGCATGCTGCATTCAGAACAAAATAATGGATATGAACTTATAAGCGATTATGGAGACTTGATTACAAGGAAGTCAAAACTAGAAACTAAATATTCAGAGATATGCAACTTTTCAAAAGGACGGAGAGGAAGGAAAAGCTTGAAGCGTCACTTTCTTAGTGTGGGATGGAATAAGTAGCATATGATCTTGAATTGGAAGTTGTAGAGTCCATATGGGTGGAGGTCAGAAGTAACAAAGGGAAAGTGACACTCGTAAGAATTGTCTGTAGTCTCTTGTGTCTATATTGAAGGTACATAATAAATCAGGAGATAAAAAGGGCATGGAGAAAAAGCAGTACATTAGTTGGAGGTGACTTTTATCTTCATGCAGACTGGGAAAATCAAATTTCTAAAGGTAGCCACAGGGAAGAATTCATACAGTATATTCAGGACATTTTCCTAGAACAATATGTTGCAGATCCAATGAGGAATCGGGCTATTTTGGATCTGGTATTATGTAGTGATGCAGGTTTCACAAAATATGTTGGATTATAAGTGATCATGACATCATAGAAATTAGTATTCAGTTTGAGAACGAGAAACATGGGTTGGAGACAACTGAAAGAATCAACTAATGGAAAGTTTAGTATTAACCTTAACCTTGATTGTAATATCATTCATTATTGGCTTACATTTCGTGCTGTCCTTCTTACGAGTAAGATTATTTCCTGACAAGAACTTTCTCATTCTGGAATTTTGTATTGACTTAATCTCAACATTAAGTATTTCTGTCCTTAGATAAGGAGACCATAGTTAGGCATGCTACTTCAGGCTCAATCCGGCATGTACTTTGTATTGTTTGGAATAGTAGGTTTACACATTTCACTGTTTGATGTTTATTTTTTTCTCTTTAATGAAAGTAATTTCCATTAGCCCATGTTTGTTAAACAAACTGATGTAAAAAATGTTTTATCAAATTGGTTGTCCTGTTCCAAGTCCTTCATAAACTAATCACATGTTCTTCATATTGCTGTCCTTTAAATTTCTTGTTAAAAGTCCTACAGCAGAATTAAGAATGCAGGATGTTAATGTTCTGGACCAAAGTGGATCAGCAGGACAATAGGAACAGGAGATGTTCATTCAGCCCTTTGAGCAGCCTCTGCTCAGTTTGCTCAATGATACACTGATAATGGAGAACAAAATGGACAGATACGAGGCAGATGAGAAGGAGGAAGTGAAGTAATTTGCAGAAAGTTTAAGGGGAGGCTTGCAAAACTTAATAGCAGTCCAAACGTGTGTGCAGAAGGAAGGCAGCACTTATCAAAAGAATGGTTAGTAAAGTACTTGGGCCCTTGAAGTTCATAAACGGTGACACTGAGTACAATGAAGGGAAGATATGCTGAATCTTCATAAAGTTCTGGATAAGACATGACTTGAGTTTTGTGTTCACTTGTAATTATCACACTTTAGGAAAGTTATGAAGAGACTTCAGAGGGTGATGAGAGACTTACTGGAATGGTTCGAGGAAGGAAGGTTTAGCAAGAGGTTTAAGTTGGAGAGTCTTGAGTCATTCTTCTTTGACTAAAGGAGTTTGAAGGACAATTGATTAGAGGCTATATGAGGTTATAACAGCATGGGTTATTAATGGTACAGAAATTAGAGGGCACAGATTTAAGGCTTTGAGCAACTGATGTAAGGGAGATACAAAGATTTTTTTTTCTTTGCTTATGAGATGTTGGTGTTACTGGGCCAATGTTTATTGCCCATCCCTAGTTGTCCTTGAGATGGTGGTGGTGGGCTATGTTCTTGAACCACTGCAGCCATTTACTGTAGTAGTCCCACAACACTGTTAGGGAGGGAATTTTGACCAAGCCACACTGAGGAACAACAATATATTCCCAAATCGGTATGGTGAGTGGCTCAGAAGGAATCTACACCTTGTTCTTCCAGATGGTAGTGGTCATGGGTTTGGAACTCGCTGTCTAAGGTGAATCTTGTAGTTGGCACACTACTGAGCATTGGCATTATCGAGAATAGGTGTTTGGTGATATGGTGTAATTCGAGGAGGCAGCTTTGACCTGGATGGTGTCAAGCTTATTGAGTGTTGTTGGAGCTGCACTCATCCAAGCAAGTGGGGAGTATTCCACCATATTCCTGATTTGGGCCTTGCAGATGATGGGAGAAAGTGAAGGCTGCGGATGCTGGAGTTCAGAGTCAAGAGTGTGGTACTGGAAAAGCTCAGCCGGTCAGGCAGCATCCGAGGAGCAGGAGAGTCGATGTTTCCGGCATAAACCCATCATCAAGAATGTGGCTTGTGAGCCAAGGGGTTGGAGAGATAAATTGGAGGGGAGTTGGGCTGGGGGGAAGGTAGCTCAGAGTGCAATAGGTGGATGGAGGTAAGGGTAATGGTAATAGTTGGAGAGGTGGGTGGAGCGGATAGGTGGGAAGGAAGATGGACAGGTAGGACAGGTCATGAGGGTGGTGCCAAGTTAGAAGGTTGTCTCTGGGATTAGGTGGGGGTGAGGGAAATGAGGAAACTCGTGAAATCTACATTAATCCTGTGTGGTTACGGAGTGCCAAGATCTTCCTCCAGGTGTCAGGTGGTTGGGGTTTGATGATGGAGGGCGCCCAGCATCTCCATGTCCATGATGGAGTGGGAGGGGGTGTGAAAGTTTTGGCCACGGGGAGATGGGGTTGCTTTGTGCGTGTGTCCTGGAGATGTTCTCTGAAGTGTTCTGCGAGTAGGCGTCCATGTCTTCCCAGTGTAGAGGAGATCGCATCGAATACAGTATGTGACATTTGTGGAAGTGTAGGTGAAACATTACTGGATGTGGAAGGCCCTTTTGGGGTCTTGGACGGAGGTGAGGGGGGGGAGCGAAACGTGTGGGCACAGGTTTTGCAATTCCTCCGGTGGCAGGGGAAGGTGCCGGGTAGGGAGGGTGGGATGGTGAGGGACATTGACCTGACAAGGGAGTCACGGAGGGAACGGTCTTTCCAGAAAACGAATAGAGATGGGGAGGGAAATAGATCTCTGGTGATAGGGTCCGTTTGTAGGTGGTGGAAATGGTGGAGAATAATACAATGTGGGACACATTGGTGGGGTGAAATGTGAGGACTGGGGGATTCTGTCCTTGTTGTAGTTAGAGGGGAGGGGTTTGAGGGCAGAGGTGCGGGAAGAATGTGATGTATTGGAGGACATCATCAACCACATGGGAGGGGAAATTGTGGTCTTTGAAGATGGTGTGTTCTGTCGTGGAACTGTTCCTCCTGGGAGCTGATGCAGTGGAGGCAGAGGAATTGGAAATAAGGGATAGCGTTTTTACAGGAGGCAGGGTGGGAGGCAGTATAGTTCAGGTAGCTGAGGGAGTCGGTAGAAGATGTTAGTGTTGGGTCGGTCACAGTTGATAGAGGTGGAGAGGTCCAGGAAGGGGAGGGAGGTGTCAGAGATGGTCCAGAAGAACTTAAGGTCAGGGTTGTATGTGTTGGTGAAGTTGATGAACTGTTCAACCTCTTTGTGGGAGCACAAGGTGTCGCCAGTACAGCCATCAATGTAGCGGAGGAAAAGGTGGGGAATAGTGCCAGTGTAGCAGCGGAAGATGAACTGTTTCACATACCCTGTGAAGAGACAGGCACAGCTGGGGCACATGTGGGTGCCCATGCTACCCCTTTGGTCTGGAGGAAGTGGGAGGATTCAAAGGAGAAATTATTGAGGGTGAGGACCAGTTCAGCCAAATGACTAAGTGTGTCAGTGGAAGGGTACTTGTGGGGACGTCGGGAGAGGAAGAAACGGAGGGCTTGGAGGCCCTGGTCATGGCGGATGGAGGTGTATAGGCACTGGATGTCCATGGTGAAGGTGAGGCATTGGGGGCCAGGGAAACAAAAGTCATAGAGGAGTTGGAGGGCCTTATGGTGGTGTCCTGAACATAAGTAGGGAATCTTTGGACTGGGGGAATAGGACAGTATCAAATTATGTGGGTGTAGATGTTGGACAGGCTTTGGGGATTTACTCAATGCATGATTCCCAACATTCCAGCATTCCCAGTGCAACAGCACCCAACAGAGGGTGTCAGTGAGAAATGACTGGGGAGGTTTCTGGGAGAGGTCAGCACAATCACCATGACAAGGGGTTCACGAAAGACCTGCTGTCAAAGAACTAGTGAACCACTGGATTAATAAGATTGGAGAACAAAATAAATGGCAGACTGTGAAATATGAATTCAATAAGAAAATCTGGAATTAAGAATTAATAATGATGATGAGCCACAATTGACTGTTAGTAAAACCTATCCATTTGACTAATATCCTTGAGGCGAGGAAATTTTCTATCCTTACCTGGTGTGGCCTGCAACTGACTCCAGACCCATAGCAATGTGGTTGACCCTCTGGGCAATTAGGAATAGTCAATAAGTGCTAGCCTAGCCAGTGACATCAACATTCTGTGGGTAAATGTTTGAAAAGAAGTGTCCTGAAAGAATCAGCTGCTCCTTTCCTGTTTATAGAGGGAGTTTAGTACTTTCTAAAACTGAGGGATTGTTCCTCATGCAACCGCTTGTGTAATTGTGCCATCTACATTTTAATCCTGCGGCCCCTCATCCCGACCAGTATATGGTCTACTCAAAGAAAGGATCACCCCGACTATCCAAAATCTCGGAAATATACCTCCTATACCATTGTTTCTAGTGGTTCTGTGTCTGAGGACTGATCCATGTACCTTAGTTCCTGGAGAAAATTATTTTTCATGGGCTGGCTGGGTTTTCATAGGCCCAAAATCCCAGAAAAGCCCCGCCCACAATAATTTAAATAGACTGGAAGACCAGGCCATCATTTTCCCAACCACAGTATCTGTAATCACTCTTTAAGCCCAGTGTGGAAACTATTGATGAAAAAAAACTGGATGACAGCTCATTTCAAAGGGAGGGTCCTTTCTACATTGGGATGGTGCTGTGGGTTTGAGCTTTTTAGTGAATATAATTGATGCTGTGAGTTAAAGAATATTGACTGTGCCCAGCTATGAGCCTCTCTGTGATCAATAAATCACACTGACATCCATTGCCTGGTCACATATATGGAAAATATATTCTACAGGGAATGAGTGGGTCAGGAACATTGAAACAGTGTCATTTATGGCTAAGAGGAGGATAGAGCAGACAAAGAGACAGTGAAAGCAAATACAGTAAAATAGAACATCAAACATCTCAATGAAACCTTGGGTCACCCATTGACAAAAGGCTAGCTTCCTGAAATATGGACCATGCTGCAGGTGTGAATTTCAGAATCCAGGAGCCAGCCCTGTGTGAACTGGAGTAATGTGAATGTGGAGGACTGGCTGTGTTCTCAGGAGGTGGAGCTGCAGATTGTGAGAGATGAACCACTCCACAACACCATTCATATTGACCAATGTCCCAGTGTAACTGGATGGACCTGTTAATCTCAGTCTGACCCAGACTGGAATGATGGTGACATAAAGAAATATCAATCACAATTTTTCAACAACAAAACTCACCTGATATAGAACCAACTGCATTGTACTTTCCCTAGTTTAACCGTTTGATCTGTGGGCACAGGTGGACCTGTGACTCGGTTGGATATAATCAGATATACAATCAGTCGCTGCTGGATCTTGCCATTGACCAAAAAGCCAATAACACCCCAAGGTGCAGTGACAGGAACAATTGTTCCTGTGGATAAAGGAGAGCCCTGTTACAGCATTTACTCGGTGAGCATTTGTGACATCACTTACAGTGAGTCAGAGGTTCCAGGTGAGGGGGCAGGGTGAGTTCATGTATCTCTGGACATCAGAGTGAGTCTCGGAAAAATTAACAAACAGCAAAATTCACAGCTGACCTTGGAAGAACTTGTGTGGGAGAGTTCACACCACAGGAACAGATAAGTGCATAGATTTTACATTTAACCTTGCTGTAAGTCTACAGTAGTGTGTAGAGTGGGCCTTTCCTTTATCATATGTTTTATTGAGATTTGTCTCTTTATTAAATATTACAAATATAAACCATAAGTACTAAGTAAGACAGGAGCACTTTTTTCAGAGCAAGAAGATGGTGCTATTTTCTGGGTCTGTGGATTATGAAGGAGAAATGATAGCCTTTAGTAGAGTGATATGCTCTTCCTATTGGATTTGGGAGTTTAGGGAGAATTTCCATGTTACTGATGATTATGTCTGCAGGAAGTGTTATTGGTTGCAAATCCTATCAGATTGCATGGGTTGGTTGGAGTGGCAGTTAGTGCAATGCAGAATTTACAAGAGTGTGATGGATGGCAGTTATAGGAAGGAAGAAACAGATACAGTCAGGTCGATGGGTTAACTCCAGGAAAGGTAGGAGAGGTAGGCAGGTAGTTCAGGAGTCTCCTGTTGTTATCCTCATTTCAAACAAGTATGCTGTTTTGGAAAATGTAGAGGGTGATGGACTTTCAGGGGAATGTAGCACGTACAGCTAAGTTTCTGGTATCAAGACTGGCTCTAATGTAACGAGGGATACATTGGTTTCCAAGCGCTCAATTGTGATTGGGGAGTGTCTAGTCAGAGGATCAGATAGAGGAACCTCAATTGTCCGAATGAGATGGGCTGGCACTATTTCATTCGGATAATTGATTATTCAGTTAATCGATTCATGCCTTTCCTCTGGAGCTTGGAGTTTTCTGTAGACTCTGCTTCCTGTTCAGGAGAGGAGGCAGCATCACAATGCATGCAAGGTCCTGCCCCCTCCAATCCAACAACCCCTTCCAACCCCAAACACACCCAACACTGCCCACTGCCCATGACCCCAAACACTTTCCAACACTGCCCCCCGTTCCCTCACCCCACCCAACACCGCCCGACCACCCTCCCCCCCACCCTGTCCAACACTGCCCCACCACCCACTCCCCAACCTTGTCCAACACCACTGCACCACCCACTCCCCAACCCCGTCCAAAGCGCCCCACCAACCACCCCCCCAACCCCATCCAACACCACCCCACCACCCGCTCCCAACCCCATCCAATACCACCACACCACCCGCTTCCCAACCCCATCCAACACTGTCCAACACCACCGTACCACCTGGTCCCCAACCTCATCCAACACTGCCCCACCACCCGCCCCCAACCCCATCCAACACTGCCCCACCACCCGCCCCCAACCCCATCCAACACTGCCCCACCACCCACCCCCAACCCCATCCAACACTGCCCCACCACCCGCCCCCAACCCCATCCAACACCACCCCCCAACCCCATTCAACACCGCCCTCCCACCCGTTCCCCAATCCAGTCCAACACCGCCACACACCTGCTCCCCAACCCCATCCAACACCACCTGCCCCACAACCCAGTCCACCACCGCCCCACCACCCGCTCCCCAACCCCATCCAACACTGCCCCACCACCCGCCCCGACCCCATCCAACACTGCCCCACCACCCGCCCCCAACACCATCCAACACCACCCTAACCCTGTCCAACACCACCACACACCCGCTCCCCAACCCCATCAAACACCACCCCCAACCTCATCCGACATCACCACACCACCTGCCCCCAACCCCATCCAACACCACCCCCCAACAACCCAGTCCACCACCGCCCCACCACCCGCTCCCCAACCCCGTCCAACACCGCCCCACCACCCTCTCCCCAACCCCATCCAACACCGCCCTCAACCCCAACCCCCTCCAACACTGACCCCTCCATGCTCTAACCCCAGCAAACACCGCCCCACCGCCCCAACTCAGTCCAACACCACCCCCTCCTGTCCCCAACAATGCCCCCCCCACCTGCCCCCAACCCTGTCCAACACCGCACCCTCCAGCCTCTAACCCCATCCAATACTGCCACCCCTCCTGCCACCCGAACCCCGTCTAACACCGCCCCACTGCCCTAACTCAGATCAACACCGCTTCACCGCCCCAAATCAGTACAACACTGCACCAAATCAGTCCAACACCACCCCCTCCCGCCCCCAACTCAGTCCAACACCGCCCCCTCCCGCCCCCAACTCAGTCCAACACCACCCCCTCCTGCCCCCAACTCAGTCTAACACCGCCACACTGCCCCAAATCAGTCCAACACCACCCCCTCCTTCCCCAACACAGTCCAACACCGCCCCCTCCCGCCCCCAACTCAGTCCAACACCACCCCCTCCCGCCCCCAACTCAGCCCAACACCACCCCCTCCCGCCCCCAACTCAGCCCAACACCACCCCCTCCCGCCCCCAACACAGTCCAACACCGCCCCCTCCTGCCCCAACACAGTCCAACACCACCCCCTCCTGCCCCCAACTCAGCCCAACACCACCCCCTCCTGCCCCAACTCAGCCCAACACCACCCCCTCCCGCCCCCAACACAGTCCAACACCACCCCCTCCTGCCCCCAACTCAGCCCAACACCACCCCCTCCTGCCCCCAACTCAGCCCAACACCACCCCCTCCCGCCCCCAACTCAGCCCAACACCACCCCCTCCCGCCCCCAACACAGTCCAACACCACCCCCTCCTGCCCCCAACTCAGCCCAACACTGCCCCCTCCTGCCCCCAACTCAGCCCAACACCACCCCCTCCCGCCCCCAACTCAGTCCAACACCGCCCCCTCCTGCCCCCAACTCAGTCCAACACTGCCCCCTCCCGCCCCAACTCAGCCCAACACCACCCCCTCCCGCCCCCAACTCAGTCTAACACCGCCACACTGCCCCAAATCAGACCAACACCACCCCCTCCTGTCCCCAACTCTGTCCAACATCACCCCCTCCCGCCCCCAACTCAGTCCAACACTGCCCCCTCCCGCCCCAACTCAGCCCAACACCGCCCCCTCCCGCCCCCAACTCAGCCCAACACCGCCCCCTCCCGCCCCCAACTCAGCCCAACACCGCCCCCTCCCGCCCCCAACTCAGTCTAACACCGCCACACTGCCCCAAATCAGACCAACACCACCCCCTCCTGTCCCCAACTCTGTCCAACACCACACCCTCCCACCCCCAAATCTGTCCAACACTGACCACTCCCATCCCCAACTCAGCCCAGCACTGACCCCTTCCGTCCCCAACTCAGCCCAACACTGCCCTCCGCCCCAAATCAGTCCAACACCGCCCCCTCGCGTCCCCAACAGAGGTGAGGGAGAAGGTGGGGGTGCAGGTTTTACAGTTCCTGCGGTGGCAGGGGAAGGTGTCTGGCCAGCATGGACAAGTTGGACTGAAGGGTGCGTTTCTATGCTGTACATCCCTATGACTATAACATTGCTAAAGTGAGGCAGACACTGATGTGACAGATTGAATAATAACCTCGCAGAGTGAGACAGCACTGGAGAGAGGGAGAGGGAGAGAGGAGGTGGGAGAGAGAGAGAGAGAGAGAGAGAGAGGACTACTAGTGGTTTAACCTGAGGATCGCCACATCTCATGGAAGGGGGAGTTTGAGAAGGTTGCCCTTTATGGTGACCTCAGAACTTGAACCCATGCTGTTGGCATTATTCTGCACCTCAACCCAGCTGTACAACTAACTCAGTTAACCAGCCCCATGACAACCCCAGCACATTACAATGCATGTTCCCTCTGGTTGCTAACCAATCATTGAAATTCATATTGGCTGATTATTAGCATCTCTGCCATTGGATTTTCCCTCCTTTACCATTCAAGGTTTTAAAAATCTCTCCCAAATCACTTGCTAATCTTTTGTATTCTAATGTGAGTAATCCCAACTTCTGCAGTCTCTCCACATCACAGGGGCTCAGCAGAGTTCTGGTATTATTGGAGAAAATCTCTCCAGCACTCGGTCTTGGCCTCCTTCCTAAAATGCAGAGTTCAGTATGAACCTCCACACTCTTGTAGTGGCCTAACCAGTGTTTCATAAAGAGTTCATATAAGAAGAAGGGTCACTGGACCCAAAACGTTAACTCTGCTTTCTCTTCACAGATACTGCCAGACCCCCTGAGTTTTTCCAGCAATTTCTGTTTGTATTTCTGACTTTCAGCATCTTTAGTTCTTTTTTTTTGTTTCCCTTGAGTCAGCATGGGCTTATGAAAAATAAACCAAACTTGACAAACTAGTGGAATTTTTTTGAGGATGTAACTGGTGCATTTGATGAGGGGGAGAAAGCGGATATGATTTATTTGGACTTTCATAAAGCTTTCTATAAGGTCCCATGTAATATTAAATATTGTTGGTGGTATAGTGATGTGGATAGAGAACTGATCAGCAGACAGGAAGCAAAGGGTAGAACCTTTTCCAAGTGCCAGGCAGTGACCAGGGGGGTAATGCAGGGATCAGCACTTAGACTCCTGCTATACGCAATATATAGTAAAAGTTTAGACAATGGAACTAAATGCAGTATCTCCAAGTTTTCAGATGATACATAGCTGGGGGAGGGTGAGCTGTGAGGAGGATGCAGAGGTGCTTCAGTGTGATTTGGGCACATCGATTGAGTTGGCAAATTCATTACAGATAAAGAATAACATGGACAAATCTGAGGTTATCCAATTTGGTAGCAAAAATGGGAAGGCAGATTATTATCTGAATGTTGATAGATTGGGAAAGGGAAAGGTGCAATGAGACCTGGGGTCCTTGTTGCTGAAAGTAAGCAGGTGGTGAACAAGTCAAATAGTATGATGGCCTTCATAGTGAGATGAGTTGAGTCTGCAATTAAATAGCCAGTGACACCACATCCTGTTAATGACTTTTTTTAAGATGTCAGAGGAAAACATATCAAACTAGTGTGACAGAAAAGTGTTAATTGACTGAGTAATGACTAAGGTATCACCATAGAGGTCTATATCCAAGCTATCCAATGAACTTTAAATTTGCTCATAGCTGTTTATTTAATCATTTAAACATGTCTTGAAAGTGCATGTACATAACACCAAATGTGCACCCTCTTCCACTCTGAACCATTATTTCATCAAATAACTTGTTGCAGTGAGTCAAACACAATTTACGTTTAACAAGGCAGGATTTCCTCTGCTAGGACCCAGCATTCCAGTAACATGGACTAACACAAGTGAAGAACAGTGTATTAGCTTCCACAAGGGAATTTTTGGACTCCTACAAAGGGATTCATGCTTGACAAAGAGCCTTTATTGTAGCAGGACCATTCAGTGGCCATAGCTGGCGATATACTGTGTTTGAAAGTCCACTCCCACCATTTGTGAGAAACCTTCTCTGATCCTTGCACTGTAGACCTTGTATTTATCAAAACAGTTGCCAAATTGACAATTCTAGTCAAATGTGAAAAATCAATCCTCTAATATTCACATTTATTGCATTGTTTAGTCAGGCTATGCAGAAAGTTTCAAAAAGAAATATTAAAGAATAAAGCAGTGTTTTATATCCAGTTGACACCCTTAGCATTGTAAAACTGTGAATAATTGAGAAGCTTTTTCAAGCCAATATCAATTGCACTATTTATATCCATTCCATCAAACTCTGTTTCAATCCATTGGACAGAAGAGAATTCCACCTTCTTATAACCCTTAGACAAGAAGAAAAAATGTTACCATATGGCACAACTGAACTACCTCAGAGAAACATCAATATTGGGAGGATCATCTGAACTGTAAAAATGCCTTTTACATTTTTTTTGGAACTGTGGACAAGAAGGGAAAAAAAAACAACTTTAAACCAAGGAAGCTGTGTAAGAAGATGTTTGCAGCATTAAAAATAAGTTATAGGTGGCATGATGGCACAGTCGTTAGCACTGCTGCCTCACAGCATCAGGGACCCGGGTTCAATTCCCACCGCAGGCAACTGACTGTGTGGAGCTTGCACGTGTCTGCGTGGGTTTCCTCCAGGTGCTCCGGTTTCCCCCCCACAGTCAAAAAATGTGCAGGTTAGGTGAGTTGGCCATGCTAAATTGCCTGTAGTGTTAGGTGAAGGTGTAAATTTAGGGATCTGGGTGGGTTGCGCTTTGGAGGGTCAGTGTGGACTTGTTGGGCCGAAGGGCCTGTTTCCACACAGTAAGTAGTGTAATCTTATAGGAGTACATTGAGAGTTATATATACAGAAAGCTGCTTTAATCCAGCAGTGAGGGAAAATTCTAGGCAAATTGACCGTGTGTGTGTGTGTGTGTGTGTGTGTGTGTGTGTGTGCGCGTATGTGTTGTGGGCAATTTTTCCACAGACAGTCATGGTTGGAGACTCAGGAGAGTCCACAGAATAACAACCATGTGATTGGTTCCTGGACATGTCGTTAAAGCCTTGTGTGTGGACAATGCAGTAGAAACATCCAATCGGCAAGGAGAATGCCTCCATGTCTCACTCTCTCCCTGCTTCTGCATGGAGAAGTAAAAGAAAGTTCCAAATTAGTGAGGTGTTCTCCCTCACCTTTCTGAGAAACTTACCATCTCTGCAAATTCAAATTTGTGGATGAGACTGAGGTAAGCAGAGTTATGGATAATGCCGAAGGATGTTGTGGGTTATAGAGGGACATAGATAAGATGCAGAGCTGTGCTGTGAAGTGACAATTGGATTTTAATGCGAAAATGTGTAAGGTAGTTCACTTTGGAAGAAGTAACAGGAATGCAGAGTACTGGGCTAATGGTAAAATTCTTGGCAGTGTAGATGAATAGGGATATCTCAGTGTCTGGGTGCATAAATCTCTGAAAGTTGCCACCCAGGTTGATAGGGTTGTTAAGAAGGCATATGGTGTGTTGGTGTTTATTGATGGGGGATTGGGTTTCAGAGCCATGAGGTTATGCTTCAGCTGTACAAGATGCTGGCAAGGCCACACCTGGAGTATTGCATGTAGTTCTGGTCACCACGTTATAGGAAGGATGTGGAAGCTTTGGAAAGGGTTCACAGGAGATTTACTGGGGTGTTGCCTGGTATGGAAGGAAAGCCTTACGAGGAAAGACTGAGGGAACTGAGGCTGTTTTCATTAGAGAGAAGAAGGTTGAGAGGTGACTTAATCGAGACATATGAGATAATCAAAGGGTTGGATAAGGTAGAGAGTGAGAGCCTTTTTCTTTGAATGGTGAATCTGCATCTTTACATAGCTGTAAATCAAGGGGTGATAGATTTAGGACAGATATTAGGTGTAGTTTCTTCACTCAGAGAGTAATAGGGATGTGGAGCGGACTGCCTGCAACAGTAGTAGATTCGCCAATGTTAAGGGCATTTAAATGAGCATTGGACATGCATATGGGTAATAATGGAACGGTGTAGGTTAGATGGACATCAGATTAATTTCACAGACTTGTGCAACATTGAGGCCCAAAGTGCCTGTACTGCGCTGTAACGTTCTGTGTTCTATGTTCTATCCACTATCGAACGGGAAAAGTAAACAGAAAAACACCTTTTCATGTAAGACCGAGAATCAATGTATCTACAACCTTGAGACATCAGCAAAGGGTTGGAAGGAATCAAAATGAATTCAAAGTAGCTGAAAGAAAAGAACTCATCAACGTCAGGGATCCAGACAGGTGCCAGAACTGGGCTTCACGGACTCTTTTTCTTTCCTTTCCCACCCACGATACTTAGGTCTCTATGAGGATGCATTGTATGCAGATGGGAATTTTAAGGTATAGAATTTAAGGTATAGAATTATAGATTAGCAACTCACTTGCCTTTTTCTTTTTCCATTAAAAACAATTAGATTCCAATATTAGCTATTTTCTTGTTCTGGAATAATCTCAGTGTGCATATTCTTTTAACCTGAGACGGTTGAGCAGAATTGGACAACTCAGTCCTGAAATCACATTTTTCACATTTGTGATGACTGTCTAAACAATGGGGCTTGATTTCCAGTGCACTATCCCAGTGAGCTGTGACATGGGCTCCCCCATTGTGCTAATAGGAAGTACATCCCGATTGCCTGGGCTGGAAACAGAGTTTAGAGCTTTTAATGAGACTCCTGACACCAGTAACTTTCAATTCTTTTGCATTTTCTCTCAGTCCTTTCTCTCTGGTGTTGTCCTGCAGACTGAGCTTTCCCCCCTTCCCCCTGAGGTCGCATTAACCAAATCCAGAGATTGTCATTGAAAGATGTTTACATTAAATCAGTACTAAGCACCATAGGTATTGTATTTCTCTGTGTATTTTAACATATTAATTAGACAGACAAGTTTAAATGGGGATATACAATTTCCTTGCTTCTTGGGAGAAATCCAGGAGAAAAAGAATACATTTAATCAGAACATATCCCCGAACACCAACATTGAAAATACTTTCCACTAATTAATATATCTCTGATTTTATTCTTTAACTCAAGTGAATAATATTAATTTTCTCACATTACAATCCATGTTTAACCCATTTTATTAACTCCTCTATATTTATTGGCAGTGTTTTAATTTCAAAAATATACTTTATTCATAAAATATTTTGATGGTCTGTACAGTTGGTCATGCCATACATACATAAACATTCAAATTCTTGGCATACAGAGATCAGAATTTATCATTTGTATATACAGGTCTGTACATTTATCAATCATATATCCATACATTTAGCTGAGGCGTCAGCAGAGCCCAAATGATTGCGTGGGCCCCCTGTTCTTCTCAGACAGGCAGATGTTACATGGTGGTCTTTCCCCACCGCGCCTTGGCGGCAGCTGCTCCAAGCTTCAGCGCGTCCCTCAACACGTAGTCCTGGACCTTGGAATGTGCCAGTCTGCAACACTCAGTCAGGGTCAACTCCTTCAGCTGGAAGATCAACAGGTTTCGGACCGCCCAGAGAGCGTCCTTCACCGAGTTGATGATCCTCCAGGCACAGTTGATGTTCATCTCAATGTGCGTCCTGGGGAACAGACTGGAGAGCACGGAGTTCCGTGTTACGGCGCTGCTCGGGACGAACCTCGACAAACACCACTGCATTCCTCTCCAGACTTCTTCTGCATAGGCACATTCCAGAAGGAGGTGTGTGACAGTCTCGTCCCCCCCGCAGCCGTTTGAAGGGCAGCGTGCGGTGTGGCTGAGAGTCCGGGCGTGCATAAAGGATCTCACGGGCAGGGCCCTTCTCACCACCAGCCAAGCCATGTCTTGGTGCTTGTTGGAAAGTTCTGGCGATGAGGCATTCTGCCAAATGGCTTTGACAGTCTGCTCAGGGAACCACTCGATAGGATCCGCCCTCTCCTTTTCCCGAAGTGTCTCAAGGACACTATGTGCTGACCACTTCCTGATGGACTTGTGGTCAAAGGGGTTTTTCTTCAGAAACTTCTCTACGAAGGACAGGTGATACGGAACGGTCCAACTACTCGGAGCGTTCGGTGGCAGCGAGGCCAGGCCCATCATTCGCAACACCGGGGACAGGTAGAACCTCAGTATATAGTGACATTTGGTGTTTGCGTCCTGGGGATCCACGCACAGCTTGATGCAGCCACACACAAAGGTGGCCATCAGGGTGAGGGTGGCATTGGGTGTATTTTTTTCCCTATTGCCCAGATCTTTGTACAGCGAGTCCCTTCGGACCCGGTCCATCTTTGATCTCCATATAAACTGGAAGATGGCCTGGGTGACTGCAGCGGCACAGGTTCTGGGAATAGGCCGGACCTGTGCCACGTATAATAGCAATGACAGTGCCTCACACCTGATGACCAAGTTTTTTCCCGCGATGGAGAGCGACCGTAGCTTCCATCTGCCCAACGTCTGCCTCACTTTACTGATACGCTCCTCCCAAGACTTGGCGCACGCCCCAGCCCCCCCGAACCGAATATCCAGCACCTTCAGGTGGTCGGTCCTGACGGTGAAGGGGATCGAGGATTGGTCGGCCCAGTTCCCAAACAGTATGACCTCGCTCTTGCCTCGGTTTACCTTGGCCCCCAAGGCCCATTCGAACTGATCACATATGCACATGAGTCTGTGCACAGACAGTGGATCCGAGCAGGAAACGGCGATGTCATCCATGTACAGGGAGGCCTTGACTTGTAGGCCCCCGCTGCCAGGAATAGTCACCCCTCTCAGGCTTGCATCCTTCCTGATAGACTCGGCAAATGGCTCTATGCAGCACACAAACAAGGCAGGAGAGAGGGCAGCCCTGCATGACTCCAGATCTGACTGGGAAGCTATCTGATTCCCACCCATTGATTGAGACTGCACTGACAATGTTGGTGTAGAGCAGTCTGATCCAATTGCAGATTCCCTCCCCAAAGCCCATTTTGGAGAAAACATCTCTCATATACATGTGTGATATCCTGTCAAAGGCTTTCTCCTGGTCCAGGCTGATGAGGCAGGTGTCCAACCTTCTGTCCTGCACGTAGCCGATCGTATCCCTGAGGAGTGTGAGACTCTCAGCGATCTTCCTGCCCGGCACAGCACAGGTTTGGTCACGGTGAATCACCGACCCCAGAGCAGACCTGACCCGTTTTGCGATTACCTTTGACAAAATTTTGTAATCCGCATTCAACAGTAAGATTGGTCTCCAATTTTTGAGTTCCTCCCTCTCCCCCTTCTGCTTGTAGATGAGGGTGATGATGCCTTTCCTCATGGATTCACTCATGGTACCTGCCCGAAGCATACTGACATACACCTCCAGCAGGTCCTGGCCAATCAAGTCCAACAGAGCAGAATAGAGCTCGACCGGTAAGCCGTCGCTTCCGGGAGTTTTATTCTTTTTGAAGGACTCGAGGGCCTTGGTCAGCTCATCCAGAGATAGCGGCTGGTCCAACCTCTCCCATGTTCTGTCGTCTAAGACCTCCATGTTAGAGGACAGGAACGACTGGGAGGCTGCGCTGTCGGTTGGCTTCGCATCATATTTCTTGGCAGATGCTTCATGTCCTCTTAAAGCTTAAATTGCACCTAGCCCATTTCACCAGCAAATGTGTTCCACAGTCCTTTTATCTCAACCATTAAGTTAGATTAAGTAGCTGAGGTCCCGGCACTGATCCATGTAACACTCCTCCAGATTACAGCCTGCCAACTTTACATATCCTGTTTCACTTTACATTTTGCCTTTTTCCTCTTTAAATCTGAGCTGCCCAGATTCCCTGAAACATCTTGTTCTTGGGTCTTCCCATGTCATTTGCTCCTACATGGATCAATCAGATCCTGCTCCTCCTGCATTCCCTTCTCTAGCCTTTAGCCAGACCCAGGGGCAGGCAGTACAACCTGCAGACTGCTCAATGGGGACTGTACAGAATGTTATCTCCCTGACTATGCCAACCCTGAACACAGTAGGGTGTTCTTCTCACCCAGCAGCTGCATGACCTGATCCTCCACACGCTGGTGGCTGTGGTCTGTTTACCCTTTACCTTATTGTCCTTCTTCTTGGTGACTCATGTCACACTAACCTGCCTGGAGTTCCCTGTTTCCTCTCTCCCTCCAGTCTTGAACACCAATGATATAGTAGTCACTTACTAATCTGCTGACGCTGTTAGAGAACCTGGGGAGTAAAGAAGATCACAAAGCATTGAATCCAGTAATCCATTGGATTGGGGAATTGGAGAATGGGGAGGTTCCACTCACAACCAGACTTGGCCTCTTCCATATAGAACACAGGGACCTTCAGCCTGTGATGAGCTGCCTTTCAGAAACAGGGTTAGAGTGAGTGGAGACAGGAGCAGTAGGAGAGCTCCCTGACTCTACAGCCCTTATATTGACCCCCACCATCCCCCTCTCTGTGAGCACACTGACCCCTCCCTTCACCTGCTGCTGGAAATGGAAGCCCTGATATTCTTCTTACTGCATAAGCTGGCAGTGGGAACCAGGCAGGTGATGGCAGCTTATGTAGAAAAATTAGATTACTCACAGTATGAAAACAGGCCCGTCGGTCCAACAAGTCCACACCGACCCACCGAAGTGCAACCCACCCAGACCCATTCCCCTATGTTTACCCCCTCATGTAACACTACGGGCAATTTAGCATGGCCAACTCACCTAACCTGCACATTTTTGCACTGTGGGAGGAAGCCAATGCAAACACGGAGAGAATGTGCAAACTCCACACAAATAGTTGCCTGAGGCGGGAATTGAACCCGAATCTTTGGCACTGTGAGGCAGCAGTGCTAACCACTGTGTCACCGTGCCACCCGAGGAGTAATTTCAGTCAAGTCTCATGTTTCAGGGTTGGGATGTGCACTGTCAGTTATGGACTAAAAACAACATGGAATAATTTCCACTGGTACAAACACGACAGAACAGAGGAAACTCTCAGCTGTACTGACCTTGTCCTGGATGACTTGTTCTGGCTCAGGACAGTCAACACCCTCACAGAGGTCGATCACCTCCTGCTCTGGGTCCCGTGCAGCAATTTGATGCCCAAAGAGGACAGACACAGTTAAGAAGAGTCTCAGTATCTTGGTGTTCTCTCAGATCACTGGTGAACGCACTGACTGACTCTCAGCACCTTCAGGTGGATCTGCAGTTTGAACACTGAGCTACACTCTTTATATAATGTTTGATGAAGATGGTTTTGAATACAATTTATCTTCAGATAGTAACATAGTGTCTCGGAGAAACAATCCAGCTGATTAATTATGGAAATTTTTCTTTGTTCCAACTATGCAATGGATTCAGAAATCATTAACTCTGTGTGCTGGTTCCTGGGAACACTGAACAGCCGGGAACACTGTTTTTGTAAATGCTACCAGCTCACACACTGAGGATTGTCACTCATTCTGGTCTGACAATGGATGAATGGACACTGCGCAACAACCGCCAGACAGGGATGTCCCTCTCAGTCGGGAACACTTCAGCAGTCAGGGACATTCGGCCTCGGATCTTTGGGTGACCATCCTCCAAGATGGACTTTGGGATATGCAACAACGCTAAGTGGCCAAGCAGAGGCTGATAATCAAGTTTGGAACCCATGGGGATGGCCTCAACCAGCACCTTCAGTTTATGTCACACTACAGGTGACCCCATTACACTATAACTCACACACACACACACACACACACACACACACACACACACACACACTCTTATACACTAACACACTCATGCAGACCCTCTTTCATACACACGCTCTTTCTCATACATACATGTGCACCCCCCCACATTCACACCCATGCACACACCCTCTTACACTCCATCACTCACATACACACTTTACCAAGTATGCACACAGGCAAACACACACACTCTCATATGCACTTACACTCATGCACACACACATATGCACACACTCACTCTCTCTATCATGCACACACACATATAGGTCATTGAGTGGGGAATTACATTTGCCGAATTATATTTGCAGATACATTCTATTTTGCTCAAAAAGCACACAATCTGCAGATAGTCAATGCAGACAGTTAATCCATGTAACATTTTATAAATTCCTACTGTGGAAATAGAACCAGTCTGATTCAAGGTTGGGATACAGACAGACTCTAATCTCACACCTTTAATGCACTGACCAAGCTGAGATGTCACCTTTTTTTCATAAAACCTTAAGTTATCTCGAGAATGTGACTTAAAAGAAGTTCTATGACTTACATATTAATGAACTGAAACCTGCAACCCATTCTGAAAGATGAAAGAGTCACAGTAATCTTGTTTTGTTCAATATATCATTTCAGTTGCATGACACTGAAAGCTTTTGCTATAAATTCTGTGTCTTATGATCCTGCTCCACAGCTACCTGATGAAGGAGCTTCTGAAGATTTGTGCTTCCAAATAAACCTGTTGGACTATACTCTGGTGTTGTGATTTTTAACAGTATTTTGAGATCAAGAAAGAAATGGTGTTTGGTCTTTTGAAGAGCATTTAGGTGGATAAGTTCCCAGGGCCCAATAATATCTACCCCAGATTATTGAGAGAGGCTGGGGCCTTGATCAAGATCTTCGTATCCTTGCTAGCCACTAGAGAGGTCCCTGGGGACTGGTGAGTGGCTCATAGTGTTCCTCTGTTTAGGAAGGGAAATAGGGACAATCCAGGAAACTATAGACCTGTGAATCTCACATTGGTGGTTGGGAAGTTATTGGAGAGAATACAGGGATAGGATTTAGGCACATTTGGAAAAGGCTGGCCTAATTAGTGGCAGCCAGCGTGGCTTTGTGCAGGGCAGGACATTTCTTACTAACTTGATTGAATTTTTTGAAGAGATAACGAAGGTAATTGATGAGGGTCGAGCAGTGGATGTTGTCTACATGGATTTCAGTAAGGCTTTCAACAAGTTCCCTCATGGCAGGCTTGTCGTCAAGATTAAGATGCATGGGATCCACAGTGACTTGGCCGCTTAGATTCAGAATTGGTTTGCCCATAGAAGGCAGAAGGTAGTGATGGAGGGTGTTTTTTCAGGCTGGAGGTCAGTGACTAGTGATGTTCCCCAGGGATCTGTACTGGAACCTCTGTTGTTTGTGATATGCCTGTATATAAATGAGTCTAGATTAGAGTGGTGCTGGAAAAGCACAGCAGGTCGGGCAGCATCCAGGAAGGCCTTCATTCCTGATAAAGGGCTTTTGCTCAAAACTTGATTTTCCTGCTCCTTGGATGCTGCCTGACCTGCTGTGCTTTTCCAGCGCCACTCTAATCTAGACTCTGATCTCCAGCATCTGCAGTCCTCACTTTTGCCCTGTATATAAATGAAAACATAGCTGGGTAGGTAAGTAAATTTTCAGATGTTGTGAAGATCAGTGGAGTTGTGGATAATGTAGAAGATTGTCAAAGGATATAGTGGGATACAGATCACTTGCAGATATGGGCAGAAATGGAAGCTGGAGTTTAATCCATGTGAGTATGAGGTGCTGCACTTTTGGAGATCAAATTTAAGGAAGAATATACAGTTAATGGCAGGGGCAATGAGCAACATTGGTGTACAGAGGGATTTTGGGATTCAAGTCCATAGCTCCCTGAAAGTAGCTGCACAATTAGATAAGATGGTAAAGTAGGCATATGGCATGCTTACCTTTACCAGTTGAGGAATTACGTACAAGAGTCAGGATGTCACATTGCAGCTATTTAAGACTTTGGTTAGGTCACACTTAGAGTATTGTGTTCAGTTCTGGTCACCACATTACAGGAAGGATGTGGAGGATTTGGAGAGGGTGCAGAAGAGGTTTACCAGGATGTTGCCTGAATTAGAGGGTATGAGCTTCAAGAAGAGGCGAGAAAAAATAGAGTTGTTTTCCCTGGAGTGATGGAGGCTGAGGTGAGATTTGATAGAAGTCTATAAAATTGTGAAATGATAGATATGGTTGACAGTCAGAATCATTTTCCCAGAGTTGAAATGTCTAACATTCGGGGGATTGTTGGAGAAATTTGATCACAAAACATAGCTCAAAGTGAAATTGACAAATAGTTTATTGTAAAAAATGAGGTCTGCAGATGCTGGAGATCACAGCTGAAAATGTGTTACTGGTTAAAGCACAACAGGTTAGGCAGCATCCAAGGAATAGGAAATTCGACGTTTCGGGCATAAGCCCTTCAAGTTTATTGTAAGCGATATCGCTGGAAGAGAAAACAGCCCAGGTGACACAGAACTGACAGTCTGTACAGGTAGATCAGATTTCTCTTCCCAGAGCTGAGGCTGAGACCAGTTTTATAGTAATGCTGCACAATGACATTGATTAAGAAATGGAAAACTACAATGTATCTGGAAATGGAGTAATCTAGTTACAAGGATGCTAATTGGAAAACAGTTATTGGATGAATGTCCTGTTCCTTCACACAATTCTGACAGTATCAAAGGTTCCATTTCTCTTCACAGGCAGATGTTAATGTCTCTTCTGAAGTGGTGAGGTGCTACCATTGTCCTGTTCCTGGAGCATGTTCTTGCTGGTACCTCTCTGTCTGACCTGCTCCTTGTATGGCTTTGGTATTGCTGGGTTGTGAAACCCTTAGGGCTTTGAGATATCTGTGGTGCTCTGTCATGTTCATGGGAGCTTAAAGTGTTTCCCTTCTCTGCTTGCTGTCTGATACAGCTTGTGACCTGCTCGGAAATTCTGGGTGTTTTGGTACAGTTTGGCCAATTTTGCTTCTGTGGGCCTATTATGGGTTAGTAAATCTTTTTCCGCAGGCATGTATTTAAGTGTGTGTGTGTGTGTGTGTGTGTGTGTGTGTGTGTGTGTGTGTGTGTGTGTTCAAAGGAAATGTGAGGGGTATGTGTTTTACACAGGGTGGTAGGAGTTTGGAATATTCTGCCAGGGGTGGTGGAGGCAGATACAATAGGGGTGTTTAAGAGACTTTTAGATAAACACATGAATATGCAAGGGCTGGAAGGATGTGGACAAAGGGCAGGCAGAAGGGATTAGTTTAATTTGGCATCATGTTCGATACATCATGTGCCGAAGGACCTGTTCCTGTGTGCTGTCATGTTCTGTGTTCTATGTTCTAATTTTCAATCTAAAGTCTAATCATTTAGCAATTAACTAAATGTTGCACTTTTGATTGGGTACAGTGTAATTGTAACTGTAAAACAAGAATTAACCAGCTGAAGCTGGTTTGATCCAGTTTCAGAAACCTTTAAGTTTGGCTTCATGAGTTTGATTCATGCTGGCTTGACTCACAAGTTTGTTATGGTGCAGATGGAGGCCATTTGGCCCATCATGCTTGCAGACGCTAATTGAGCATTTGAGGTTTTTTTGCCAATCTCCTGTCTTTTCCCTGTGACCCTCTGACCCTGCACACTGTTTCCATCCAAATAATCATCCAATGCCCTCTACAATGCCTCACTTTGAACCTGCCACCATCATATTTCCAGGCAGTGCATTCCAGACCCTAATCATTCTTATGAAAAAGATTTTTCTCATTTTGCATTTGCTTCTTTTGCAAAACGCCTCAATACTTTGCCCTCTGGTTCTTGAATCTTTTTACATCTGCGAATTGTTTTTGTTGATCTACTCTGTCCAAACATCTCAAGCTTTTGGAAACATCTACCAAATCTCCTCTTAGCCTTCCCGTCTCCAAGGAGAACAGACCCAAGTTCTCCAGGCTTTCCTCAAAACTGAATTGTCTCATCCCTTGAACCAACTCCTAAACCTCTTCTGCATTCTCTGCAATGCATTCAGACCCTTCCTAAAGACTGATGTCCAAAACTGTACACATTGTACACTGTACTCATTTGAGTACATGAGAAAATAAAGCTAATTCAATTCAGCTGAGTGTTCCACATGGGTTCATTTCAACCTCTTTGCTTTTATACTCTATGTCCTGTTTACAAAGCCTCGAATACGGTATACTCTACAGGTCTCTCAACCAGCTGTCACTTTTAATTACCTATTTCAATTAACTTGTTGGACTATAACCTGGTGTCATGTGATTTTTAACTTTGTCCACCCCAGTCTAACACCAGTGCATCCAGAATAATGACTTATGTACAGGTCCACCCAGGTCTCTTTGATCCTGTGCACTCTTATGAAGATTGCCTTTAATTCTAAAGTCCTTTAGGGAGGACACCATTGTCCTTACCAGGTCAGGCCTACGTGTGACTCCAAACTCACAGCAATGTGATTGACTCTTAAACTCAGAGGGAGCAGGAAGTAAATGAGCAGGATTTACACCTTCAATGGTTGCAGGAGAAGATGCCTTGGGGCTGTGGGGATGTGCTGAGAGTGAAAGAGAAGTGGACCAGAGTGTCCTAGCAGAAGGCTGACAAGGGGGGAAGAGGGGAATATGTGTCTGCTGGTGGTATCCAACTGGAGGTGGTAGCAGCTAATGGTCCTTTGAATGCTGGTGGGATGGTGGGTGAGGACAATAGGAACCCTTCCATTGTTGAGGGCAGGCAAAGAAGGAGTGAGGGCTGAAGTGCAGGAGATGAGTCAGACCTGGGCTGAGGACCCTGCCGGGGAATCCGCGGTTGGACATTTTGGAGGTTCATCATTGGGACATAATGTGACAGAGATGGAGAAACTGGGAGAATGGAATGCAGTCTTCACAGAAAGCAGGCTGTGAGGATGGATAGTCAAGAGAACTGTGGGAGTCAGTGGGTTGGTAGTGGATATTAGTGGCCCAGAAAAAAAAACAGATTTACTATTATCACATGTACTGTGATGCAGTGAAAAGTATTGTTTTGTGTGCTAACCAAACAGATCATACATCAGGGTAATAGAACAGAATGCAGAATATCATGTTACAGCTACTGAGAAGTTGCAGAGAAAGATCAACTTGAATGGATGAGAAAAATACTACTTAAACTGCAGATCCACCCGAAGATGCTGGGAATCAAACAGTGAATTCACTGATTTGAGGGGAACATCGATATTTTGAGTTTTTGCTTCATTCTGTCTGTCGTCCTCAGGATGATAATTGTACGAAAAGGAGCTAATCAAGAGGCAGCTGATTTCTGTCATGAAGTTTCCTGCCTTCAGTCCTTGGGGCACATTTCATTCAAATTCAGTCTCATCAGGAGCTCACTGTTTGCTGCCCTGTTTTGTGCCAGTTCATTTTCACTCATGTCAGGAAGACAGCTTGTCAGGGTTTGTTTGACGATGATTCTTTCCAGAATCAATTGTTCAGACATTCGGAGGGCAGCAGATAATCTCAGCAAAATACTAAGGCTGTTTTCCCACCATCTCTCACAGATGGAAGGATGACAATCAGTTTGCTGATCATGTTTGTTGCTGAGTCCTGTGGGAAAATGTGAAGCACGTTTTACAGAGACGGACATTACATTTTTGAAGAAAGTATATTAAAATCTAATGTTTTTTTGAAACAGTTAGCCACTTTTTATTAGCTTGCTCACACATCATTGCTTACCGTCACTGTTGATCACCTCAAAGCTGTCATGAAACGCAATTATTCTGCTTCACATTTTCTATGCAGTTCTTAGTGTGCTAATGTCACTAACATCTGCAAGTTTAAACATGAATACAGCTTGTTTTTACATTCACAATTCAATATGGCAAATATTTGTTTATTACATAAAGTCCTTGCAGGTGGATATATTAGGAGGAGAAAGTGAGGACTGCAGATGGGGAGGAAGAGAACTTCTTCAAGGAAGGCATCCTTGCAAGAGGATTCACAGTAGGTTAAAAGCCCTTTCCTGAAGAAGGGCTTATGCCTGAAACGTCGATTCTCCTGCTCTTTGGATGCTGCCTGACCTGCTGCGCTTTTCCAACAACACATTTTCAGCTCAGATGGATAAATTAGCCAACACAATCTTGGTTTCAAACATTCTATTAATTCAATATGGAAGTATTTAAAAATATTCATGGCAAAATATTTAGATACTTCAAAGCCATTTTCTCTCTATTTAAATAAAACTTATTTGTGCATTTGGCCCATGTTATCACATAAATTCCACTCAGTCACAGCACATTAGGATTGTTAATTTTAAAGGTTCAACCTGTTTTACATAAAAGGACAGTAGTTTTAATTCATTATGTTATTACAACAGTCACTATTGGAAAGTTTGTGTCTCACCTTTTTTTCACTATCAATCCTGTCCAAGTGCCTCACTCGGAAGTATATCCTTGACCTTCCATTCTGCAGCTCCACCATCTCCAGTTTACCCCTCATCCCCGAAATCATTCAAGCCTATGTCTCCTGTTAAAATCACTGAAGATGTCTGAACATGGTTATCAGACAGCCAAGAAAGAAAACAGGATCTTGGTTTTATAAATAGAGGCAGAGAATACAAAAAGAAAGCGTGTGGTTGAAGCATTTACCAGCGATTTTAACAAAGAGAAGATGTTGGTCCTGGCAGAGATATGCTATGTATTCATATAAATATGAACAGTGAGTAAACCTCATTTAAATCTGATAGAAATCATCACCTTGGGAATCCAGGTCTCAGGAAAAGGATACAATCCTGATCAGCTTGTTCTGAAGAATGGTCACTGGACCCGAAACATTGATTCTGTTTCTCTGTTCTGCAGATGTTGTCAGACCTGCTGAGATTTTCCAGCAATTTCTAGTTTTGTTTCTGATTGGCTTAAGATGGGGATATTATTCAAATGATTATTCTCTCACTCTCAATGGAAAAGAGTATTCAATGTTTAGATTAGAAGCCTGATTGGTACTAAGGAACTGTTCTTGCTAAAGAGAGCAAAACCTTTGAAGAGATAATTACTCAGAGATTAGATAAAGGCATCAAGTTTGTTGCTATGTTTGTGCCACTTCATGTTACTTGCATTGCTAAGAGATAGAAAGATGTCTTTGTCAGCTTGTCAATCGCCCCTTGGCATTTGACTTTTTGTTTTAGTTTTCAGTTTGGAAATGATCAGGATCAAATTTTGTCCATTTGAAATTTGCCTGTTTGGATAATGAGGTGGAAAACTGACTTAGACATGCTATTGGCCCTAATTTAATGTGAAAGATTAATTAATGTTCTTCACGGTTTTGATAATCACAGGAAAGCAGTTAACATAGCAGTGTATGTATGTGCAGACATAGCAGGGAATAAGGAAGGTGTAGTGATTGGAACCAGGTGGATCTCATTGACTCCAAAGTCATTGGTAGGGTTGTTAACCTGGGCTGCCAGTCAGAAAACCCTGGCTGATCAACATTAACAGGAGATTGGGCCCGGGTGTCCTTGGAGAAGGAGCACGCGGTGTCCACCAACACCCTGGAGTTGTTCAGGGAGAGGTGGGCGCAGCAGGGAGTGGAGTGCATCATTTCCCCCTCCAACGCTATTTTGATTTAATCCCTGCCCTCCCCTTCACTGTTTGATCACACAGCATTGCCCTCTTTGATGTGAAGGGCACTGGCCACTCGGGTGTTTTCCTATTTTCCTGGTGGTGGAAATTGAATAAAGATCTGTGCACTTTGTCTCTCTCACTGTGTCTCACACCTGCACGCACGCACGCACTATGGGTGCTGGGGAAAAAAATAATAAGCACTACCGCAGTTAGGTGGTAGTGTGGGAAAAAGAAAAAAAAAGAAAAAAGGATTAACAGGAGATTAGAATCTCCTCTGTTCAGAGAACTGACTCCAAGCTGGCTGGCCACGACCAATGTACTGTGCACAAGGAAATAAAGGGTGTCTTGGTGACAGGATACTCGCCTCTGTGCAGTTACTTCAGTGGTGATGAGAGAAAGCTGAATGTGCCTAAAGAACATTTGCTTGCAACTGTCATCTTAGAGTCAGGGAAAGCATTTCTGGCATCATGCCTTTATTTGGGAAGCTTGACTCATTTGATCCTGCTGTTAAAGACTGAGTCCAGTATGTGGAAATAATATGATATCTTTTACAGGCAAATGACACTGGGACAGATGAAAACCAATCAGTAACCTTTCTGAATGCTTGCGGACCTGCAGCATTTTCAGCTATAAGGGGCTTAACTTTCTCAAAGGCACCAGACACTAAAACCTTCCAAGAGTTGACAGAGTTGTTTAAGGAATATTACGACCCCAAACCTCCTCTAATCCTGAGGTGCGATCGGTTTTATTGGCTGTTAGAGAACCAGGGGAATCAGTGTTGGGACTTTTGACGAGTTTGAGATGCTGAGAGACCATTTGGTATGTAGGATTAATGAAATAATAACGCAGCAACATCTACTAAGTGAAGCCCAACTGGACTTCAAACAAGCTTCAACTTGGTTTGTCATTAGAAGATGTGGCAAGTGGACCATGGGACCTGCAGGGCACCCCAATGGAAGTGGACTCCCTCACCTGTCCCACTGAGCTTGGGAAACACCACTCAAGTGTAGGCAATTGCACAACCTTATACAGGGCATATCCTGAGCAGAGGGACCCTAGACCATCCCACTACAAAGCCACAGAACAAAGCCGAGCCTTGGTCAAGTGGCTAAAATGTTCCTCGGTCATCTGGACTGGCAAGCCATTGTAGTTACTGCCGGTATGTGGACTTGAGACAGCAAAGGAGTCCTACAAGGCCTGACCTGAGGAGGAAAACTCATAGGCCGGTACCCAGGAGAATGCACACCCTGGAAAGTCCCCCTACATGTGGGTTGGAACAATTAAATTGCTTAGCGACATCTAAATCAGAACAAATTTAAATTAATGTTCAGTTCCCGTGGAGGTCGATACTGGCGCAGAATCTGTTTTCAACAAGACTCATTTGGGACTTCAACTATTATGTTTGCACAAGACCTCAGCCGCACTGGGAATGTACACTGGGGAACTATTGCAGAATGAGGGTATGACTTCTGTTCTGGTCTCCTAGAGAAGCAACTAGTTGAGTTACCTCTGATGGTAGTAAAAGCCTTGGGCCCAAGCCTGATGGGGTGAAATTGGTTCTAAAAAATTTAGTTTGATTAGGTCAACATTTTTCGGCTAGAAAATGGCTGCCTCAGTGACACCCTTGTGAAATACCCTGGAGGATTTCAGGAAGGGCTTGGGTCTACCAAACGGGGACAAAGCCACTTTCCATGTTGACCAGGAGACAATTCTGAGTTTTTGCAAGGCCCCGCCCAGTGCCGTTGGCCTTTTGGGCAAAAGTAGAGGCAGAAATCAGGAGACCGAAGGGATCATCGAACCAGTACAGCTTGTGTGAATGGGCAGTTAATCTGATTGTGAAGCCTGACCGCTCAGTTCGCCTTTATGGGGATTTTAAGCAAATGGTAAACTGCTTCTTGCAGCCGGATAAATACCCGATCCCTCACATAGAGGACTTGTGCACAAAGTTGCCGGCGGGGGGTAGTGCTGTCCTTTAGGAAAATGGGCATGAACCAGACCCACCTGCAATTGTAACTGAATGAGGACTCCCACAAGTACACTACAATTAATACCAATAAGGATTTATACCAATACACAAGACTACCATTTGGAGTATCATCAGCTTGTGCCCTTTTCCTGTGGACCATGAAGAACATTTTCCAAGGGCTTGTGATGAAGCTGCCCCTTTATGGTGTCCTCGTTTTTTTTTGAGAGAAATAATAAAAGACCCAGGCTTTGAAAAGTCTGTGGCTTAAAGGGTTTTGGGGCCAAATTGATTATAGCTAACAGATGCTGCCTCCAGCAAAAGGCTTTTAAGTCTTTAAAAAAATTCACTTGTACAATGAAAGGAGAATGGCCAGTTCTTCCCAGCTCAGCGTATCTCTGGTTTGTGTGGTCTGGCTATTCACTGAAAACAGTCAGGCAATTGTTAAAGCTGCTGGACCCACTCTTTTGTGCCAAGGGGTGTTTATGGGGATTGTTGCAGGTATTTGGAACAGCATCATTAAGTTGGGATGATCTGTTGGGTTTTCTGATAAGTTATTCTGTATTTTGTTCTCTTTTGTTTGTGTTTCATTCCGCAATCTTGTAAATAAATTCTGTTTTGTTTAAAACTAAGAGGTTTGACCAGCTGCATCAGTCCTGAAATATCCACTTTACACCTGCTTATAAAATGAACAACGTTAGGGTCTGGGATACTTTTCTGAAATGTTTTGAGGGGGTCTGGTTCATAACAGGCTACCTCAGGTTGTCATTTATCTGGGTGATGTACTAATAACAGGAAAGACCAATAAAGAGCATTTAGAGATCTTGTACATAGTGCTTAAACATTTCTCCCAGGCTCCTTAAATGGGAACAATATGTGTTCAACAATATGTAACCTACTTGGGTTACAGAGTCGGCAAGACCGATTACACCCCTTCGAGGATAAGTGAGGGTGATCAAGAGAGTCCCAGCTCCCACATACCAGAGCTTTGGTCTGTCCTTGTGTGAGTGAATTATCACAGAAAATTCATACATAACCTAGCCTCCACCTTGGTATCCTTACACCTGTTATTGGAAAAGGGTCAGCCCTGGGAACGGTTGTGTAGCCAAGAAGTAACCTTTTGGGACGTGAAGAAACAGCAATTGGCATTGAACATATTGGTACACTACGATCTGAAGCAAAAGGTAGTGCTGACATGCGATACCTCTCCATACAGTATCAGAGTAGTGTCAGCTCACCGGTGGCCCAATGGGGAAGAACGCCCGATCGCGTATGCTTCCTCGACTCTGGCTGATGCTGAATGCAAGTATGCCTAGATAGAGATGGAAGGTTTGGTGGACATCTTTGGTGTAGGAACCTTTATAGATGGAAATTTGTCACAGTAACAGATCACAAAGCCCTGCTATGGCTACTGAAGGAAGACAAGGCAGTGCCACCCATAGCTTCCAGTAGAATTCAGTGTTGGGCACTTATTCTCAGCACGTACAAGTACAATTTGGCATACCATCCAGGAAGCTAAGTGGCTAATGCAGATGCCTTGAGCTGCCTCCCACTGGCAAATATCCTACCGGTGGTCTATCCCCTGGAAGAGTTCATTTTGGTTTTAAAATTCCTGGACACCTTTCCAGTCATCGCTGACAATATCCAACTGTGGACACAAAGCTCCTGTCCTAGCAAAACCGAAACAGCTTTTGCTAATGGGGGAAACAGAAAGGTCATCGTCACCCCGGTGGAAACTTTTCTGGACCCAGTGGGACCAGATCACCATAGAGGACTCCATATTATTACAGGGGTGCAAGGGTGATTGTCCAGAGTAAAGGTCATCGCCAGATACTGGCTGAGCTCCACCAGGGTCATCCAGGGGTCTCCAAGATGAAGATGCTACCAAGAAGCCATGTGTGTTGGCCAGGGTTTAATGCCAACACAGCTGCAAGGACAAACATTGGCACCAGCAGCACCCCCGCATTTGTGAGATTGGCAGGGTTGCATGTGACTATGCTGGTCCTTTCTTGGGCTTAACGTTCCTGGTCATTGTGGACACCCATTTGAAGTGGTTTGGTGTGCATAAAGTTTGGTCGGCAAACTCAGGGTTAACGATTGAGAAGCTGCAAGCATTGTTCATGGTACACAGACTCCCAGAAGTATTCGTCATGGTCAATGGGACGTCATTTTCCAGCAGGGAATTCGAACATTTCCTAAATGGCGTTTGGCACACAAGGACAGCTCCATACCATCCATTGTCTAATGATCTAATGGAAAGATTGGTCCAAATGTTGCAGGCAGGCTTAACAAAGCAGCCTACAGCGTCACTTGCTACCGAACTGTCCCAGTTGATTATAGCACACAACAACAGGGATAGCTCTAGCAGAGTTGTTGATGGCGAGATGGCACCGTACCAAGTTAAACCCGATATTCCCAGACCTGAACAGCAGCAGGAATGCCATTGCTGGCCATTGCCTCCTCAAAGCGAGGGGGTCCGTTTTATTCAGGGGACCACGTTTGGTGTCAGAACCATGGGAATGGCCCTGTATGGGTATGAGGCGAGATGGATGTGTGGTCAGGTCCCTTAAAGACAAAGCTCAGCTCAGTGATACAGTCCTGAACAAACATGTGAATCATCTGAGAGCTGTTACCTCACAATCAGGGCAGGAGCAAAATGTACCTGGCCCCTTAGAACAGCCAGAAGGCCTGTCAGAAACTAAACATTCTCCCACTCCATCTAGTGTCGAGGAAACCTCAGTGTTCGAGATGGATGCACCTTGATACCATTACACGCTGACTTGTCAGAGCCCGAATTAGAGAGACTGGACTTGGGGATGAAACATCGCTGAGAAAGCTACAAGACAAAGAGCAGGCTGACATCCCCGGATTTTTTTGGTTGCGGGGGTGTGGGGAGGTGATGGTGGTGGGCTGGGTGGTGGCGGGGGGGGGGGGGGGGGCTGCATAGGGATTTAGTGACTGTAACCAGGTGGACCTGGACCTCGATGACTGTGAGATCCCTGATTGAGGTTGTTAACCCAGGCCAATCAGGAAGCCCTAGCTGACCAATATTAACAGGGGATTCAGCCCGGACGGAATTTCACATTGGCAGGGAGTGGAGTGCATCATTTCCCCCTCCAACTCTATTTTGATTTAGTCCCTGCCCTCCCCTTCACTGTTTTGATCACACAGCATTGCCCTTTGATGTGAAGGGCACTGCTCATCACTGGCCACTCGGGTGTTTTCCTACTTTTCCTGGTGGTGGAAATTGAATAAAGATTTGTACACCTTGTCTCTCACTGTGTCTCACACCTGCACACACACACCATGGGTGCTGGGGATAAAAATAATAAGCACTACCGCAGTTAGGCGGTAGTGTGGGGGGATAAAAAGGAAAAAAAAAATGAGAAAAAAAAGAAAAAAAAAAAAAGAAAAAAAAGAACAAGAGTGTCTTTGATGTGAAAAAAAAAAAAAAAAAAAAAAAAAAAAAATTAACAGGGGATTCAGCCCGGACGGAATTTCACATTGGCAGGGAGTGGAGTGCATCATTTCCCCCTCCAACTCTATTTTGATTTAGTCCCTGCCCTCCCCTTCACTGTTTTGATCACACAGCATTGCCCTTTGATGTGAAGGGCACTGCTCGTCACAGGCCACTCGGGTGTTTTCCTACTTTTCCTGGTGGTGGAAATTAAATAAAGATTTGTGCACTTTATGTCTCTCACTGTGTCTCACACCTGCACACACACACACACACACACACACACACACACCATGGGTGCTGGGGATAAAAATAATAAGCACTACCGCAGTTAGGCGGTAGTGTGGGGGTTAATTTAAAAAAAAATATATAAACAGGAGTGTGATCACAAAAGAAATAGAGAAAAAAAAAAGAAAGAAAAAAAAGAATAAAAAAAAAGAAAAAAAAAAGAAAAAAAAAATTAACAGGGGATTCAGCCCGGACGGAATTTCACATTGGCAGGGAGTGGAGTGCATCATTTCCCCCTCCAACTCTATTTTGATTTAGTCCCTGCCCTCCCCTTCACTGTTTTGATCACACAGCATTGCCCTTTGATGTGAAGGGCACTGCTTGTCACAGGCCACTCGGGTGTTTTCCTACTTTTCCTGGTGGTGGAAATTGAATAAAGATTTGTACACTTTATGAAAAAAAAAAAAAAAAAATAAACAGTAGCGTTCACACAGCATTGCCCTTTGACGTGAAGGGCACTGCTTGTCACAGGCCACTCGGGTGTTTTCCTACTTTTCCTGGTGGTGGATATTGAATAAAGATTTGTGCACTTTGCGTCTCTCACTATGTCTCACAACTACACACACGCACACACACCATGGGTGCTGGGGAAAATAAGCACTACCGCAGTTAGGCGGTAGTGTGGGGTTAATAATAAAAAAAATCAACAGGGGATTGACACAGCATTGCCCTTTGATGTGAAGGGCACTGCTCGTCACAGGCCACTCGGGTGTTTTCCTACTTTTCCTGGTGGTGGAAATTGAATAAAGATTTGTACACCTTGTCTCTCACTGTGTCTCAAAAAAAAATAAAAAAAAAAGAAAATAAAAAAAAAATAAAAAAAAGAACAGCATTGCCCTTTAGAGAAAAAAGGAAAAAAAAAAATAACCAGGAGATTCACCTGCACGGATATATGGGTAGACTAAAAAAAAAAATTTAACAGGGGATTCAGCCCGGACGGAATTTCACATTGGCAGGGAGTGGAGTGCATCATTTCCCCCTCCAACTCTATTTTGATTTAGTCCCTGCCCTCCCCTTCACTGTTTTGATCACACAGCATTGCCCTTTGATGTGAAGGGCACTGCTTGTCACAGGCCACTCGGGTGTTTTCCTACTTTTCCTGGTGGTGGAAATTGAATAAAGATTTGTACACTTTATGAAAAAAAAAGAAAAAAAATAAAATAAACAGTAGCGTTCACACAGCATTGCCCTTTGACGTGAAGGGCACTGCTTGTCACAGGCCACTCGGGTGTTTTCCTACTTTTCCTGGTGGTGGATATTGAATAAAGATTGGTGCACTTTGCGTCTCTCACTGTGTCTCACAACTACACACACACACACACACACCATGGGTACTGGGGAAAAATAAGCAAAAAAATAAAAATAAAAAAAAAAATTAAAAAAAAAATTAACAGGGGATTCAGCCCGGACGGAATTTCACATTGGCAGGGAGTGGAGTGCATCATTTCCCCCTCCAACTCTATTTTGATTTAGTCCCTGCCCTCCCCTTCACTGTTTTGATCACACAGCATTGCCCTTTGATGTGAAGGGCACTGCTTGTCACTGGCCACTCGGGTGTTTATCTATCACTTGGGCTGGACCAGTGGCAGTGTGTAGCTGTGCAAGAAGAGGAAGACAGAGAAAAGAAGAGAGAAGAAGGAGGTGGAAGGAGGCGAGAGCTTGGAGTCCTGGGCCTTGCCCAGGTCAAGTCAGTGTTGCAGCTGACCTGGGGCCCACACCCACTGCTGGTCTCTGAGACCCCACACGGGCCTGCCCCCACCACCGCTGCCTGGGACTTGCCTGAGGCCCCTTCCCACAACCTCCACCACTGGTACGACCTGAGGCCCACCTCCACCGCTGCTGCCTGGGACTTGCCTGGGAATCCCTCCCCAACAGGTCTGCCTCCACTGCTGGGACCGAGGGCCAGCCTGGGACTTGCCAGAGCCTGCCTCAACTGCTGCTGTCGCCTGAGGCCTGCCTCCACCACCACTGCCTGAGGCCACTCCCCAACCAAGGGCCTGCCTGGGACTCGACAGAGGCCTGCCTCAACTGCTGTCGCCTGAGGCCTGCCTCCACCACTGCAGCCTGGGACTCGCCTGAGGCCACTCCCCACAACCTCCACCACTGCTGCGACCCGAGGCCCACCTCCACCGCTGCTGCCCAGGACTCAATTTTGGGGCTGCCTGGGACTTGTCTTGGGGCCCCCCCAACAGGCCTGCCCCCAACACTGCAATTGAGGGCCTGCCGAGGACTTGCCTGAGGCCTGCCTCCACCACCGCTGCCTAGGACTCGCCTCGGGTGACTGGCCTCGGGCACCTCCCCAAGGACTTCATCGCTAATACTGCCAGAGGCCCACCTCCACCGCTGCTGCCGGGGGCCGACGGAGTATGGCGAGCCCGAAGGTCGCAGGGCCCAGCCGGACCTATGCCGGGGTAGCCGCTGCCTTGGGCTCGGCTGGCCCAACCCCGGCCGCAACCACATCCCCCTTCAGGCACCTGACCAAACGCCTGGGGGTCAAGGCCTATCCCCATCCCAACATGACCATCGAGGCCTGCAGTAAGGCCATGGCTGGTGTGGTCGGCCCACTGGCCATCGTCGCTGCGGCCCGCATGTACGGGAAGGCCGTCTTCTTCCTTAAGACCGAGCAGGCGGTCCACCTGGCCGTGGAGAGGGGGCTCACTGTGGGCGGGACATATTTGCCAGTCGACCCCTTGGAGGTCACGGCCCAGAGAGTCGTGATCTCCAACGTCCCGCCCTTCATTGCCAGCGAGCTCCTTCTTCCCCACCTCAACACCTTGGGGGAGATCCGGTCAGGTGTTCAACCGCTCCTGCTCGGTCTTAAGGACCCCACCCTCCGCCATGTATACTCCTTCCGACGCCAGGTGTTTATTTGCCTGGCCCGGGAGGAGGTCACGGAGGGATCCTTCACCATCCTCCACGAGGGCGCGGCCTACCGCGCCTTCTGGACGGCGGACGGTGCCACCTGTGCCGCGAGGTGGGGCATATTAGAAAAAACTGCCCCACCCAGAAGGCTGCCCAGCCCACACCAACGGCTGCGGGTGGTGCCGCCGCACCCACTCCCCCTCCCCCAAAGTCAACACCACAAGCCCCGGCACCAGGGGCTAAGCCAGAGGCTCCCAATGCCTCAGCCTCTGGCAGGGAGGGGGGTGAGCGTCCGACCGAACGGAAAGCGCTCAGGAAGACGCAACGCGTCAAGCCCGCCCACGGGGAGACCACCCTATCCCCATCCCCTTCCCCTCCACGTAGCCCACGACCTGCCCCGCCCCGGCACGACAATGCCCCTGCGGCCGTGCCAGCGTCGCCCCGGCGCGGGAACCCTGACCCCCGAACCCCCAAACCCGTACCTGATCCCGGTCCCACTGACCCCGACCCCAACACCGACCCCCACCTCGTTAAGGAAACTCCTGGGGCTTCAACCCCCCCTCCAGAAACTGAGCCCCGCCCCACCCAGCCACCCCCTGGCACTAACCTGGGGGGAACCATCGCTGCTCCACTTCCCGCAGCGACTGTGTCTCTGGGCCCCGGAGAGGGAACTGGGCCCCTGCCCTGCCCGGCCCGGCCCGCCATCACCTGATAAACCAGGGGCGGGGCAGGAAGTGACACAGCTGACCCTCCCCACCCTGGCCACGCCCCCTGCCTTCCCCCAGCCAATCGTATTCCGGGAAAGGCGGGGGGGAGGGACCTTGGGCCCCATGACCACCAAGGCGGGCGGGGAGGAGAAGGCTCATAAATTCCCCCCTGTCTCTCTGGGGAAGAGGCACTGGCCCTTGGAGGGGGGAGAAATCCCATCAGCGCGCCGGCGGCGCTGTCCCTCTCCAGGGGATGAGCCGACGGTGTCTCCCCACTGTCCTGCACCATGGCCTGACCTGCCCAAACCCCCAGGGGCGACAGCCGGGCCTTCCACCACCATAACTCCTCCAGCCCCTGGGGAGGATTTTAATAACAACATGGGCCATGGTGCAGGCGACAGATTTTTATTCACTGCTGGGTCGTCGAGCGGTGGAGGCGAGGAAGGTGTTATCCTCGCTCCTCCCTCCCAGACTGTTTTTCCGGGGGCCTTGGCCCTGGGGGAGGACCTTTTCCCCGAGGAGCCGGGCTTCCCGGTGTCGGGAGAGGAGCGGGGCCCCGAGCCTCTGCCGCCCGGCGACCCGAACTCGGGGCGTTCCGGGAAGGGGTGCGCCGAGGAAGGGACTGAAGGTGACCCTGGGGGTGGGGTCACTGGAGGTTTGAGGCCAGTTGGCGGTGCCGGACCAGCCCCCATCCTCTCGGTGGGGGAGGGGTCGGTGACCGAAGGCGACCTCCTGGAGGAGGGTTCTGGATCGGTGGCGGACACCGGGGACGACGCGGAGTCCGTCTCCAGCGACATTTTCGAGTCCCAGGTGCCCCCCACTGATCTCCCCCTCATCCCCCTCGAGGAAATCCGGGAATTTGTCGAGGAAACTCGGAGTCGCCGGGATAGAGCCCAACTGGCGCTCGACCGCTGGAGCTCCTTCGAAAGAGTCTACTGGTCGGCCCACGCTGCGCGCCAGGCGCCCGGGCTTGACGTCAATGAGCGAAAGCGAGTCAGGAACTTCCTGGGAGCACTCCTGGTGAGGGCGAGGGACTTCTGTGCCCCCTCTCGTCCTCCCAGTAAATATGTACATAGTTTAACTGTGTGTACTGGTGGTGGTTGCACTATACTTCCGACATGGAGACAACTATAGCCAGCCTCAACATCAACGGCAGCAGGGAGTCACAGCGCAGATTCCAGACCCTCTCGGTCCTTCGGGATGGGAGGTATGCGGTGTGCTTCCTGCAAGAAACCCACACTACCCCGGGAGACGAAGCCACCTGGCTCCTGGAGTGGCGAGGGGGGGTCTACATGAGTCACCTCACCCGCAGATCTGGCGGGGTGGCTATCTTGTTGGCCCCGCATTTTCAGCCGGAGATCTTGGGGGTCAGGGAGCCAGTGCCAGGCCGTTTGCTTCACCTGACGGTTCGGCTGGGGGGCGCGGTGCTTCACTTGGTGAACGTCTACGCTCCCCTGGCCGGGCCGAGGCAAGCGAGCTTCTTCGAAGAAGTGTCCGCTCATCTTGCTTCCATCGACGAGAACCAGTGCGTCGTCCTCGGGGGAGATTTTAACTGCGTCCTCGAGGACAGGGACCACGGCGGTGCCCGCACGAGTTCGGCGTCGGGGAGGAGGTTGGGGGACTTGGTCAAGTCCTTGGACCTGGTGGACGTCTGGCGGAATCTCCATCCTGACTCCATCGCCTTCACCTTCGTGAGGCCTGGGGTCGGAGCGTCCAGAATCGACCGCCTGTACGTTTCGCGGGCGTACGCCTCCTGCTTTCCGAAGGCCTCCACGCGGCAGGTGTCGTGCACGGACCATCACCTGGTGTGGGCGGAACTCCTTCCGTTCGGCGCCAGGTTGGGCTCCGCGTACTGGCACTTTAACAACCTGCTGCTGGAGGACGAGCGGTTCCGGGACTCGTTTCGTCGTTTCTGGGCCGGCTGGAGAAGGAAGCGGGGAAGCTTCCCCTCCCTGAGGCTATGGTGGGACGTGGGCAAGGCTCACGTCCGCGTCTTCTGTCAGGAGTATGCGAGGGGGTCGACGAAGAGGCGGAAATCCAGGATCGGGGAGTTGGAGAGGGAGATGCTCGACCTGGAGTCACGCCTCGGTCAGCCCGACGCGGACCCGGCCCTGCGCGGGGTGTACGAAGAGAAGAAGGCCGCGCTCCGGGACCTGCAGCTCGTCGGGGCTCGGGGCGCGTACGTGAGGTCGCGGCTCCAGCTCCTCCAGGACCTGGACTGCGGCTCCCCCTTCTTCTACTCGCTGGAAAAAAGGCGTGGCACCCGTCAGCAGCTCCTTGTGCTGCTGGCCGACGACGGGTCCCTCGTCTCGGATCCGGAGGGTATCAGGGCCCACGTCCGATCCTATTACACGGCCCTGTTCTCTCCGGATCCGTCCAGCGAGGATGCTCGCAGAGTTCTGTGGGAAGACCTGCCGCAGCTCAGCCCGGAGGACGCCGGAAGGCTCGACGCTCCCGTCAACTTAGAGGAGCTGACCGGCGCCCTTGACCGGCTCTCGAGGGGCAAATCCCCGGGGCTGGACGGGCTGACTGTGGAGTTCTTCAGGGCGTTCTGGGACGTCCTGGGGAGCGACTACGCACAGGTCCTGGGGGAGTGTCTAAATGCCGGAGAGCTGCCCCTTTCTTGGCGCAGGGCGGTCATCGTCCTGCTGCCAAAGAAGGGGGACCTTCGTTCGTTGAAGAACTGGCGTCCGGTCTCCCTCCTCAGCACGGACTACAAAATTTTTGCCAGGGTGTTGTCTTCTCGCCTGGCTTCCGTGCTGGCCCACATGATTCACCCGGACCAGTCCTACACGGTCCCGGGCCGGAGGATACAAGACAACGTCCATCTGGTCCGGGACCTGATCCATTTCTGTCGACGGGCTGGTCTGCCGAGCGCCTTCCTGTCTCTCGACCAGGAGAAGGCGTTCGACAGGGTCGATCACGAGTACCTGCTCGGGACTCTGCGGGTGTTCGGGTTCGGGACGCAGTTCGTCGCCCGGATCCAACTTTTGTACGCCGCCGCAGAGTGTCTGGTTAAAGTTAACGGGTCCCTGACTGTGCCCCTTCGCTTCGGGAGAGGAGTGCGTCAAGGCTGCCCCCTGTCCGGCCAGCTGTATTCCCTGTGCGTGGAGCCTTTCCTGCGCCTCTTGCGGAGGAGGTTGTCGGGGCTGGTTCTGCGCGGCGCGGGCGCGGGGGTGGTCCTCTCGGCCTACGCCGACGACGTGCTCCTCACTTTCACCGACCCGGCTGACCTGGGGAGGATGCGCGAGTGCCAGGCCGTGTACTCGGCGGCGTCTTCCGCCAGGATCAACTGGGCCAAATGTTCCGGGCTACTGGTGGGTCCGTGGCGGGTGGACTCCCTGCCGGAGGAGTTTCGGGGGTTCAGCTGGAGTACCACCCATCTCCTCTACCTGGGGGTCTACCTCAGCCCGACCGAGGAATCCTGGCCGGCCAACTGACAGGAGCTGGAGGCCAAAGTCTCGGCTCGCCTAGGCCGCTGGACAGGACTGCTCCGAGTGCTATCTTACAGGAGCCGAGTGCTGGTCATAAACCAGCTGGTGGCCGCCATGCTGTGGTACCGGCTGGTCACTTTGGTCCCTCCTCCTGGCTTTGTCGCTGACATCCAGAGAACGTTGGTCGACTTCTTCTGGGACAAAAAGATGCACTGGGTCGCTGCGCAGGTTCTGAGTCTCCCCATTGAGGAGGGCGGTCAGTCGCTGGTGTGCGTCCGCACCCAGGTCGCGACCTTCCGCCTTCAGACCTTGCAGCGATACCTTTACGTCGAGCCTCCTCCTAGGTGGTGCGCCCTGGCGACGTATTTTTTCCGCCAGGTGCGTAACCTCAACTACGACACGCAGCTCCTGTTCGTCGACCGTGACGGTTTGGAGGTCGCCCTCAAGGTGCTGTCTGTCTTTTACCAGGACCTGATCACTGTCTGGAGCATGGTCGAATCGCGTCGCGCCTACCCTCCGGCAGGAGTAGCGGCTGTCGTCAGGGAGCCGTTGCTCAGGAATCCGCACCTCCGTGCTCGCGGGTTCGAGTGGCTGTCGGAGGGGAGTGCCGTGGCGGCGAGGGTGACCAGGGTCGGGGACGTGCTGGGTGCCGGGGGCCTGGGCTGGACGTTGCCGCAAGACATAGCGAGCAGGGCAGCGGTAGACGTCCGGTACGTGGCCACCGGCATCCGACGCCTTAAAACGGCGGTGCTCGGACCCGACGTAGTGCACCAGTTGGAGGACGCTCGGGTGTGCGGTGGGATCCCGTCTGCGCTCACCCCTGCCCGGACGGAATTTCACATTGGCCCCAAGGTCCCGTACTTCCCGCGGGAGCCTGTGCCCCACAACCTGAGCCGCCTCCGAAATTTTAACTTTGTCCCGTTCAAGGACGTTAAAAGGTGTGTCCTATATCGACTGCTGCTGCACACCGTCCACCTCTTCTCCCTCATCCACCGCCCGGACACGCCCTGGCGTGCCCATTTGCCACCGGGCGGTGGGGATCCCCAGTGGAGGGCTCTCTACGCAGGAGTCCTCCCCCTTTCTCTCGGGGATCTGGGGTGGAGGGTGCTGCACGCAGCAGTCCCCTGCAACCGCAGATTGCGGTGGTTCACGGACTCCCAGCCCAACTGCTTGTTCTGTGGCGCTGTGGAGTCCGTGGACCATGTGTATGTTGGGTGTGGGCGTTTGCACCCCCTTTTTGATTTTCTGAAAAACCTTCTCCTCTGCTTTTGGTTGCACTTCAGTCCCACGCTCCTGATCTTCGGGCACCCAGTGCGGAGGAGGGAGGGCAGGTCTGAAGACCTCCTCGTGGGTCTGCTCCTGGGCCTGGCCAAATTGGCCATAAACAGGTCCAGGCAGCGGGCCGTGGAGGGGGTCGTTAGGGCCGACTGCCTGCCCCTCTTCCGCGGTTACGTTAGGGCCCGGGTGTCCTTGGAGAAGGAGCACGCGGTGTCCACCAACACCCTGGAGTTGTTCAGGGAGAGGTGGGCGCCGCAGGGAGTGGAGTGCATCATTTCCCCCTCCAACTCTATTTTGATTTAGTTCCTGCCCTCCCCTTCACTGTTTTGATCACACAGCATTGCCCTTTGACGTGAAGGGCACTGCTTGTCACAGACCACTTGGGTGTTTTCCTACTTTTCCTGGTGGATATTGAATAAAGATTTGTGCACTTTGCGTCTCTCACTATGTCTCACAACTACACACACGCACACACACCATGGGTGCTGGGGAAAATAAGCACTACCGCAGTTAGGCGGTAGTGTGGGGTTAATAAAAAAAAAATTAACAGGGGATTCAGCCCGGACGGAATTTCACATTGGCAGGGAGTGAAGTGCATCATTTCCCCCTCCAACTCTATTTTGATTTAGTCCCTGCCCTCCCCTTCACTGTTTTGATCACACAGCATTGCCCTTTGACGTGAAGGGCACTGCTTGTCACTGGCCACTCGGGTGTTTTGCCTGTTAAGAGTTGGACCAGTGGCAGTGTTGTGCTGAAGAGACAAGGAGAAGAAAAAAGAAGAAGAAGAAGAAGATGAAGATGGTGGAAGACAAAGGAGAAGAACAAGGAGGAGGTGGAAGAAGGAGGTGAGAGCTTTGTGTTCTGGGCCTAGCTTTGGAGCTGCAGTGGGGCCCACTCCCACTGCTGGTCTCTGGGACCCCGCCTGGGCCTGCCTCCACCACCGCAGCCTGGGACTCGCCTGAGGCCCCTTCCCACAACCTCCTCCACTGGTGTGACCTGAGGCCTACCTCCACTGCTGGGACCAAGGGCCAGCCTGGGACTCGCCAGAGGCCTGCCTCAACTTCTGCTGCAGCCAGAGGCCTGCCTCCACCAGCGCTGCCTGGGACTTGCCTAGGAGTCCCTCCCCAACTGAGGGCCTGCCTGGGACTCGCCAGAGGCCTGCCTCCACCACCGCAGCCTGGGACTTGCCTGAGGCCACTCCCCGCAGCCTCCACTGCTGCGACCTGAGGCCCACCTCCACTGCTGCTGCCCAGGACATAATTTTGGGGCTGCCTGGGACTTGTCTTGGGGACCCCCCCAACAGGCCTGCCCCCAACACTGCAACTGAGGGCCTGCCGAGGACTTGCCTGAGGCCTGCCTCCACCACCGCTGCCTAGGACTCGCCTCGGGTGACTGGCCTCGGGCACCTCCCCAAGTACTCCACCGCGACTACTGCCAGAGGCCCACCTCCACCGCTGCTGCCGGGGGCCGACGGAGTATGGCGAGCCCGAAGGTCGCAGGGCCCAGCCGGACCTACGCCGGGATAGCCGCTGCCTTGGGCTCGGCTGGCCCAACCCCGGCCGCAACCGCATCCCCCTTCAGGCACCTGACCAAACGCCTGGGGGTCAAGGCCTATCCCCATCCCAACATGACCATCGAGGCCTGCAGTAAGGCCATGGCTAGTGTGGTCGGCCCACTGGCCATCGTCGCTGCGGCCCGCATGTACGGGAAGGCCGTATTCTTTCTTAAGACCGAGCAGGCGGTCCACCTGGCCGTGGAGAGGGGGCTCACTGTGGGCGGGACACATTTACCCGTCGACCCTTTGGAGGTCACGGCCCAGAGAGTCGTGATCTCCAACGTCCCGCCCTTCATTGCCAGCGAGCTCCTTCTTCCCCACCTCAACACCTTGGGGGAGATCCGGTCAGGTGTTCAACCGCTCCTGCTCGGTCTTAAGGACCCCACCCTCCGCCATGTATACTCCTTCCGACGCCAGGTATTCATTTGCCTGGCCCGGGAGGAGGTCACGGAGGGCTCATTCACCATCCTCCACGAGGGCGCGGCACACCGTGCCTTCTGGACGGCGGACGGCGTGCGGTGCCACCTGTGCCGCGAGGTGGGGCATATTAGAAAAAACTGCCCCACCCAGAAAGCTGCCCAGCCCACACCAACGGCTGCGGGTGGTGCCGCCGCACCCATTCCCCCTCCCCCAAAGCCAACACCACAAGCCCCGGCTCCGGGGGCTAAGCCGGAGGCTCCTAATACCTCAGCCTCTGGCAGGGAGGGGGGTGAGCGTCCGACCGGACAGAAGGTGCCCAGAAAGACGCTACGCGTCAAGCCCGCCCACGGGGAGACCACCCTATCCCCATCCCCTTCCCCTTCCCCTCCACATAACCCACGACCTGCCCCGCCCCGGCACGACAATGCCCCTGCGGCCGTGCCAGCGTCACCCCGGCGCGGGAACCCTGACCCCCGAACCCCCAAACACGTACCTGATCCCGGTCCCACTGACCCCGACCCCGACCCCAACCCCAACCCCAACCCCCACCTCGCTACGGAAACTCCTGGGGCTTCAACCCCTCGTCCGGAAACTGAGCCCCGCCCCACCCAGCCACCCCCTGGCACTAACCTGGGGGGAACCACCGCTGCTCCACTTCCTGCAGCGACCGTGTCTCTGGGCCCCGGAGAGGGAACTGGGCCCCTGCCCCGCCCGCCATCACCTGATATACCAGGGGCGGGGCAGGAAGTGACACGGCTGACCCTCCCCACCCTGGCCACGCCCCCTGCCTTCCCCCAGCCAATCGTATTCCGGGAAAGGTGGGGGGGAGGGACCTCGGGCCCCATGACCACCAAGGCGGGCGGGGAGGAGAAGGCTCATAAACTCCCCCCTGTCTCTCTGGGGAAGAGGCACTGGCCCTTGGAGGGGGGAGAAATCCCATCAGCGCGCAGGCGGCGCTGCCCCTCTCCAGGGGATGAGCCGACGGTGCGCCCCCACTGTCCTGCACCATGGCCCGACCTGCCCAAACCCCCAGGGGCGACAGCCGGGCCTTCCACCGCCATAACTCCTCCAGCCCCTGGGGAGGATTTTAATAACAACACGGGCCATGGTGCAGGTGACCGCCTCCTTTTCACTATTGGGTCGTCGAGCGGTGGAGGCGAGGAAGGTGTTATCCTCGCTCCTCCCTCCCAGACTGTTTTTCCGGGGGCCTTGGCCCTGGGGGAGGACCTTTTCCCCGAGGAGCCGGGCGTCCCGGTGTCGGGAGAGGAGCGGGGCCCCGAGCCTCTGCCGCCCGGCGACCCGAACTCGGGGCGTTCCGGGAAGGGGTGCGCCGAGGAAGATACGGAAGGTGACCCTGGGGGTGGGGTTACTGGAGGTTTGAGGCCAGTTGGCGGTGCCGGACCAGCCCCCATCCTCTCGGTGGGGGAGGGGTCGGTGACCGAAGGCGACCTCCCGGAGGAGGGTTCTGGATCGGTGGCGGACACCGGGGACGACGCGGAGTCCATCTCCAGCGACATTTTCGAGTCCCAGGTGCCCCCCACCGATCTCCCCCTCATCCCCCTCGAGGAACTCCGGGAATTTGTCGAGGAAACTCGGAGTCGCCGGGATAGAGCCCAACTGGCGCTCGACCGCTGGAGCTCCTTCGAAAGATTCTACTGGTCGGCCCACGCTGCGCGCCAGGCGCCGGGGCTTGACGTTAACGAGCGAAAGCGAGTCAGGAACTTCCTGGGAGCACTCCTGGTGAGGGCGAGGGACTTCTGTGCCCCTCTCTCGTCCTCCCAGTAAATGTGTATATAGTTTTTGTTAACTGTTCACTGGTGGTGGTTGCACTATACTTTCGACATGGAGACAACTATAGCCAGCCTCAACATCAACGGCAGCAGGGAGTCACAGCGCAGATTCCAGACCCTCTCGGTCCTTCGGGACGGGAGGTATGCGGTGTGCTTCCTGCAAGAAACCCACACTACCCCGGGAGACGAAGCCACCTGGCTCCTGGAGTGGCGAGGGGGGGTCTACATGAGTCACCTCACCCGCAGATCTGGCGGGGTGGCTATCCTGTTGGCCCCGCATTTTCAGCCGGAGATCTTGGGGGTCAGGGAGCCAGTGCCAGGCCGTTTGCTTCACCTGACGGTTCGGCTGGGGGGCGCGGTGCTTCACTTGGTGAACGTCTACGCTCCCCTGGCCGGGCCGAGGCAAGCGAGCTTCTTCGAAGAAGTGTCCGCTCATCTCGTTTCCATCGACGAGAACCAGTGCGTCGTCCTCGGGGGAGATTTTAACTGCGTCCTCGAGGACAGGGACCACGGCGGTGCCCGCACGAGTTCGACGTCGGGGAGGAGGTTGGGGGACTTGGTCAAGTCCTTGGACCTGGTGGACGTCTGGCGGAATCTCCATCCTGACTCCATCGCCTTCACCTTCGTGAGGCCTGGGGTCGGAGCGTCCAGAATCGACCGCCTGTACGTTTCGCGGGCGTACGCCTCCTGCTTTCCGAAGGCCTCCACGCGGCAGGTGTCGTGCACGGACCATCACTGGGGGGGGCGGAACTCCTTCCGTTCGGCGCCAGGTTGGGCTCCGCGTACTGGCACTTTAACAACCTGCTGCTGGAGGACGAGCGGTTCCGGGACTCGTTTCGTCGTTTCTGGGCCGGCTGGAGAAGGAAGCGGGGAAGCTTCCCCTCCCTGAGGCTATGGTGGGACGTGGGCAAGGCTCACGTCCGCGTCTTCTGTCAGGAGTACGCGAGGGGGTCGACGAAGAGGCGGAAATCCAGGATCGGGGAGTTGGAGAGGGAGATGCTCGACCTGGAGTCACGCCTCGGTCAGCCCGACGCGGACCCGACCCTGCGCGGGGTGTACGAAGAGAAGAAGGCCGCGCTCCGGGACCTGCAGCTCGTCGGGGCTCGGGGCGCGTACGTGAGGTCGCGGCTCCAGCTCCTCCAGGACCTGGACTGCGGCTCCCCCTTCTTCTACTCGCTGGAAAAAAGGCGTGGCACCCGTCAGCAGCTCCTTGTGCTGCTGGCCGACGACGGGTCCCTCGTCTCGGATCCGGAGGGTATCAGGGCCCACGTCCGATCCTATTACACGGCCCTGTTCTCTCTGGATCCGTCCAGCGAGGATGCTCGCAGAGTTCTGTGGGAGGACCTGCCGCAGCTCAGCCCGGAGCACGCCGGAAGGCTCGACGCTCCCGTCAACTTAGAGGAGCTGACCGGCGCCCTCGACCGGCTCTCGAGGGGCAAATCCCCGGGGCTGGACGGGCTGACTGTGGAGTTCTTCAGGGCGTTCTGGGACGTCCTGGGGAGCGACTACGCACAGGTCCTGGGGGAGTGTCTAAATGCCGGAGAGCTGCCCCTTTCTTGGCGCAGGGCGGTCATCGTCCTGCTGCCAAAGAAGGGGGACCTTCGTTCGTTGAAGAACTGGCGTCCGGTCTCCCTCCTCAGCACGGACTACAAAATTTTTGCCAGGGTGTTGTCTTCTCGCCTGGCTTCCGTGCTGGCCCACATGATTCACCCGGACCAGTCCTACACGGTCCCGGGCCGGAGGATACAAGACAACGTCCATCTGGTCCGGGACCTGATCCATTTCTGTCGACGGGCTGGTCTGCCGAGCGCCTTCCTGTCTCTCGACCAGGAGAAGGCGTTCGACAGGGTCGATCACGAGTACCTGCTCGGGACTCTGCGGGCGTTCGGGTTCGGGACGCAGTTCGTCGCCCGGATCCGACTTTTGTACGCCGCCGCAGAGTGTCTGGTTAAAGTTAACGGGTCCCTGACGGCGCCCCTTCGCTTCGGGAGAGGAGTGCGTCAAGGCTGCCCCCTGTCCGGCCAGCTGTATTCCCTGTGCGTGGAGCCTTTCCTGCGCCTCTTGCGGAGGAGGTTGTCGGGGCTGGTTCTGCGCGGCGCGGGCGCGGGGGTGGTCCTCTCGGCCTACGCCGACGACGTGCTCCTCACTTTCACCGACCCGGCTGACCTGGGGAGGATGCGCGAGTGCCAGGCCGTGTACTCGGCGGCGTCTTCCGCCAGGATCAACTGGGCCAAATGTTCCGGGCTACTGGTGGGTCCGTGGCGGGTGGACTCCCTGCCGGAGGAGTTTCGGGGGTTCAGCTGGAGTACCACCCATCTCCTCTACCTGGGGGTCTACCTCAGCCCGACCGAGGAATCCTGGCCGGCCAACTGACAGGAGCTGGAGGCCAAAGTCTCGGCTCGCCTAGGCCGCTGGACAGGACTGCTCCGAGTGCTATCTTACAGGAGCCGAGTGCTGGTCATAAACCAGCTGGTGGCCGCCATGCTGTGGTACCGGCTGGTCACTTTGGTCCCTCCTCCTGGCTTTGTCGCTGACATCCAGAGAACGTTGGTCGACTTCTTCTGGGACAAAAAGATGCACTGGGTCGCTGCGCAGGTTCTGAGTCTCCCCATTGAGGAGGGCGGTCAGTCGCTGGTGTGCGTCCGCACCCAGGTCGCGACCTTCCGCCTTCAGACCTTGCAGCGATACCTTTACGTCGAGCCTCCTCCTAGGTGGTGCGCCCTGGCGACGTATTTTTTCCGCCAGGTGCGTAACCTCAACTACGACACGCAGCTCCTGTTCGTCGACCGTGACGGTTTGGAGGTCGCCCTCAAGGTGCTGCCTGTCTTTTACCAGGACCTGATCACTGTCTGGAGCATGGTCGAATCGCGTCGCGCCTACCCTCCGGCAGGAGTAGCGGCTGTCGTCAGGGAGCCGTTGCTCAGGAATCCGCACCTCCGTGCTCGCGGGTTCGAGTGGCTGTCGGAGGGGAGGGCCGTGGCGGCGAGGGTGACCAGGGTCGGGGACGTGCTGGGTGCCGGGGGCCTGGGCTGGACGTTGCCGCAAGACATAGCGAGCAGGGCAGCGGTAGACGTCCGGTACGTGGCCACCGGCATCCGACGCCTTAAAACGGCGGTGCTCGGACCCGACGTAGTGCACCAGTTGGAGGACGCTCAGGTGTGCGGTGGGATCCCGTCCGCGCTCACCCCTGCCCGGACGGAATTTCACATCGGCCCCAAGGTCCCGTACTTCCCGCGGGAGCCTGAGCCCCACAACCTGAGCCGCCTCCGAAATTTTAACTTTGTCCCGTTCAAGGACGTTAAAAGGTGTGTCCTATATCGACTGCTGCTGCACACCGTCCACCTCTTCTCCCTCATCCACCGCCCGGACACGCCCTGGCGTGCCCATTTGCCACCGGGCGGTGGGGATCCCCAGTGGAGGGCCCTCTACGCAGGAGTCCTCCCCCTTTCTCTCGGGGATCTGGGGTGGAGGGTGTTGCACGCAGCAGTCTCCTGCAACCGCAGATTGCGGTGGTTCACGGACTCCCAGCCCAACTGCTTGTTCTGTGGCGCTGTGGAGTCCGTGGACCATGTGTATGTTGGGTGTGGGCGTTTGCACTCCCTCTTTGATTTTCTGAAAAACCTTCTCCTCTGCTTTTGGTTGCACTTCAGTCCCACGCTCCTGATCTTCAGGCACCCAGTGCGGAGGAGGGAGGGCAGGTCTGAAGACTTCCTTGTGGGTCTGCTGCTGGGCCTGGCCAAACTGGCCATAAACAGGTCCAGGCAGCGGGCCGTGGAGGGGGTCGTTAGGGCCGACTGCCTGCCCCTCTTCCGCGGTTACGTTAGGGCCCGGGTGTCCTTGGAGAAGGAGCACGCGGTGTCCACCAACACCCTGGAGTTGTTCAGGGAGAGGTAGGCGCCGCAGGGAGTGGAGTGCATCATTTCCCCCTCCAACTCTATTTTGATTTAGTCCCTGCCCTCCCCTTCACTGTTTTGATCACACAGCATTGCCCTTTGATGAAGGGCACTGCTCGTCACAGGCCACTCGGGTGTTTTCCTATTTTTCCTGGTGGTGGAAATTAAATAAAGATTTGTGCACTTTATGTCTCTCACTGTGTCTCACAGCTGCACACACACACACACACACCATGGGTGCTGGGAAAAAAATAAGCACTACCGCAGTTAGGCGGTAGTGTGGGGGTAAAAAGAAAAAAAAAAATATAAATAAATAAATAAAAAAAAAGGAACAACAGAAAAAAAAAAGAACAGGTATGTTTGTTCACACAGCATTGCCCTTTGACGTGAAGGGCACTGCTTGTCACAGGCCACTCGGGTGTTTTCCTTCTTTTCCTGGTGGTGGATATTGAATAAAGAAAAAAAAAAGAACAGGTATGTTCACGCGGTGTCCACCAACACCCTGGAGTTGTTCAGGAAAAGAAAAGAAAAAAAAAAAATAAAGATTTGTGCACCTTGTGTCTCTCACTGTGTCTCACACCTGCAAACATACACATACCATGGGTGCTGGGGAAAAATAAGCACTACCGCAGTTAGGCAGTAGTATGGGGGTTAATTACAAAAAGAAAGAAAAAATAAGAAAAAAGAAAAGAGAAAAAGAATTAACAGGGGATTCAGCATCTCCTCAGTTTAGGGCACTGACTCTGTGTTGGTTGGTGCTACAGTCAGTATGTTACTGTTAGTTTCTGCTTCCCTTCTTTTTTGGAGGGGAGGAAAAACCTGATTCCTGAACTGGCTGAATTATTTAGCCAGTTTGTTAACTGACATTCCTCTTAGTGAGGACTGATTGTTAAACTCCTGATGCACAGAATGTGTTTCAGATGTAACTCAGTTCTCATTAGGGGATTGTTGTTTCACTGGCTGGTTACAGCCTGTGTTACTCTTTTCTCTTTTTTTACTCTTTTTTTGAGAAAAGGACAATGTTACTTTTATGGTAGGGCTTAGCCCTTGGACTCTAATTTTTTTTGTTTTTTGTATGTATTTTCACTTTTTATTGGTGATTGGACTGAGCCCTGTGGAAGACAGACATTTGACCAGAGGAGCTGTTCCTGTGGGGAGGCCTAGCCCTGGGACTGGGCCTCTGAAGATTGAACACCTGAGTGTGTGCTGGGAGGTGAGCAGTTGCTGTATCCTGGAGTTTGGGAGAAGACCTTTCCCTCAAGAGTGGACCAGACTGCAGTGAGTTAACTGCACCATGTACTGTGTTCCTGTGAGTGGGCCTGGTTTTCCAAGGCTGGGCCAGGACTCTATGGAGGCTGAACACCTGTGTGCTGTGGGGTGTGCATTTGCTGCCTTCAGGAGTGGACTCTGCCCTTGGTTGCAGACTCTGTTTTTAGTAATGGACTCTGCAGTTTGGAGTGGACTCTATTTCCGACCATGTATATCGTATACTGGAGTGGACTCTTCCTGGCAATGGATTCTATATCTTGAAGACTCTATGTATAGATTAGGACTGTGTACCAGAAAGGATTTTTTTTTTATTATTGTGGTGTTTCCTGGATCTATCATCTGCACTGTCTTGTGTCCTTGGGTCTGGCAGGCCTTGTTGTGAGCTGGGAGGCTCATGTGTCGTCCTGAAAGCTGTCACCCTGAGAGTCTGAGGGTGGGTGGGCCATCCTGTGAACCTGAAGGTTGGTAGGCTGTCCTGAAAGCCAGAGGGTGGGTAGGCCACCCTGATGCCAGTCGCCCTGAGAGCCAGATGGTGGGTAGCTGTCCTCAGTGCTGTCACCCTGTGCAGGTACCGGGGTGGGCTGCCCCAGAGGTAGTCAAAAGGTGCTGAGGGTGGTTAGTGAAGCCAGAAGGAGAGTAGGCCGTCCTGTCTGCTGTCACCATCGGCGGATACTGGGGTGGGCTGTCCTAGAGGTGGTCAAAAGGTGTCTCAGGGCGGACTGAGAACTGGAAGGGGCATGGGGCGGACAGAGAACCGGAATGTGGATAATAGTGGGCTGCCTTAGAATGGTCGGAAGGTGGGGGGGTGGGGGCTTGCTGGGTCTGTAGTGTCTGCACTTTTGTATGTAACAGTATTGTCTAATGTACAAATGTCATTGTTGACATCTCTTTATATTGTTGTGAAACTGGGATTTGAGGTTTGTCCTCACGTCCCTGTAAACTGTTTGAATGGTAGGGTTTAGGGCCTGGCTTTGCTGCTCCTCTCTCCCTTGTAAAATTGCTATCTCTTGTTTGCAGCTGTAAATGTAACGGTTTGTTGTAAACTGAATTTTTTGTTTAATTTTATTAAACAAATTACAAAAACAGAGGGTTCAGGGGACTGACTCTGAGCTCGCTGGCTCCAGCCAGTGTACTGTGTACAAATAAATAAAAGGATACCTGCTCACTGAAGTGAAGGGTATGGCAGAGGGATGAAATGAGTCTCTTGTAGATGGTAACCATAGCCTCATGAAAATATGAGCAACTGAGCGGTATAGCAATAGATAAAGAAGAGGTGTTTAAAAAGGCTGGCAGTGCTCCCAGGTAGAGAAGTTACCAGGCCTGGATGGGACACCACCTGCATTGCTGAGTGGGGAAATGGAGCAAGTTGTGAAGCTGCAGATGGAAATTTTCCAGACCTCCTGAACACAGGATCAGCCCTGGGGGAATTGGAGGATTGAAAATGTGACGCTGTTTTTTTAAGTAAAAGGTGAAGAATAACTCTGGAAACTGCAGACCTTAACATCAACAGTAGGAGAACTGATTTAGGCCCTAGTTGAAAGGGCGAAAGGAAAGGCTGGTAGGTGTACAGAATGCTGGATGACTAAAGAAATTGAGGGTTTGGTTAAGAAAAAGGAAGAAGTCTATGTCAGGTATAGACAGGATAGATCGAGTGAATCCTTGGAGCATAAAGGCAGTAGCAGTATACTCAAAAGGGAAGTCAGGAGGCAAAAAGAGATGTGAGATAGCTTTGGCAAATAGAATTAAGGACAATCCAAAGGGGTTTTTACAAATGCATTAAGGACAAAAGGGGAACCTTGGGAGAGAATAGGCCCATCAAAGATCAACAAGGCAGCCTTTGTGTGGAGCCACAGGAGATGGGGATACACTAAATGAGCATTTAGTATTTTTTTACACAGTGGAGGAGAACATGGAAGATATAGAATGTACGGAAATAGATGGCGACAGCTTGAAAAATGTCCATATTACAAAAGAGGAAATGCTGGATGTCTTGAAACGCATAAAAGTGAATAAATGCCCAGGATCTGATCATGTGTACTCTAGAACTCGGTGGGAAGCTGGGAAGTGATTGCTGGGCTTCTTGCTGAGATATTTGAAACATCGATAGTCACAGGTGAGGTGCCAGAAGACTGGAGGTTGGGTAATGTGGTGCCACTGATTAAGAAAGGTAATAAGGACAAGCCAGGGAACTATAGACCAGCGAGCCTGACCTCAGTGGGCAATTTGTTGGAGGGAATTCTGAGGGACAGGATATACGTGTATTTGGAAAGGCAAGGACTGATTACAGATAGTCAACATGGCTTTGTGCGGGGGAGATCATGTCTCACAAACTTGATTGAGTTTTTGAAAAAGTAACAAAGGATTGATGAGGACAGAGCGGTGGACATAGTCATAGACATGCACCTCTATAAGGTCACCCCTCAGCCTCCGACTCTCCAGGGAAAACAGCCCCATGATCTATATGCACAAGGTTCCCTATGGGAGATTGGTTGGCAAGGTTAGATCTCATGGAATACAGGGAGAACTAGCCATTTGGATACAGAACTGACTCAAAGATAGACAGATGGTGGTGGTGGAGGGTTGTTTTTCAGACTGGAGGCCTGTGACCAGTGGAGTGCCACAAGGATTGGTGCTGTGTCCTCTACCTCTTGATTAAATGATTTGGATGCGAGCATAAGAGGTACAGTTAGTAAGTTTGCAGATGACACCAAAATTGGAGGTGTAGTGGACAGCGAAGAGGGTTACCTCAAATTACAACAGGATCTGGATCAGATGGGTCAGTGGGTTGAGAAGTGGCAGATGGAGTTTAATTCAGATAAATATGAGGTGCTGCATTTTGGGAAAGCAAATCTAAACAGGACTTTTACACTTAATGGTAAGGTCCTAGGGAGTGTTGCTGAACAAAGAGACCTTGCAATAGAGATTCATAGCTCCTTGAAAGTAGAGTTGCAGGTAGATAGGATAGTGAAGAAGGCTTTTGGTTTGCTTTCCTTTTATTGGTCAGAGTACAGAGGTTGGTAGATTATGTTGCAGTTGTACAGGAAGTTGGTTAGGCCACTTTTGGAATATTGCATGCAGTTCTGGTCTCCTTCCTATTGGAAGGAAGTTGCAAAACCTGAAAGGATTCAGCAAAGATTTACAAGGATGTTGCCAGGGTTGGAGGATTTGAGCTCTTGGGTTTGGTAGGTTGAGCAGGCTGGGGCTGTTTTCCCTGGAGCGTCAGAGGCTGAGGGGTGACCTTATAGTGGTTTATAAATCATGAGGCCTGGATAGGATAAATAGACAGTCTTTTCCCTGCGGTGGGGAGTCCAGAACTAGAAGACATAGGTTTAGCATAAGAGGGGAAAGATATAAAACAGACCTTAGGGGCAACTTTTTCATGCAGAAAGTGGTATGTGTATGGAATGAGCTGCCAGAGGAAGTGGTGATGGCAGGTACAATTGCAACATTTAAAAGGCCTTAGGATAGATATATGAATAGGAAGATTTTTGCAGGGATATGGGGTGGGTGCAGGTAGGTGGGACTAGATTGGGTTGGGATATCTGGTCAACATGAACGGGTTGGACTGAAGGGTCTGTTTCCATGCTGTTTATCTCAATGACTCTAAGACAAATGTACAAGGAGAAAATGAGGACTGCAGATGCGGAAGATCAGAGTCAAAAGTGTGCTGGAAAAACCCAGCAGGTCAGGCGCATCAGAGGAGCATGAGAATGGATGTTTTGGGCATATTCCTGATGAAGGACTTTTGCCTGAAATGTCGATTCTCTTGCTCCTCGGATGCTGCCTGACCTGCTGTGCTTTTCCAGCACCACATTCTCGACAAGTTAAATACACGTTTTAAAGAAAAAGAAGTTAATGCTGGAGAGTCAACATGACTTTTTCAAGAGCAGGTCATATCTGACAAAATTGAGTTCTTTTGAAGAGGTCACACATTCACTGAATGAGGGTAGTGTTGTGGATGATATATGTTTGAAGTTACAGAAAGCAATTGAGACAGTGCCACATGGTAGTCAGTTAATCTTGCAAGGACTGTCTCCACGTTGAATTGTCTTTGTCTATCTGTGTGTCTGGGACTGAGTCTTCCCAGCATACCTTGCTTTTTGGCTGGTTTCTGTGCCCTCTTTATTTCAGTTGCTGTGCTTGTATTTCTGGCTTTATGGCTGTTTGTAGCTGGTTCCTTTTGATAATGATATTGTTTCACTCAAGCTGATACAGGCTGTAAGTGACTAGGATACACAACAGAAAGGGGAGACTCCAGCCAGAGAGTAATTCAATGAGAGATCCGACACTCATTCAGTATCATACTTTTCTTTTAATTCTTGCTAAACTACAAACTTCCAACAGGCGACCAGACGTCTCCCATCCTTTCAAGGATATTCTTTACCAAACTGTTTTGTATAAACATCTGCAGCTATGTTTGTAACAGGACTCTGTGTGTATTAATTGGAAGATTCTTTGTGCTATCTTAATTTTGTGATCTTGAATTTATCCTGTCCACAAAGCAATGATTGCCCTAACTTTTTGTCACATTTTAATACTGAACTAAACAAGCTATTTCTAGTGCTACATCTTAAAAAATCTTCTCCATCATATTTATGCCAGCTAAAGACCTATAGGCAGCCATTTTGTGTTAACTCCTGCCATGGGCTGTCCCAATAGTCTAGTGATTAGACTTAGTGTGGAAACAGGCCCTTCGGCCCAACAAGTCCACACCGACTCGCCGAAGCGCAACCCACCCATTCCCCTACATTTACCCCTTACCTAACACTACGGGCAATTTAGCATGGCCAATTCACCTGACCCGCACATCTTTGTGACTGTGGGAGGAAACCGGAGCACCCGGAGGAAACCCACGCAGACACGGGGAGAACGTGCAAACTCCACACAGTCAGTCGCCTGAGTCGGGAATTGAACCCGGGTCTACAGGCGCTGTGAGGCAGCAGTGCTAACCACTGTGCCACCGTGCTGCCCACGAACCTTTCATCGGGTTGTGAGAAAGGTGTATTGTTGGACCTAGTCTTTGGAAATGGGCCAGGAGACAATGATCATTGTAGCACCAGGTCCAGGATGGTGGTGGAGAATGACATGCAACAATCCAGGGTGAGAAAAACCAATTGACAGAGAGCTGACTTCAATGGGGCAAGAGCAGAGTTGATCAGCTTGACTGGGACAAGAGGATTCCTGATGAAGGGCTTATGCTCGAAACGTCGAATTCTCTATTCCTGAGATGCTGCCTAACCTGCTGTGCTTTGACCAGCAACACATTTGCAGCTGTGATCTCCAGCATCTGCAGACCTCATTTTTTACTCGAGGTTATTGGGAAAACCAGGAACTTCACAACTGCCTACATAAAGGAGACAGAGATTAACATTGGAAATGAAATGTGTGCTTATGACAAGGTGTAAGGCAGAAAATCCAATTGTGAACCTGTAGGAATACTGAAGGTTCAGGGGAGGGGGAAAAAGCAAATAATTGAAGCAAAGAGAAATTATGAGAAGACGTAGCAGCTGACAAAAAGGGGAATCCCAAAGTTTTCCATACACGTGGAAATAATGACTGAGTGATTCAAGGAGGAGTAGGACTGATTACAGACCAAAAAGGGGATTCACACAGAGGCAGGGGGTATGGTTAAGGTGTGAAATGAACACTTTGCATCTGTCTTTACAAATGAGGGGGATGCTGCCAAGGCCATGGTGACAGACGTTAATATGGTCATGGTCTTGAGATACAAGCTGTGGTTAATGTCTGGTTCTTGTGATTGGAATTTTTATCTGAAGCAGTACAAACACCAAGGGGTGCTATTGTACTGGAAAGACTGGGGCAGCTGATTAAACCAGTGGGAGGGGCTGCATTAAAGTGACTTTAATGTAGGGACAGAGTTTACAGACCAACCCTCGCACAGACCAACTGTTACACAGACGAACCATCGTATAGACCAACCATCAAAATGACCAATCATCACACAGTTCAAGCATTGCATACAACCAGCCATCTCACAGACCAACCATTGTATAGACCAAACATTGCACAGACCAACCATCGCGCAGATCACCCATCATGCAGACTAACCATCACAAAATCCAACCATCGCACAGACCAATCATCACACAGACCAACTAACACACAGGCCATCTTCATTGAACAGACCAACCATCACGCAGATGAACCATCACACAGTTCAACCACTGCACAGACCAACCATCACACAGTTCAACCACTGCACAGACCAACCATCACACAGACAATCCACCACACAGACCCAACCATCACACAGACCAACCATTGAACAGTCCAAGCATCACACTGACCAACCATCGCACAGACCACCCATCTCGTGCACCAATCATTGCACAGACCAAATATTATACAGACCAACAATCGCACAGACCAACCATCACACAAACCATCCATTGCACAGACTAACCATCGCCCAGATCAATCATCGCACAGACCAACTATCAAACAGACCCAACCATCGCACAGGCCAAACATTGCACAGTCTGGCCATCATACAGACCAATAATCGTACAAACCATCACGCAGGCCAACCATCACACAGTCCAACCGTCGCACAGAACCACCTGCACACAGATGAACCATCATATAGACCAATCATTGCACAGACGAACCATCATACAGACCAACCGTTGTACAGTCCAACCACTGCACAGATCAATCATCGAACAGACCAACCATCGTATAGAACAAATATTGCACAGAAAAAATGTAGTGCAGACCTAACCATCGCAGAGACCAACCATCGCACAGTCCAAGCACTGCAAAGACCAACCATCACACGGACCAACTGTCACACAAACCAACTATCGCACAGACCAATCATCACACAGACCAACCGTCGCACAGACCAATCATTGCATAGATCATCCACCACAAAGCTGCAACCATCACACAGAGCCACCATTGCACGGTCCAACCGTCGCACGGACCAATCGTCGCACGGACCCACCATTTCACTGTCCAAATCTTGGACTCCTCCACCGGCAGAACACAACTACACGACGGCTGGAGGAGGAGCGCCTCATCTTCCGCCTGGGAACCCTCCAACCACAAGGTATGAATTCAGATTTCTCCAGCTTCCTCATTTCCCCTCCCCCCACCTTGTCTCAGTCGGTTCCCTCAACTCAGCACCGCCCTCCTAACTTGCAATCCTCTTCCTGACCTCTCCGCCCCCACCCCACTCCGGCCTATCACCCTCACCTTGACCTCCTTCCACCTATCCCACCTCCATCGCCCCTCCCCCTAGTCCCTCCTCCCTACCTTTTATCTCAGCCGGCTTGGCTCTCTCTCTCTTATTCCTGATGAAGGGCTTATGCTCGAAACGTCGAATTCTCTATTCCTGAGATGCTGCCTAACCTGCTGTGCTTTGACCAGCAACACATTTGCAGCTGTGATCTCCAGCATCTGCAGACCTCATTTTTTACTGTCCAAATCTTGCACAGACCAACCATCGCACAGACTAACTAACACACAATCCAATCATCACACAGACCAACTGTCACTCAGACCAACCATTGCACTGATCAACCATCGCACAGACCAAACATTGACAGATAATCCACTACTCAGATGCAACCATCACACAGACGCAGCATTGCACAGTCCAACTATCATACAGACCAACTGTCGCACAGACCAACCATCATACAAACCACCCGTCGCACAGACCAATCATCATACGGACCACACCTCACACAGACCAACCATCGCACAGATCAACCATCGCACAGATCAACCATCACATAGATCATCCACCACACAGACCCAACCATCACACAGACACACCATCGCACAGTCCAACTATTGCTCAGATGAACAATCGCACAGACCAACCATCACACAGACCAACCATTGCACAGTCCAAACCTTGCAGAGTGAAACCATCACATAAACCAACCATCATACAGACTAACCGTCGCACAGACCAACCATCATACAGACCAACCGTCGCACAGACCAACCATCATACAGACCACACATCACACAGACCAACCATCGCTCGGACCTATTATGACACAGATCAACCATCACACCGAGCTACAATCACACAGTCCAGCCATTGCACAGACCAACCATTGCACAGTCCAAACCTTGCACAGCCCAACCATTGCACAGACTAAACACCTCACAGTCCAACAATCGCACAGACCAACCTTCGCACAGATCAACCATCGCATAGACTAACCAACACACACTCCAATCATTGCGCAGACCAACCATCACAGACAGTAACAATAACACAGGTGAACCATCGCACAGACCAACCATCACAGACAGGAACAATCACAAATGCCAACCATCATACAGACTAACCAACACACACTCCAATCATTGGACAGACCAACCATCACAGACAGTAACAATCACACAGGTCAACCATCGCACAGACCAATCATCGCACGATCCAATCATCACACAGGCCAAATGTCGCTCAGACCAACGATTGCATAGACCAACCATCACAGAGAGCATCCATCAAACAGGCAAACCATCGCACAGACCAATCATCGCACAGATCTACTATAACACAGATAAACCATCACAAAGTCCAGCTGTTGCACTGACCAACCATTGCACAGTCCCAACCTTGCACAGACCAGCCATCGCACAGACCAGCCATCACATAGACTAACCAACACACACTCCAATCATTGCGCAGACCAACCATCACAGACAGTAACAATCACACAGGTGAACCATCGCACAGACCAAGCATCACAGACAGGAACAATCACAAATGCCAACCATCATTCAGACCAATCATCGAACAATCCAACCATCGCACAGACCAACCATCACACAGACTAACCAACACACACTCCAATCATTGGACAGACTAACCATCACAGACAGTAACAATCACACAGGTCAACCATCGCACAGACCAACCATCGCACCGACCCACCATCGCACCGACCAACCAGCACATAGATGGTCCATAGAACAGTCCAAACTTTGCACAGACCAACCATCACATAGATCATCCACCACACAGACCGAACCATCACACAGACACACCATCATACAAACCAACCAGTGTATAGACCAACCATCGCACAGACCAACCATTGCACAGATAATCCAACAGACACCGGCAACCATCACACAGACCCACCATTGCACAGTCCAACTATCGCACAGACGAATCATCGCAAAGACCAACCATCACAAAGACCAATCATTGCACAGTCCAAACCTTGCAAAGTGAAACCATCGCACAGACCAAACATTGCACAGATAATCCACTACTCAGATGCAACCATCACACAGACCCAGCATTGCACAGTCCAACTATCATACAGACCAACCGTCGCACAGACCAACCATCATACGGACCACCCGTCGCACAGATCAATCATCATACAGACCAACCATCGCACAGATCAACCATCACATAGATCATCCACCACACAGACCCAACCATCGCTCAGACGAACCATCGCTCAGACGAACCATCGCACCGACCAACCATCGCACCGACCAACCATCGCATAGGTCAACCAGCACACGGATGGACCATAGTACAGTCCAAACCTTGCACAGACCAACCATCACACAGATCATCCACCACACAGACCCAACCATCACACAGACACACCATCGTACAAACCAACCAGTGCATAGACCAACCATCACAAAGACCAATCATTGCACAGTCCAAACCTTGCACAGACCAACCAACACGCAGACCAACCATTGCTCAGTCCAAACCATTGCACAGATAATCCAACACACATATGCAACCATCACACAGACCCACCATTGCACAATCCAACTATCACACAGACGAACCATCGCACAGACCAACCATCACAAAGACCAATCATTGCACAGTCCAAACCTTGCAAAGTGAAACCATCACACAGATCAACCATCATACAGACCACCCATCGCACAGACCAACCATCACAGCGAGCAACCTTCGCATAGGTCAACCAGCACACAAATGGACCATCGCACAGTTCAAACCTTGCACGGACCAACCATCACACGGATCAATCATCACATAGACCAACCATTGCACAGACCAACCATCACAGACAGCATCCATCAAACAGGCAAACCATCGCATAGACCAACCATCGCACAGACCTACTGTAACACAGATCAACCATCACACAGACCAAGAATCACACAGACCAACAATTGAACAGACCAACCATTGCAGAGTCCATATCTTGCACAGACCAACCATTGCACAGACCAACCATCGCACAGACTAACCAACACACAGTCCAATCATTGCACAGACCAACCAACACAGACAGTAACAATCACACAGGTGAACCATCGCACAGACCAACCATCACAGACAGGAACAATCACACATGTCAACCATCAAACAGACCAACCATCGCACAAACCAACCAGCGCAAAGACCAACCATTGCACAGACCAACCATTGCAAAGATCATCCACCACACAGATGCAAACTTCACACAGACCCACCATTGCACAGTCCAACCATCGCACAGACCAACCATCACACAGACCCAAACATCACACAGACCAACCATCATATAAACCAACCGTCGCACAGAACAACCATCAGACAGACCAACCATTGCAAAGACCAACCATTGCACAGACCAACCATCATACAGTCAAACCATTGCACAGACCCACCATTTAACTGTCCAAATCTTGCACAGACCAACCATCATATAGACCAACTATCGCACAGACCAACCATTGCACAGACTAACCAACACACAGTCCAATCGTTGCACAGACCAACAATCACAGACAGTAACAATCACACAGGTCAACCATCACAGACAGTAACAATCACAAAGGTCAACCATCGCACAGACCAATCATCGCACAATCCAATCATCACACAGACCAACTGTTGCTCAGACCAAGCATTGCACAGACCAACCATTGCACTGATCAACCATCGCACTGACCAACCATCGCACAAACTAAAAAGCGCATAGACCGACCATCACACAGACCAACTTTTGTACAGATAATCCACCACTCAGATGCAGCCATCACATAGACCCAGCATTGCACAGTCCAACCATCGCACACACAACCATCACAGAGACCAACCATCACTTGGACCAACCATCATATAGACAAACCAACGTACAGACCAACCATCACACAAGCCAACCATCCCAAAAACCAACCACCACACAGACCAACCACCACACAGACCAACCACCACACAGACCAACCATCACACAGACCAACCATCACACAGACCAAACATCACACAGACCAAACATCACACAGACCAAACATCACACAGACCAACCATCACACAAGCCAACCATCACTGAAACCAACCATAACACAGACCAACCATCGCACAGACCAACTATCGCAGAGACCGACCATCGCAGACCAACCATTGTACAGATCACACACACCAACCATTATAAGACCAATCATCATACACACCAACTATCACATAGACCAACATTGTACAGACCAACCGTCATACAGACCAACCAAGGTATAGGCCAATCTTCGTACAGGCCAACCATCACACAGACCAACCATCACAGAAACCAACCATCACACAGACCAACTATCGCAGAGATGGACCATTGCACAGATAACCATTGTACAGATCAACCATTACACACACAAACCATCACACAGACCAACCATTACACAGGCCAACTATCGCAGAGATGGACCATTGCACAGATAACCATTGTACTAATCAACCATTACACACACAAACCATCACACAGACCAACCATTGCACAGACCAACCATCGCATAGGGCAATCATCATAAAGACTAGTCATCGTATATGCCAACCAGCTCACAGACCAATCATCGCACAAACCATCAATCACACATATCAACCAACATACAAACCAACCATTGCAAAGACCAGCCACTGCACAGGCCAACCATTGTGCAGCCCAACCATCATACAGACAAACCACCACACAGAGCAACCATTGCACAAACCGACCATCACAGAGACCAACCATCGCACAAAGCACCCAGTACACAGTACAACCATTACATAAACCAACCATCGTACAGGCCAATCATCGTACAGACCAACCATCGCATAGACCAACCATCATACAGACCAACCATCGCACAGACCAACTGTCACACAGAACAACAATCGCACAGACAAATGATCACACAGACCAACCATTGCACAAACCAAACATTGCACAGAGCAAACATCACACAAACCAACCATCATACGAACCAACCATCTCAGAGACCAACAATCGCATAGACCAACCAATGTACAGACCAATCATCATACAGAGCAACCATTGCACATACCAACCATTGCACAGGCCAACTATCATACAGAAAAACCATCGCAGACACCAACCATTGCATAGACCAACCATTGAACAGATGAACCATCACACAGATGAATCATAGCACAGACCTACCATCACACAGACCAATCATCATACAGAGCAAACATCGCACAGACCAACTATTGCAGACCAACCATCGTAAAGACCAAACATCGCTCAGACCAACCATTGTACAGACCAATCATCATATACACTAGCCATCGCAGAACAACTATCACACAGATCAACCATCGTACAGATCAACCATCGTACAGATCAACCATCGTACAGTTCAACCATCACACAGACCAACCATCATACAGACCAACCATCATACAGACCAACCATCATACAGACCAACTATCATACAGACCAACTATCGCACAGACCATCGTAGAGATCAACCACTGCACAGACCAATCATCGCATATACCAACCATCACACAGACCTATCATCACACAGACCAACCATTGCTCAGACCAACCAGAGTATAGACCAACCATCACACAGAACAACCATCGCACAAAGCACCCAGTACACAGTACAACCATTACGTACACCAACAATCGTACAGGCCAATCATCTTACAGACCAATCATCTCACAAACCAAGCGTCGCACAGACCATCACACAGACCAACCATCACACAGACCAACCATCGTACAGACCAATCAACGTACACACTAACCATCGCAGACCAACTATCACACAAACCAACCATCGTTGCACAGACCAACCATCGTACAGATCGACCATCACACAGGTCAACCATCATACAGACCAACCATCGCAAAGACCATCATAGAGATCAACCACTGCGCAGACCAATCATCGCATATACCAAGCATCACACAAGCCAAACATCACACAGACCTACCATCACACAGACCAATCATCGTACAGAGCAAACATCGCACAGACCTACCATGGTACAGACCAATCAACGTACAGACCAACCATCACACAAATCAACCATCACACAGACCAAATATCACACAGGCCACCGATCATACAGACTAACCATCACAAAGGCCAACTATCACACAAAGCAACCATCAGACAGACCAACCATCGTACAGACCAATCATCACACAAACCAACCATCACACAGATCAACTATTACACAGACCACCAATCACACAGACCCACTATTGTACAGACCAATCATCGTACAGACCAACCATCACACACCAACCACCACACAGACCAACCATCGCAAAGACCAACCATTGCACAGACCAACCAAAGTATAGACCAACCATCACACAGAACAACCATCGCAAAAAGCACCCAGTACACAGTAAACCAACCATTGTACAGGCCAATCATCGTACAAACCAACCGTCACAAAGACCAACCATCGCACAGACCAACCATTGCACAGAAAAACCCAACCATAGACCAACCATCACACAGTACAACCATCACATAAACCAACCATCGTACAGGCCAATCATTGCACAGACCAACCATTGCACAGACCAACCATTGCACAGACCATCGTAGAGATCAGCCACTGCACAGACCAATCATCGCATATACCAACCATCACACAGACCAACAATCTCACAGACCAACAATCTCACAGACCAACTGTCACACAGACCAACCGTCACACGGACCAACCATCACACAGACCAACCAAAGTACAGACCAAGCATCTCACAGAACAACCATCGCACAAAGCACCCCGTACACAGTACAACTATCACATAAACCAACCATCGTACCAGCCAATCATCATACAGACCAACCATCACACAGAACAACCATTGTACAGACCAATCATCATACACACTAACCATTGCAGACCAACTCTCACACAGAACAACCATCTCACACACCAAACGTCACACAGCTCAACCATCGTACAGTTCAACCATCACACAGGCCAACCATCATACAGACCAACTATCGTACACACCAACTATCGCACAGACCATCGTAGAGATCAACCACTGCACAGACCAATCATCGCATATGCCAACCATCACACAGACCTACCATCACACAGACCAACTATTGCACAGACCTAACATTGTACAGACCAATCATCGTACAGACCAACCATCGCACAAACCAACCACTACACACGCCAACCATCACACAGACCAACTATCGTACAGACCAATCATTGCACAGACCAACCATCACACAGACCAACCATCACACAGACCAACCAAAGTACAGACCAACCATCGCACAGAACAACCATCGCACAAAGCACCCTGTACACAGTACAACCATCAAGTAAACCAACCATCACACAGACCAACCATCACACAGACCAACCATCGCACAGACCAACCATTGTACAGACCAATCATCATACACACTAACCATCGCAGACCAAATATCACACAGACCAACCATCTCACACACCAAACGTCGCACAGGCCAACCATCATACAGACCAACTATCGTACAGACTAACTATTGCACAGACCATCGTAGAGATCAACCACTGCACAGATCAATCATCGCATAGACCAACCATCACACAAACCAACCATCACACAGACCTATCATCACACAGACCAACAATCACACGGAACAACCATAGCACAGACTAACCATTGCACAAACCAAACATTGCACAGAGCAAACATTGCACAAACCAACCATTATACAGACCAACCATCGCATGGACCAACCATTGCATAGAGCAACCAACGTACAGACCAGTCATCGTACAGACCAACCATCGCACAAACCAACGATCACAGGGACCAACTATCGTACAGACTAACCATTGCACAAACCATCGTAGAGATCAACCATTGCACAGACCAACCATCACAGAGACCAACCATCACACAGACCAACTATTGTACAGACCAACCATCATACAGACCAATCATCGTACAGACCAACCATCGCGCAAACCAAACATCACACAGACCAACCATCACATAGACAAAATATCGTACAGACCATCCATTGCAAAGGCCAACCATCACACAAAGCATACATCATACAGAACAACCATCACATAGACCAACCATCGTACAGACCAATCATCGTACAGACCAACCATCACACAGACCAACTAGCGTACAGACCAACCATCGTAAAGACCAACCATTGCACAAACCAACCACCACACAGACTAACCATCTCACAGACCAAATATTGTACAGACCAACCATCGCAAAGGCCAACCATCATACAAAGCAACCATCATACAGAACAACCATCGCAAAGACCAACCATCGGACAGACCAATCATTGTACAGACCAACCATCGCACAAATCAACCATCTCACACACCAACCATCACACAGGCCACCTATCGTACAGACTAACCATTGCAAAGACCAACCATCACACAAAGCAAGCATCAGACAGAACAACCATCACATAGATCAACCATCGTACAGACCAACCATCACACAGACCAACCATCGCACAGACCAACTATCACACAGACCAATCATCGTACAAACTAACCATCACAGACCAACTATCACACAGACCAACCATCGCACAGACCAACCATCATACAGACCAATCATTGTACACACAAACCATTGCAGACCAACAATCGAACAGACCAACCATCTCACAGACCAAACGTCGCACAAACCAATCAACGTACAGACCAACAATCCCACAGACCAACCATCTCACAGACCAAACGTCGCACAGACCAACCATAACACAGACCAACCATCGCACAGACCATCGTACAGATCAACCTCTGCACAGACCAATCATCGCATATACCAACCATCACAAAAACCAACCATCACACAGACCTACCATCACACAAACCAAACATCACACAGACCAACCATCATACAGCTACACCAAGAGACAGCACGAGAATAGTCCCGTGAAGTGTGTTTGATGTGGTTTGAAAGTGAACCTTCACACCCCCAATAAACCAATTTAACTTCAACAAGTGAGTGGATGAGAGGGGAATGTGCAGGAGGTGATGATCCCCTGTTATCTGCTGTCCTTATCCTTTGAGCTGGAAATGGTCGAGGGTTTAGAAGGTTCTGTCGAGGAGTTTTAGTGAGATTCTGGAACACATCTTGGAGAATATTCCATCACACTCCTGCTTGGTTACTTGGACAGACTTTGGGAAGTCAGAAGGTGAGTTATTCATTGCAGAATTGCTAGTTTCTCACCTGCTTTCATAGACAGTCTAATTCAGTTTGTGGTCAATGGTATCCCCAGGATGTTGATAGTGGGGTAATTCAATGATGGAACATCAGTGAATTTCAAAAGACAATGGTTAGATTGTCTCTTATTGGATGTATGTAGGCTACTAATGGCTGCATGTGGCTGAGTGGTCAGCTCGACTTTCTCATAGTGAAAAACAACCTGGGTTTGATTTCACTCCATGGAGCAGGAGAATTTTTGTGAATTTTCTCCAGGTTACCCGGTTTCCTCCCATAGTCCAAAGGTGAATAGGTTAAATTACCCAGGGATGTGCAGGTGAGGAAGGTGAGCCATGTCAAATGAAGGGTTACAGGGATAGGTAGGGGATGTGTCCGGGTGGGATGCTGTTCAGGGGGTTGTTGTGGTGTCAATGGGGTAAATGGCCTGCTTCCACACTGTGTGGATTCTGTGATACTTCTGATAGACAACTTCTCACAGTATCCTCTCACCTGTTTCATTTATTACCTCCATCTGTATGGATTCTACATCTTCTGATTCCAGATTATTTCTTGCTATCGTTGCTATTCTATCACACACCAACAATGCTACCCATCATATTCCCCCTCACCCCTTGTCTGAGGCCTGCTGACCTTCAGGTATAACTCTGCACCAGCAGCCACCTCTGTCTAATGGGAGAGAACAGCCTCTGGGATGATGGTGACTTTCACTATAACTACAATACAATGGGAAATAGGAACAGGAGTGGGACATCCAGCCCATCGAGCCTGCTCTCCCATTCCAAAGGATCAGGGATTTGTACATGACACTACAATAGGTGGGGAAACAAGTTGTAATGAAGAAATTAGAAATTTACAAATGAATTATCAAAATTTGACAGATTGGAGTTTAACTTAGGTAAATGCACTGTTACTGTTTTGAACAAAGGTTAGAAAGGCAATTTGTTGTCTAAATACAGAGAAACTTCGGAGTGTTTTGATACAGAGGGGTTTGGGCATTATTCTGCATGAATAGCAGAAACTAGTGTGCAGACACTGCAAATGGGAATTTTGCATTTATTACAAGATGAAAGTAGGAAGCGGGGCTGAAACTGTACAAGGCATTGTTGTGACTGCACCTGGAGTGTTGTGAAACTGAAAACCATTCGACACACATCAATCTTTGAGCCACCCATGTAACTCCTTGCCTTTACATTAGCAACCTCAGTTTGCCTGGAGCTCAGGTACACTGTGGGCCAAATGCCCTGTGTTAATGCAGGATCAAGCCTCTAAAATAGGAGAATTATTACATTCAATCTTCAATACATCGACACATTTGTCTCAGTGAAATATGGAAGTTTTTGTCGAATATTTTTTTGTAGATATTTTTATTGAAATTTAACATTTTTGCAAATTTACAAAAATAAACAAAACTCTCAAATACAAACATTGATGTACAATTAAATCATATATACAATAGTCATAATTTAACAAAGAAAAGAGAAAGAAAGAAAACGAAAAAAGAAAATAAAACGAGAAAAGAAAGAAAAAAAAACTCAACTTTCTACTAATCTAACCTATAACTAACCAGAGTGTATACCTTAGTCTCTTACATGCTTGGAATGTATAAACATCAAATATAATAAAACCCGTATTCGCGCAGGATTCCTCTCCCAAGGGGCCCCGGAGCAGCCCGGTCTGAAATCTTCACTAAATAAAAGCCCTTGTTAGGATAGCCGAAATATCTGCATTTATATAATTCAAAAAGGGCTGCCATATTTTATAAAATAATTCAGTCTTTCGGTGCACCATATTTGTGAGGAAGTCAAGGGGGATATATTCCATAATTAATCTGTGCCAATTTGAAAGTCCAGGGGGGCCCTCAGCCACCCAGTTCACCAAAATATTTTTCCTTGCACAGAAAGAGAGAATAGAAAATAGTCTCTTCCCATGCATATCCAGAGATGAGAGGTTCGAAAAGCCCAAAAGGAGAGATACAGGGTCCACCCTAATTTCCGTTCCTAAAATTTCTGTCAGGGTATTTGCCACTTTAGTCCAGTATCTGCGGATTTTCTGACAAGTCCACAGACAATGTACAAGAGTACCCACCTCTATTTTGCATTTAGGACACATTGGAGATGCTCCTGCCTTAAATTTTGCCAGTCGAGCCGGAGCTATATGGGCCCTATGAAGTATCTTTAGTTGGATAGCCTGAGTTCTGTTACAGATAGCAATTCTTCTAGCATTTTCCCAAATGTCATTCCACATATCCTCAGAGATTTCTAGCCCCAAGTCCTGCTCCCATGTTTTAAGCAGGTCATCCATGTCTCCTGAGACTCCATCATGTAGCAAATGGTATATAGTACTAACGGAGGATGCCCCCGCTGGTCGTAAGACATTACGTTCTCTGTCTGATTTATAAAGACTATCTATTAATGTAGTCTTCCTCTGTATATAATCTCGAATTTGGAAGTATCGAAAGAGATCCCCATTAGGTATTCCGAATTTCAGACGCAGCTGCTCAAAGGACATCAGGATCCCATCTTTAAATAGGTCCCCTAAGCATGAGATGCCCCTGGATCTCCAGAGTTTAAAGGTGGCATCTGTAATCCCCGGTTGGAATCCCCATGCGCCTACTATTGGTGCATGGGGGGATGTTTTATGTGAGTTACCCTCATTTTGCCGCATTATATTCCAGGCCTTAATTGTGTTTAATATTATGGGATTTTTACAGTGGTCTGTAATGATTTTCCTCTTATCTGAAAATAAAAGGTTAATAAGTGGGTATTTTACTTGGGAGGCTTCGATATCCAGCCAAATTGATTGTGGATCAGATGAAACCCAATCAGCTATGTAACTTAGTAGGGAGCTTAACTGATATTTCCTAAAGTCTGGGAAGTCCAGTCCTCCCCTTGCCTGTGGAAGCTGTAGCTTCTTCAGCTTAATAAGGGGCCGTCTATGGTTCCAAATAAAGGAGCCCAACCAGCCATATAATTTACGTAGGGCTAGCCTTGGCAGCATCAGCGGGAGCATTCTCATAGGATATAAGAGACGGGGCAGAACATTCATTTTAATTAATGCTATTCTCCCTAGCCAGGAAATCGGAAGGTCTCTCCATCGCTGGAGGTCCTGCCTTATCCTTTCCATTAATTGTACAAAATTAGCCCTATACAGCTGATCAAATACTGGCGTGATAAAAATACCTAAATATAAGAAGCCCTCCATGGGACCAACGGAAGGGAAAAGGGGATCCGTCCATTAAGTGGGGTATCATAGCCAGACCACCCATTGGCATGGCTTCCGATTTTGAAAAATTAATTTTATAGCCTGAGAATGCACTAAATGTATTAATAACTTGAATTAGACGAGGCACTGACATTAAAGGATTACTGAGGAATAAGAGAATGTCATCTGCATAGAGGGTAATTTTGTGTTTACCTGTACCAATCCTCGGGGCCGTTATATTAGGATCAGTCCGGATGGCTTCTGCTAATGGTTCGATTATCAGTGTAAACAACAATGGTGAGAGAGGACATCCTTGACGGCAGCCCCTACCCACACTGAAGCCATCCGATCTTAACCCATTAGTAATAACAGCTGCTTTGGGGTCATTATACAATGTTGAAACCCATTTGGTAAACACCTGTCCAACGCCAAACCTTTCCAATGTGTAAAATAAATATGACCATTCAACCCTATCAAATGCCTTTTCCGCATCCAATGAAATTACTACTCCTGGTATCTTTCCCTGATGACAGGCTTGGATCATATTCAAGACCCTTCTGTTGTTATTGGATGATCTGCGGCCCTTAATAAATCCCGTCTGGTCCTCCTTTATAATATATGGCAGTACCCTTTCTAGTCTTAGTGCTAACATTTTTGAGAGAATTTTAAAGTCTACATTTAGTAAGGATATTGGTCTGTAAGATGCACAATCTTCTGGGTCTTTTCCTTTTTTGAGGATAAGAGAAATATTTGCTTCTTTCAGCGTGGGCGGGAGACAGACCTGACTATGCGCAAAATTATACATATCCATAAGTGGGTCAACCAATATTCCTGTAAATTCTTTATAGAATTCAGCTTGAAAACCATCCGGGCCCGGTGCTTTTCCGCTCTGAAGTTGCCTAATTGCCTCAAGTATTTCTTGGACTGTTAAAGGGGTATTTAGGGCCGACACCTGTTCCGGAGTCAGGCCCGGGAAGGTCAAATTTTTAAAAAATGACTGCATCCTCCTAATCCTATCTTCACAATCCTGCGATCTATATAGTTCAGAATAAAATTCTTTAAAGGTCGCATTGATCTTTTTATGATCATGAGTCAGGGTACCTGTACTTTCCTTGATGGTCGGAATAGTTTGAGGGGCTTTCTTTTTCTTTGCAAGAAATGCTAAGTATCTACCCGGTTTGTCGCCATATTCATATAATCTTTGTTTCGCAAATAATATTTCCCTTTTAGCCGTTTGAGTAAGCGCGGTGTTTAAAGCTGTCCTAAGAGCTGTAATCCTCTGCAATTTTGTGATAGAAGGTCTATCAGCGTATGCTGTTTCGGCTGCTTTTAGGCGAGCTTCGAGCAGACGCTGTTGCTCTCCCTTCATTTTCCTCTGGGTCGCTGAATAGGAGATGATCAAACCTCGTGCATAAGCTTTGATGGTCTCCCACATCATTGACGGATTGCTAGCCGTACCAGTATTAATTTCTAAAGAAGTTTTAAGTTCTTGGGAGAAGTACTTTAAAAATTTGCTATCTTTTATCAGGAAGGGGTCCATACGCCAATGCCGAGCAGATGTCCCATTGTTCTTTACCTTAGTTTCCATGTATACAGCGGCATGGTCAGAGATTGCTATAGTACCTATTTTACAGGTTGCTATAGAGTTTAGAAAAATCGATGGGGCAAAAAACATATCAATTCTTGTGTGACATTTATGTGGATTAGAGTAGAAAGAAAAATCTCTACCCTGTGGATGGAGACATCTCCATACATCTACCAATCCTAATTCTTTATTCAGGTCCGCCAGTTGTCTAGATCTGGGAGATACTCCAGCGGCACTCTTGGGAATCCTGTCTATTTCCGGATCCATAACACAATTAAAGTCTCCCCCTATAATTGTATGACGGGCACCAAAGGCCATCAGTTTTGAAAAAGCTTCCGTTATGAATTTAAAGGGGTGTGCCGGGGGGCAGTATACATTTAAGATCCCATATTCCTCTCCATTTATGAGGGCTTTAATCAAAATATATCGTCCAGATTCGTCTTTTATCTGATTTAGAATTTTCAAAGGGAAGTTCTTCCGGACAAGGATAACGACTCCCCTGCTTTTTGAATTAAAAGAGGAAAAAAAGGCCTGATCAAATCCGCCCTGTCGTAATTTTAAGTGTTCTTTATCCGACAGGTGTGTCTCCTGTAGGAGAGCTATATCAACTCTCTCCTTCTTAAGATTTGATAATATTTTCTTCCTTTTAACTGGCGAATTACTCCCCCTGACATTCCAGGTGCACCACCTAACCGACTGTTCAGCCATAATCATCTGGACAGATCCGAGACCCCTCGGGAGGGGAAACCCTATCTAGAACATCCCGAGCATGGAGCATACAAGATTTACAAAAATAAAGATTCTCTGATACACTCAAAACAATATAACAAAAAACTCTTTCTAAGTATAAAAAATATAAAACATTCCGAATTGGAGATTTTCTCCCTTGTTCCCAGGGAGCGTCACTTCCTCTCCCACAGTCCATCTTACCCTCTTCCAACCAGTGCCCCACCCTTGACCCAGGTGTTCCTCAATAAAATGAGGAGAATTCAAATATAATATAAAGCTAGAGTTAACAGTGAACACCCCACCCCCACCCACACCCACATCTAAATATATTTGGGAATATTAATACCATATATAACTATAAAATTACAATCTCAACATGTAATACTTAAATATAATACCACAAAATAACAGGGGAAAGAAAAACAACCCCGCTCCTAAAAACAGAAGTAAAATAGAATAAGGTAACCACCTCTCCCCATCAACATTAACCAAACGCCCCAACATATATATATATACATACACACACAGGGGGAAAGATAGGAAAAGATGAAGGGATGTAAACCAAAATAATGGGAAAGGCAGACCAACGTCCACAATCTCTTACAGTTTATTTAAGAGAGTCCAAGAATTCCTTAGCCTTCTCCGGTGATCCGAAGTTATATATGGATCCTTCGTGGCTAAGGCGTAGCGTCGCTGGATATCGTAAGGAGTACTGGATATTTAAGTCCCTTAAACGTTTCTTCGCCTCATCGAATGCCTTCCTCTTTCGGACCAAAGCTGGGGAGAAGTCCTGGAACAGCATGATCCTGGATCCTTTGTGGGTCATAGCTTGGGGATCTTTTCCCAGATTTCTTGAGGCTTCCAGGAGCATCTGCCTCTCCCTATAGCTCTGCAGCTGGAACAGGACCGGGCGTGGGCGCTGGGTTGAGCCGGGCCCACGTACTGTGACCCGGTAGGCCCATTCTACCCTTACCTGGCCTGATCCATTATGCAGATTTAAAAGTTGTGGCAGCCAATGCTCTAAGAATGCTGTCAGCTGGCCTCCCTCTTCCTGCTCGGGCAGGCCCAACAACCGAATATTTTTTCTACGACATCGATTTTCGAGGTCATCAATGTGGTTTTCTAGGTTCTGGACTCGATTCTCGAGAAAACGGATGTGGTCGGCTGTTGATTTTATCCCAGTCTCTGAGGCTGCGGCCTTCGACTCCACCTCTCTGACTCGGCACCCCAATTCCTGAATGTCTCTGCCCTGCTTCTGCAGCTCGGCTGATAGTGCTTCTCTGCTCTGCCGAGACTCATCGATAAAAGCATCAATCTTTGCCTCCCACCTGGCAAACATCTCCTCAAAGCTCATCTTCATTGGTAAATCTCCTGAAGTGGCTGAAGACACCTTTGTTGCAGCTGAAGAGGGAGAGGGTGGGGGAGGGGTCCCTGCTTTCTTAGAGCCGCCTGTTCCCTTCCCTTTACTCATTTTCCAGCTAGTATTAGACTATTTAAATGTACTAATAGGTAACTATTTAACATTAACAACTATTATAAATGGTTTAGTGAGTGTGGTGGGGGTGGATAGCCCACTTCTCCCAAGTTTTGGGTAGAGCACTGTGGACTCAGTCTTGCTGGGTCGCCGCCATCTTGGATCCCCCCCTTTGTCGAATATTAAATTCATGATATGATCAGTGACCTGGATTTCCCTCGGAGTAAGAATTGAACAGGAGACCGAGTATTGTGATGCATCACCCTCTTTATTTCACAGCAAAAAAGCATTCCCAGCAGTTAGAAAAACACAAACACTGCCTCAAAGACAAAGGCTTCTTCATTCCACACAAGAAGCAAGTGAATGAACGGCCTGTTCACAGGAATCATACTGGAATAGATCATTTCTTCAATCACACATTCAGTCAGTCTATATGTGAGTGGGAGCTCCCAGTGTGGGTGGGAGCAGATCTGAAGCTGAATTTTATTCTAACGTCAGACTCTGGATTCTGATTTCACGTTGGGATTCTTTCTCCATTTCAGGGACCAATTTGAAGCTGCTTCATTCCTGATTCCCAAAACCTTCCACTTGTCGTTCCTCACCTGGATCCAACTGTTTTCTGAACCTGCACTGACCTGAGTAAAACTGAAATGGATTGAGAAACAACCTTTCTCCACATTCCCAGCAAAATGTCCAGTGTTTGATTATCAGGAATGGCAGGAAAAGGGAATATTCTACTGCCCACACAGAGGGTGGAATTTTCACCCTGGCCTGGTGTTCCTGACAGTGTCCCCCACTTCCACTCTCTTCCTTCTTGTTTGGGGGTTCCAAAAATTCACATTTAAATTCGCCCAGTGAGATTGGGAACACATTCCTTATATATTTATAATTCTTCGCGTGTCTGGATGTTTCTGGTTCCAATTGAAAGACCCTCACCCTCCTCCAGGCTCCAGTCCACATCCCTCTTCCTCCTCTCACTGACCCCTCCTGGTCCTGAACCTCAATGTAAGCTCCCACTCTCCTCCTGCCTTCCCTTGTGGTGTAGAGTTCAGTAAGTGCAAACTCTGACCTCAGACACCACAGCACAAAGCTGACTGTTGTGTGTAACCTAATGTTTATTTAAATGTGCCTTGTGAATCTCATGTGTCATTGACTTTCAGATGAAGGTGGGACATCATTCCAAAAGGGTCACAACAATGAGTATTGATGGAATACAAATCCATTCCATGTAGGAATACTCCACAGGGCAGTTCCAGCACCAACCAACCTCAAACAACCAGGCTCTGAAACCCCTCCCAATGTCAATGAGCTCTGATCACATCAACATGAAACATTCTGACCCAACATGACTGAGATTAAATAGAAGTATAATCCATCACCAGGACCATCCTTGTCTCAGGCTGTGCACAAATCATTCATTTCAAATAAGATTAGAGAAAAGAACATTTAATCCCTGCTTCCCAGTGAAGGTCCCAGCTCCCCATCTACAGTTGAATTTAACCTTGTGTACGTGTTGAATTATAATTTTAAACTGATGTCACCAGTGCCCCACAGAGATGGTTGATCAGGAATGAATCTGAAACACTGGGCAAAACTTGTATTAAAAGGACCATGACCATCCAGGACTGCTCTGTCAGGGACAGTCAGAGTGACCAGAGCTGGAACCTAATGTCTGGTTAATGTGTGGTTTGAAAGTTCATGTACGCATTCAGCAAACTATGAGGAAAATAAAGAGCATGCAGGTCTTCACTATAACGGGAGTGAAGAGTACGAATCTCTCACTTCAGTGATAAATGTGGGATCACAATCTTTTGGTCTCTTTACATAAGGAAGGATGTACTTACCCTGTAGGGGAATGCAATGACTGCTCATGAGGCAGATAATGAACTACAAACATCCCTCTCTTAAGAATCATATCTCTTACTTTATTTATAATTGCTATAATAGATTATTGGCTAAAAGAGAGGCAAGGATGGCAGCTCAACATCCCTGGATACAGAGTTTTCAGGCAGGACAGAGAAGGGGATATAAAAAGGTGAGTGTGCCAGGAGCCTTACCAGGAGCACACATAGAGACATAGGGATGTACAACATGGAAACAGACCCTTCAGTCCAACCCGCCCATGCTGACCATATATCCCAACCCAATCTAGTCCCACCTGCCAGCACTCGGTCCATATCCCTCCAAACCCTTCCTATTCATATACCCATCCAAATGCCTCTTAAATGTTGTAATTGTACCAAACTCCACCACTTCCTTTGGCAGCTCACTCCACACACGTACCACCCTCTGCGTGAAAATGTTGCCCCTTAGGTCTCTTTTAAGGAGGTCTTGCTGAGAGAGCAAGGTTGGAATTCATCATCGCAAACGTTAATAGCAACTACCTGTACAACAAGTAAAAGAAAAAGGCTCTTTTAAGAAGTTCATAGAACAGAGTATTAAGCTGGAGCTGCAGAATTTGGGTGGCGGGGGTGGGTACGTGGTGGAGAGAGAGAGAGAAAGAGAGAGGCAATCTGCGAGTAGCTGTGGTGACAGGAGTTGAGGTAGACTGGGAAATTAAAGTTGAAGTGTTCAAGCTGCAAGAGGGTTTTGTGTGTGTGTTTGAGTTAAGTTGACTTAAGCGAAAACATCAGAGTATTTCATGAGTCAACAGATCAGGTTCAATGAATGTCAGATGTTTGGGTGTTGATAGAAAGACAGACCCACATGTCCTGAACCTGTGTTATGAAGTTGAAGGTGTACCTTTAAGAGCGAGTGAATGCAGGCACCTGTCATGTGACTGACTGCAGGCAGAAAACGGATTGGACAATTTGAAGATGTAACATTTGGGCTGTAACATAAGATACCTTGCTATTTTCACAGCTGATTGGTTGAATTCAATCAATTTAAACTATGCCCAAGATAGTAAAAACCAATCGAATTTGAATTTGACAACATCAAACCAATGAGATGATCCAATGTCTTGGGGTATAAAAAGCAATTATTTTGGATAGTTATCCAGAGACAGAGAGTACCTACTGTCATGCAGAGTGTCTGTAACACTGCTTTCTGAAAGGTACCTTTCTCAAATGAAACATCTTTACAGTGGAATGCTGAAAATGACCCAGGGAAATCTACAGAGGAGAACCAACACTGCTGCCTGGTTTTGAAAATTAATTTGCTGCAAATTTAATAGCGGCTATGTTGTTATAGAATGGGAGGTAGATAAATAAAGGAGGTTTAGAGTTGTCGATAAAGAATAAATTTGTTTTTTTTCTTTAAATAGTAAAATTTGGGATATTTCTCTTAGTTTGGCAGATGGTGAGGTATGCTTTTCTGTGTGTTTGGTTTAATTAGTCGAAGGGTTTACCTTGTGTTATAACATCTGTGTACTGTGGTATGTCTCAATGAGTGAAATGTTTAGTACTAACCATAATCTTTATTGTACAATCTTTCTTTTTGGATTGCATTTAATATTGTCCTTCTTACCAGGAAGATTATTCCATGACCCAAACTTTCTTACTCTGGAATTTGAGTCTAAATCCCAACAGTTAGGTAAATCCTTTCTTAGATAAGGAGACCATGCTAATCCAGGTTAAAGCCAAGATGTACCTTGCATATGAATAAAACAGTTTAAGACAGAGTTAAGCATGATTGACTGTTATATGTCTGTAAAGGGACCAGAACTTTACAAAAAAAAATCATTTGGAAGCTTTATGAAAAGCTATATCCATTAGCCCCCATTTGCCATAGAAATTAAGAGAAAATATTCCTGGTTTAAAGGGTTGGTTGTCTTCTTCCAAATCCTTCAGGAATTCAAGCACATGTCCTTCATATTGTTTCTCTTCCAGTTTCCGATCAACTGCCCTGCAATATGAATATAGGCATTTCATTCTCATTCCTTGTGACAAACCCTGCCTGGATCTGAGTAGATTAACAGGACAATATGAACAGGTGACAGTCACTCAGGCCATCGAGAACCCTCCACCATTCCAGTGCAATCCCAGCAACAGGAATGTCATCAATAACCTCGCAGAATTGGCAGACACGTGGCAGATGGAAATTAGGACGGGGAAGTGTGAGGTGAGGCACTCTGGGAAAATGTTGGGAATCGTTATTGATGATGGAAAGGCACCAGGAACAGGGAGATCTGAGGAATATTGATCATTGAAAGATGCAGCACATATTAAGGAAGCATGGGGGACTTTGAGCTTCATTACTGGGGGTAGTGAGTACAAATGGGAGGAGATCATGCTGAAGCTTTGCAAACTGCTGGTTAGGTCACAGCTTAAACATTGTGTGAAGTGATAATCACTCACATTTTAGGAATGATATTTGCATCTTGTGAGGATGCAGAGGGATTTTACCAATAGCTTTAGGGTGGAGAAGCTGGGAAATTTGCCCTTGGACAGTTGATTGGAGCTGTACCAGACAGTGACATGAGTCAGGTAAGGGAGACAAAGAAAAACTGTTCTCACTGACTCATGGGACAAGAATGAGACAGAACCGTTTCTGAAGGTGATGTCAGGAGGATGTTTTAAAATTTTTATTCATGGGCTATATGAGTATTTATTTCCCATCCCTTCTCCAGTGGTCCCCAGCATCACAGATGCTTGTCTGAAGCCAGTTTGATTTACTCAGTATCAATATCAAGAAATGGTTGGCAGCACTGGATACCAAAAAGGCTGTGGACCCTGACAACATTCCGGCAGTAGGACTGAAGACTCGTGCACATGAAGTTGCCACAGCCCGAGCCAAGCTGTTCCAGTACAGCGACAACACCACTGCCTTGTCTCCCTTCCTTTCCTGAGCAGCTTATTTAATGCGCGGTCTTTCACTGCCTTGAGCCAGATCTCCACCACTACAACCACAATTCTGCATCAGACATGGTTCTGAAAAAATTTACAAGCATCTTGTCAGGGTTGGAGGATTTGAGCTATAGGCAGAGGTTGAATAGGCATGGGATGTTTTCCCTGGAACGTCAGAGGCTGAGGGGTGACCTTATAGAGGCATGATAAATAGACAAATGAGATAAATAGACAAAGTCTTTTCCCTGGGGTGGGGGAGTCCAGAACTAGAGAGCATAGGTTTAGGGTGAGAGGGGAAAGATATAAAAGAGACATAAGGAGCAACTTTTTCACGCAGAGGGTGGTACGTGTATGGAATGAGTTATCAGAGGAAGTGGTGGAGGCTGGTACAATTGCAACATTTAAAAGGCATCTGTATGGGTCTATGAATAGGAAGGGTTTGGGGGATATGGGCTGGGTGCTGGCAGATGGGACTAGATTGGGTTGGGATATCTGGTCGGCATGCACAAGTTGATCCAAAGGGTCTGTTTCTGTGCTGTACATCTCTATGACTCTCTCTGTAACTCCCCAGTCTTAGTTATTATGCTCACATGTTAACTCTGTTTTGTACTTCCTTCCTTTTGTCCCCTACTCTGACATCACCTATTCACTGAAGAGCTATACCAGACTCAGTGTGAGTATTCTCTCTTCACAAATGCTGGCAGAGCTGTCGAGTTTGTTTCATCCCTCAACACACTGGTTCCAAATGTTCTTACACATCTTTGTGGCTGGTGGGACTTGAGCCGGGGCCTAAGGTAGGGACATTACCATTACAACATAAAGAGCCATCCATTGAGTTTGATATTATATCTGCAGCTAAACTCACCTGACAAAGTACCAACCATCAGATAAATTTCCAAATTTAACCATTGGATCTGTAGGTGCTGGTGGACTCTTGACTTGAGGAGCTAGAAGCAGATAAACATTGAAGTTTTGTGAAATTGTTCCATTTACCACATGGCCAGAAACTCCCCAAGGTGCAGTGACAGGAACAATTGTTTCTGAAAATAAAAAATATTTTACTCAGTGATTATTTGTGGTGTCACTGACAGTGAGTCAGAGGCTACAGGTGAGGGGTCAGGGTGACATTACTGAAGTGGGGCAGACACTGATGTGACAGATTGAATAATAGCGCCTCAGAGTGACACAGCGCTGGGGGAAGGGACTCCTGTGCTGGCTGATTGGTCAATTTTTAACCAGCTCAATACACTGACCTGCTCTTTTCACACCTACACGTAAACTTTCCCTCATCGTGGAAACATTTATCTTCCGAATGTTGTGACTGAATCTGCTTCTATCACCATTTCAGGCAGTGCTTTCCAGATCACAATGCTACAGGAAAAGTCATTCTCGTCTGACCAGACCGTAGATAGGACGACTGTCTCATGAGAGAGAGAAAACTGGTGGTGGTTTAACCCGAGGGTCACCACACCTAATGTAAGGGGAGAGTTTGAGGAAGTTTTCTTTCATGGTGACCTCAGCCTGGATAGGGCTTGAGCCCATGCTGTTGGTATTAAGCTGCACCTCAAGCCAGTTGTACAACTAACTCAGCTAACCAGCCCCTTGACAACAGCATGTTGTTACAACTGGATGTAGGTTCGGTCACTGAGCTAGAAGGTCTGTTTTCAGATGTTTTGTCACCATACCAGGTAATATCATCAGTGAGCCCCCAGATGAAGCACTAATGGCATGGCCCATTATCTATTTGTGTTTAGGTTTCCTTGGGTTGGTGATATCACTTCCTGTGATGACGACATTTCCTTGTTACAATGACTGAAATTCACATACTCTCATCATTAACACCTCTCCCACAGTTTCTCCTCCTTTACCCTTCATGGTTTTGAATAGCTCTCTCCAAGAACTTATTAACCCTTTCTGCTCTAATGTAAATAACTCCAACTTCTGCAGTCTCTCCACACAGAGGCCCAGCAGACTTGGTATCACTGCAGTAAATCTCTCCAGCACTCCCTCCAGTCAAACATTGGGACATAGGTATCTCACCTAGTTTGAACCTGCCAGCCAACTGGAGGTTAGAGACAAAAAATCTGCAGAAGCTGGAATCCAAGGTAGACAAACAGGAGATTGGGAGAACATAGCAAGCCAGACAGCATCAGGAGGTGAAGTTGACACTTTAGGTGTAACCCTTCTTCAGGACTGTGGGTGGGTGTAAGGGGGAGCGGCAGACACACGGACTGGGAGGGGCAGAGTGTAAAGTGGGGATAGGTGAAGACAGGTAAAGGGTACCACCTGGTTGGTCAATGGGAGGAATGAACCTGATTGGTGGCTGGGAGCAGTGGAAGGGATGGGGAGGGCTGGGAAGCGATTCGGGGGATGGGGCAGGAGATTATTTGAAATTGGAGAACTCAACGTTGAGTCCTCCAGACTGTAGGCTGGCCTGGTGGAAGATGAGATGTTGTTCCACAAATTTGCAGTGTGGTTTATTGTGGGAATGGAGGCGGCCAAGGATAGTCATGTCAGAAAGGAAGTGGGAAGGGGAATTAAAATGGGTGGTGGCTGGGAGGTCTGGTCAGCCTCTGCAGGCCCGGCTGCGTTGCTCAGTGAACCATTCCCTAAGTTTACGTTCTGTCTCCCCAGTGTAGAGAAGACGCCATTGTGAGCACCAGATACAATAAACTTGGTTGGAGAAGAGGGAGGTGAACCTCTGTCTCACCTGAAAGGCCAGTTTGGAAGTGAGGGGGGCGGTATCCGGCAGGTTTTGCAACTTTTCCGGTTGCAGGGGCAGGTAGCTGGGGATTCGGGGGTTGGGGGGCGGCGGGGAATGGTGTTGGGGAGAGTGGCATAAACCAAGGACTGTCTAAGGGAGTGGTCATTGCGGAAGGCAGAGAGGGGTGAGGAGGGGAAAATGTTCTTGGTGGTGGGGTTTAGTTGGAGTTGGCGGACGTGTTTAAAGATGATACTTTTGATGCGGAGACTGGTGGGGTGGTAGGTGAAGACAAGGGGGACCCTGTCTCTCTCGCATTGTTGGGGAGGGGTTAGGGCAGTGGAGCAGGGAATGGAGGTGGTGCAGTGGAGGGCTATCTGAATGACAGAAGCAGGAAAAGCACGTTTTTTCGAAATAGGTGGACATCTGGGATGCTCGCGCATAGCATGTCTCCTCGTCCGAGCAGATGTGGCAAAGGCAGAGGAATTGGGAGAATGGGATGGAGTTCTTGCAGGAGGGAGGAGGTGTAGTTATGGGAATCTGAGGGTTTATAGTAAATGTCTATCTGGAGACTGTCACCAGAGATTGAAATGGAGAGGTCACGAAAGGGGAGGGGGGGTGTCCAAGTGAATTTGAGGGCGGGGTAAGAGTTGTGGGTGAAGTCGATAAACTGCTCCAGTTTAGCCTGGGAGCAGGGTGCTGCACTAATTCAGTCATCAATGTAATGGCGGAAGAGTTGGTGCACAGTGCCTGTGTACGTACTGAAGAGGGAATGTTTGATATAGCTAACAAAGAGGTAGGTGTATCTGGGGCCCATCCAGGTGCCCAAGGCCACCTCCTGGACTTGAAGGAAATGGGAGGAGTTAAAGGAAAAGTTATTACAGGTGAGGATCAGTTTGGCAAGGTGGAGGAGGACTGGATAGGTCTGTTGGAGAGGGAGAAGCAGAGGGTCTGAAGGTTGTCCTTGTTGGGTATGGATGTGTTTTAGGACTGCACATCTATAGTGAGGATAAAGCACTGTGGGCTTCCTGGAAGTTGCTGAAGAGATGGAGAGTGTGGTTGGTGTCGCGGATGTGGGTAGGAAAGTTTGGGAGAAGATTTGTAGCTCGGGTGCTCGTTGTTGTGGTTCTGTTCGCCGAGCTGGGAATTTGTGTTGCAGACATGATGGTACAGAGAGCACCTAATGGAGAATTCACCACAAAGGTATACAGGAAAGCCACACACACAGACCAAGTCCTAAACTACGAAAGCAACCACCTCAACACACACAAAAGAAGTTACATCAAAACACTGTTCAAAAGGGCCACAACACACTGTAGTACACCAGAACTGCAAAAAGAGGAAGAAGAACACCTATACAATGTATTCGCCAAAAACAGATACCCGCGCAATTTCATCAACAAATGCCTAAGGGAAAGATAACGGAACGAAGACATGCCGCAACCCAAAGGACTAGCCACACTAGCATTCATCAAAAACATTTCTGAACTGACAGCCAGACTACTGCGACCACTAGGACTCACAATAGCACACAAACCAACAGCCACTCTCAGACAACAACTCACCAGGACAAAGGACCCAATACCCAGCATGAGCAAAACCAATGTAGTGTACAAAATCCCATGCAAGGACTGCACAAAACACTACAGAGGACAAACAGGAAGACAGCTAACGATCCACATCCATGAACACCAACTAGCCACGAATCGACACGACCAGCTATCCTTAGTAGCCACACACTCAGATGACAAGCAACATGAGCTCGACTGGGACAACACTACTATTATAGGACAAGCCAAACAGAGCACAGCCAGGGAATTCCTAGAGGCATGGCACTCATCCACAGATTCAATCAATAAACACATCGACCTGGACCCAATATACTGACCACTGCAGCGGACAGCTGGAACTGACAACCAGAAGCGGCAGATACAAACCACTATAAATGCCGGAGGAAAGATCACAGAAACGCTTCACAGGAGGCTTCCAAGCACTGAGGATGTCACCTAGACAGGGGATGAAACGTCTGCAACATAAATTCCCAGCTCGGCGAACAGAATCACAACATGTCGGTAGGAAGTGACTGGATCAAAAGGGGAAGAGGATGGAGTTGAGGTGGGACAAGATGAGTTTGGTGGGGCAGGAGCATGCTGAAACAATGGGTTGGCTGGGATAGTTGGGCTAGTAGATCTTGGGGAACAGGTGGAACCAGGCTGTACGGGGCTGGGACTGAGGTTGGAGGCAGTGGAGGGGAGATCACCACGAGAGGCAATGAGGGCACGAACAGTGCAAGTGTTTTTGGCCTGATGGGTTGCAGTGGGGTTATGGGTAAAGGGGAGGTAGGATGTGGTGTTGGAGAGTTGGCGCCGGCCTCTGTGACAGAGGTTCGTTCTCCAGACGACCACCGCCACCTTTGTCAGTGGGTTTTGTAAACCAGGGGTTGGTGCAGAGACAGTGGAGTGCTGCATGTTTGGAGGGGGTGAGGTTTAAGTGGGTGAGGGGTTGGAGGAATTGAGGCCACTGATGTCACGTTGACTGTCAGAATTCCCCTTCCCATTTCCTTTCCGACCTAACCGTCCTTGGCCTCCTCCATTACCACAACAAACCAAACCACAAATTGGAGGAACAACACCTCATCTTCTGTCACAACAGCCTACAGCCCGGAGCACTCAACATTGAGTTTTCCAATTTCAAATAACCTCCCTTCCCATCCCTGCCTCCCTTCCCAGTCCCTTCCACTCCTCCCAGACACCAACAGGATTCATTACTCCTATTGACCAACCAGATTGTACCCGCTAATTGTCTTCACCTATCCCCACTTCGCCACCCTGCTTCCACCACCCCCTTTATGTTCAGCTCCCCCCACACCCACCCCCAGTCCTGAAGAAGGGTTACACCGAAAACATTGATTTCTCCACCTCCTGATGCTGCCTGATTGCTGTGTTCTTCCAGCTTCCTGCTTGTCGGCCAATCAGAGGTATCGATCTGTTGAAGGCCCAGTCTGCTGGCAGGGATCAAGAAGTGAGTGATATTTTGAGGGGGGATCATGGGGACAGGGAAGTGAGGGAAGGTGATTGGGTTAGGGCCTGGTGGTGGTTTTTAGCAGCTTCCCTGAACACCATCTGTGCCTGTGATTACTACAGATTGTGGCAAATCAAGGCCCAATCTGACCAGCAGGTGCCCCACGAATAACTTTCAGGAAGGCTGCTATATTTCTCTCAAATCAGGCAAGTGGCAGCTTAAGGTTCTGAAATGGCCATAAATTGATCACTGAAAGACTTTAATTGGTCATTGGTTCAGGAAGGTTGAACATTGACCTTCCCACTAAGATTGTAATTGAGATGGCTGTAAACATAAGACCGTCAGATATAGGAATGATTTTAGGCTAGTCAGCCCATCGAGTCCGCTCCACCATTCAATCAGGGCTGACATATTTCTCAACCCCATTCTCCTGCCTTCTCCCCGTAACCCTTGATCCCTTAATCCCAGGATAGATATTTCGAATTATTGGTCACTTCTGCAGAGGGGGAAATCCCACCCAATGTTTCCGGTCATTGACCTTGCATCAGAACTGGACAGGAGTTTGAAAAGTGTTAGACACAATTATCAGCGCACAGGGGGTGAGCTGGTTTGTTGGGTTTATAAAAATTTGATTGTTTTGGTACTACCTCTGTTTGTTTGAGTCTCTGTGTTACCCTGAACGTGATAGTGCCAGCATGAAGCCTAACTCCATGTCTATACAGGATGGATCATGGATTGATGTCTGTGTTGCCCTGAATGTGATAGTGCCAACATGAAACCTAACAAGACTAGTTAGAGACTAAAGGAGTGTTTTATATTCTATTGTAATTTAAAGGAATATGCAATGTACCTTCAGCATTGTTAAAGGCTGAATAATTGAGAAGAAATTTCAAGCCAGTGTCCACTGCCTGAACCAGATCCATTTCACCAACCTTTGTTTCAATCCATTGGATGGCTGGGTATTTCATCTCTTTATAATTCTATGACAAGAAGAGAAATTGTGTTATCACACGAGAAACTAAACCGACACCAAAACAATATCAAATGTAAAAACTGTCCTAAGGTTTAAGGACTACTTTCGTTTTTTTTTTGGACTGTGAACTAAAATGGGAAGGGTACTCCTTGAGACTAAGGAAGCTATCACAGAAGATATTTGCAATTTTAGGAATAACTTACTGGAGCACATTGAGTTTATAGAGTCAGAGGTACAGCACAGAAACAGACCCTTCGGTACAACTCATCCATGCCAATCAGATGTCCTAATCTAGTCCCATTTGCCAGCACTTGGCCCATATCCCTCTAAAGCCTTCCTATTCCTATAGCCATCCAGATTCCTTTTAAATGTTGTCATTGTACCAGCCTTCACCACTTCCTCTAACAACTCATTCCATACATGCACCTCTCTCTGTGTGAAAAAGTTGCCCCTTTGGTCCATCTTAAATTTTTCACTTCTGACCTTAAACCTACGCCCTCTCGTTCTAGACTCCCCTATCGCTGAGGTAAATGCCTTGTTTATTTACCTATCTATGCCCCTCATGATTTTATAAACTTCTATGGTTTCCCCTCAGCCTCCAATACTCGAGGGAAAACAGCTCCAGCCTATTCAGCCTCTCCCTCTAGCTCAAATCCTCCAACCCTGGCAACATTCTTGTAAATCTTTTCCGAACCCTTTCAGATTTCACAACATCTTTCCAATAGAGAGACCAGAATTGCACACAATATTCCACAGGTGGCCTAGCCCAGTGTCCCGTACTAGTGCAACATGACCTCCCAACTCCTACACTCAGTGTTCTGTCCAATAAAGGAAAGCATACCAAATGCCTTCTTCACTATCCTATCCACCTGCGACTGTACTTTCAAGGACCTATGAACCTGCACTCCAAGGTCTCTTTGTTCAGCAACACTCCCGAGGATTTACCATTAAGTGTATAAGTCCTGCTCAGATTTGCCTTTTCAAATGTAGTACCTCATATTTATCTAAATTAAACTCAATCTGCCACTCATTAGCCCATTACCTTGATTTGTTGCGTTGCTTTATTTGAGCAGTGAGGTTGAATTCCAAAAAAAAATTCAGCACTGCCAATGTTTCTTCACAGCAATTTTGCCCAGTAACAATGTTTTGAAAAGCTTTTTAATCAACATCAGTTGTTATGGGCTCAGCATTGCAACAAACACTTGAATGGTTCCTGAGCAAGCTGTAATAGCCATTAAGCTTGTGAGATATCTCCCTTTGTAACATCATAACAATCATATCAAAGTTGAATCATGCCATTTGAGTTTAAACATGTACAGCCAATTTCTAAATGCTGATGCTTCAAGTCATATATGAAGTACCTCACTGTAGTTTATTTAGAAAATACAGGGACACTGGTGCTCAGTGGTTAGCACTGCTGCCTGTCAACATGAGGGATCTGGGTTTGATTCCAGCCTATGGTGACTGTGTATGGAGTTTGCACATTCTCCCAGTGGCTGCGTGAGTTTCCTTCAGGTGCTCCCATTTCCTGCCACAGTCCAAAGGTGTGCAGGTTAGCTGGATTGGATAGGTGGATTGGCCAGGCTAAATTGTCCATCGTATTCAGGGATATGTAGGTTAGGTGCATTAGTCAGGGAAATCGTAGCGTATTAGGATAGAGGAATGGGTCTGGGTGGGTAACATCTTGGAGAGTCGGTGTGGATTTATTGGGTCAAATATTCTGTTTCCACAATGTAGGGATTGTACAGATTCGCACGGAAAGAACATATTAGGCAATTAGAGAATGTGTTTTAGCAACTGGCAGCATGGTGGTTCAGTGGTTATCACCGCTGCCTCACAGTACCAGGGACCCATTTCAATTCCACCCTCTTGTGACTGTCTGTCTGGAGTTTGCATATCCTGTGTCTGTGTGGGTTTCCTTTGGGTGCTCCAGTTTCTTGCCACAGTCCAAAGATGTGCACGGAAGGTGGACTGGCCAGGTTAAATTGCCCATAGTGTCCAGGAATGTGTAGGTTAAGTGAATTAGGTATGGGAAATGCAGAATTACAGGGACTGGGTACAGTGTGTCTGGGTGGGATACTGTTCAGAGGGTCGGTGTGGACTCAATGGGCTGAATGGCCTGCATTGACACTGTCAGGCTTCTGTGTAATTGCAGTTTGATGATTTGATAATACGCCTGGCCAAAAATGAGTTCACAAAAGCAAGGGTGATTTACTTAGGATATATCAAGGACAATATTATAAAGAACAGTAATACTGAATTAAAAGTCACACAACACCAGGTTATAGTCCAACAGGTTTAATTGGAAGCACTAGCTTTTGGAGCACTGCTCCTTCATCAGGTGGTTGTGGAGGACACAATTGTCAGACACAGAATTTATAGCAAAAGTTTACAGTGTGATGTAACTAAAATTATACATTGAAAAATAGCTTGATTGTTTGTTAAGTCTCTCATCTGTTAGAATGACCACGATAGTTTCACTTCTTTCATATGTAAATCACTAAACTTCTTAAAGTTATACACATTTACACACACTCTCTCACGGACACTCACAACCCTCTACCCCAGACACATGCACACTCCCACAGACACAACACACACCTGCACTCACACATACAAATGTATGTTTGTGGGGTGAATTTGTACTTGCAGAGTTACATTGTACTTTGCTCAAAAACTGTATGAATCCGTATAAGACTCTGTCAACTCACTTTTTAGGTTAGAATCAGTCTAACCATTATGGCACAGACAGGGACCACAGGGGGCTAACACCTTCAACAGCTTAACATCTTATCTGAGCTGACACCAATGGTTATGGTTAACTTGAGAATGTAACTTAAAAAAGAATTTAGTGATTTACATATGAAAGAAGTGAAACTATCGTGGTCATTCTAACAGATGAGAGACTTAACAAACAATCAAGGTATTTTTCAGTGTATAATTTCAGTTACATCACACTGTAAACTTTTGCATCTTACAATTGTGTCCTCCACAACCACCTGATGAAGGAGCAACACTCCGAAAGCTAGTGCTTCCAATTAAACCTTTTGGGCTATAACCTGGTGATGTGTGACTTTTAACTTTGTACACGCCAGTCCAACACCAGCACCTCCAAATCAGTAATACTGAACGCTGGGATTGCATTCCCTCTTCCTTAAACTAAATGGGAAACTCTAAGCTGTTTAGTCATGCTTTGATTTTCGCAGAAATTTGCAATGAACTTCTGCTTAGTAGCTGTTACTTCACAGATTTGTTATGAAAACAGGTCAATGTGATATGGTCAGCAGAATGACAAGCAGCTTTTGAGAAAAACTAGATGTAAAGTAAAATCCAAACATTTCTCCTCTATTCATTTGCATTGTCATAGCCGAATCCACCAATATTCTGGGTTTTACCATTGATCTGGACAAGCCAAATCAATGGTCTGGTTCCAAGTGAGATTCAGAGACTCTGAATTCTGCAGTGAATAGCTGACCTCCTTTCTTCTCCATGCTAGTCTACCATCTGCAGGCCACAATGCAGGAGTGTGAGTGAAGACTTTAACTTGCCTGCTCCAACAACAGGCTTGACACCATCTTAGAAAACACAACCCATTTGATTCTTGTGCCTGTTCACCAATGTCACCATCCACTCTCTATTCTCTGTCAATGCATCATGGCAATAAGGTGTACAGTGTTACCGGTTAATGTTTCTCTAACCTCCAGAATTACTGCAGTGAATGTTCAGTGTGTTACCTCCAAGTACCTGCAAGAAAAAGAGAGGATAACTGCATACAGCACTTTGGACACAGTCTCACCAAAGCCCCTTGTACAGTTGCAATGAGTCCTCCTCATTCTTGTTCTTCAATTCTCTTTCAATAAAGACCTTTATTCAATATTCTATGTTTTAAAATGTATTCTTTTAGAGAATGTGGGTGTCATTGGCAAGCCCCTCCGTTGTTGCCTGTTCATCTCTAATTCTTTGATCTGAGTGACTTGCCAGGCCATTTCAAAGAGCATTTAAGAGTGGTGCGCTTTACTGGGAATAAAGTCACAAATAGACTAGCCCAGGCAAAAATAGCAGATTTCCTGTTCTATAGGATATGATTGAGCCAGCTGTGGTTTACAATAATTGATAATAGTTCCACAGACACCATTGCAGAGAGTAGATTTTCAAATCGAATTCTGGCCACCAGTGTGGGATTTGAATCTGTGACCCCAAAGCAGTTGCAACAAAACAAGATACTGCAAAGGCAGGAAATCTAAAATGAAAATAAAAAAACGCTAGAAAAGTTCAGCAGGTCTGGCTGTGTCTGTGGAAAGAGAGTTAGTGTTTCAAATCTGATAGAACCCATCTTCAGAAATAGTCATATCAAACTTAAACATTTACTCTGTTCCTCTCTCTGCAAATGCTCTCAGACCTAATATGTTTCTCCATCAGTTTCAGTGTTTATTTCTCCAAAGCATGAAGTTGTCCCTCTGGATTATTGGTCACTATGCCACCATCTTCCCCCAACCTGATCATTTGTCGTGCCTTTATGCCAACCTGCTGAGTTTCATGTCCTGGACATCCAACTATCCCTGAACACCAACATTGAAAATTCTTTTCACAGATTAAAACAATTCTTTTCTTTTAACTCATTCATGGGATGAGGGCATTGCTGATTAGACCAGCATATATTGCCCATCCCAATTGCCCAGAGACCAGTTAAATGTCAATCACATTGCTGTGGGTCTGGAGTCACATGTAGACCAGAAGCTAGCAGTTTCCTTCCCTGAAAGACATTACTGAACCAAGATGGGTTTTTCCCAACAATTGACAATGGATTCCTGGTCGTCGTGGAATCTTAATTTCAAATGTTTATTGAATTTAAATTCCACCATCTGCCAAGGCGAGATTCAAACCCAGAACATTACCTGTGTCTCGGGATTAAGAGTCCGGCAATAATACCTCAAGGCCATCAGCTCTCCATTTAATTCACCTTCTGATCTAATTCTCTGATGAAAGTGAATAACTTTACATTTTCCCACATTATACTCCATCTGCCCATGTGTTGCCCATTCACTTACCCTACCTAGCAGATTCCTATTGTCCTCTCAGCAGCTAAAATCTCCACCTGGCTTCACAACAACAAACATAAATACTTGATACTCAGACCTATCATATCGATTGTAAATAGCTGAGGCCCCAGCATTGATGCTTACAACACTCCATTAGCTGACAGTCTACCAACTTATACATATCCTTTCTAGCCTTACCCTTTGGTATCAATCTCTTTAAATCTTAGCTGCTCAATTCCCGATAGCAGCTTGTTTATGGATCTACCCATGCCATTGAAACCTATACAGATTGATTAGATTAGATTCCCTACGGTGTGGTACAGGCCATTTGGTCCCATCAGTCCACACAGACCCTCCGAAGAGTAACCCACCCAGACCCATTTCTGACTAGTGCACCAAACAATATGGGGCAACTTAGCATGGCCAGTTCACCTGACCTGCACATCTTTGGATTGTGGGAGGAAACCCACACAGACACTGGGAGAATGTGCAAACTCCACACAGACAGTCGCCCAAGGCTGGAATTGAACCCTGTGTCCTTGGCACTGTGAGGCAGCAATGCTAGCCACTGAGCCACCGTGCTGTCTTCACCCTAACCTTCACACTTCAATTTCTCTAGCAATGATGATATCTTTAAACCTAGAACAGAGTTGGGAGCACAACCTTCAGACTACTCAGTGGTAACTACACAGAATATAGTTTATCTCCCTAACTGTTCTCATCTCCAACACAAACAGGTTGCACTCTCACCCAGCATTTGTATGGCTACTTTCAACACAGAGTCATCGTCTGTTTGTCCTTCACCCTGCTGTCCTTGTTCTCTGTGACTGATGTTACACTAACTTCCCTGTTTTTTACTCTCCCTCCAGTCTTGAACATCACTGTTACAACTGTTCTGTTCTAAACTGCTGATGCTGTGAGAGAATCTGGGCAGTGTAGAAGATCACAAACCATGGGACCCAGTAATCCTCCAGTCAACTTCTTTAAGAATCTGAGGATACAGGTTACCAAGTGCTGGGAATTTATCAGGTGTTTAACCCTGGAGATTTTCTCATATTTACTCTCTTTTATACCAAGGAATTACACAACCTTTTCAGATCTTTGGTGTCCCACTATTCAGTTTTTAATAAAATATTTTTGTGTGAAGACAGATTCACTATGTGTTTTATATCCCTCCCACTTCCCTCTTCCTGTCATTTTCCTACCTCTGCTTCTCAGAGTTTAACAATTATTTTTGCTTCTGTCCTTTCTGCTTGTGCAAGCTCTTGTAATATGTAAATTCCTGTCTGGTATGCTGCCACAGTCCATTATTCCCTTTCTTTTTAATATTCACTCATCACTTGTTCCGGACTACATCTGTCCAAATATGTACATTTACTGGAATTGTCAGAAAAGTCTCTTCTTTAATCTAATATTAACCTTAATTAATTTGATCAGACATTGGTCAATCAGTTTTCCTGTGGAGTTTGTGTTTCTCAGTGGAATATGTCCACATAAAAAAAATGCAAAATTTTTAAAGTATTCGCAGCTGTAGAATGCCATCCCCAAATCCATCTGCCTCTTGCTCTTCCTTATGTACAATTTGGAGGGATATGGGCTGGGTGCTGGCACGTGGGACTAGATTTGGGGTTGGCATGTCTGTTTGACATGGACAAGTTGGACCGAAGAGTCTATTTCTGTGCTGTACACCTCTATGACTGTATGACTCTATTTGCTAATGTTTATCACACTCCACACCTTCTCCTGTCCACTAACCAATGCACGGTGACCCCAACATGCTCAGAGAGCAGTGTCTCACAGCTGACTTACCTTCTGTATGCAGCATGCTGTATTGATATAACTTTGCAGCTGTCCAGGATTGAGGAATGGGGGAATGGGGAAATTCCACGCACACCAGACTTGGCCTCTTCCACATTGATGAAAATGTGTTGCTGGTTAAAGCACAGCAGGTCAGGCAGCATCTCAGGAATAGGGAATTTGACGTTTCAAGCTTCCACATTGAACACAGAGACCTTCAGCCTGTGATCAGCTGCCTTTCAAAAACAGGGTTAGATTGAGTGAAGACAGGAGCAGTAGGAAAGCTCCCTGACTCTACAGTCCTTGTGTTGACCCCTACCAGCCCCCGCTCTGTGAGCACACCGACCCCTCCCTTCACCTGCTGCTGGAGATGGAAGCCCTGATATTCTTCGTACTGCACAAGCTGGCAGTGGGAGCCAGGCAGGTGATGGCAGCTCATGTAGAAAGTGTTAATGAGGCCCGAGGAGTAATTTTAGTCCAGTCTCATGATTCAGGGTTGGCATGTGCACGGTTGGTGCACTACAGGTTAGGGACTAAAAACAATATGGAATAATTTCCATTGGTACAAACACGACAGAACAGAAGGAACTCTCAGCTGTACTGACCTTGTCCTGGATGACTTGTTCTGGCTCAGGACAGTCAACACCCTTACAGAAGTCGATCACCTCCTGCTCTATGTCCTTAGCAGCAATTTGATGTCCAAAGAGGACAGACACAGTTAAGAAGATTCTCAGCATCTTGGTGTTCTCTCAGATCACTGGTGAACGCACTGACTCCTCAGCACCTTCAGGTGGATCTGCAATTTGAGCACAGAGTTACACTGTTTATATACTCTTTGATGAAGATGGTTTTGAATACAGTTTCGCTGTGCCATGTGTTGGGAAAATGATCCAACTCATTAACTATGTAAAATATTCCTTGTTCTAACTTTGGAATGGATTCACAAACCATTAACCCTCTGTCTATTGGTTCATGGAAACTTTGAAACCCGTGAAAACAAGTTTTGTAATTGCTATCACTCGTCACTGTTGCGCTAAAATTTATTCTCCCCTGGTTACTGTTTCTGGTGGTGGCTTATCTATGGTCATAATTCATCTATTTCTAACTATTTAAAGGGACCAACAGCTCTGGGTAAAAGGCATGAGAATGAGATTGAGAAACATCAGCCATGATCGTATAGCGGAGCAGACACGATGGGCTGAGTGGCCTAATTCTGCTCCTATATCCAAAGATATGCAGTTTAGGTACATTGGCCATGGTACATTGTCATGCAGTATCCAGGGATGTGTTGGCTAGATGGGTTAGCCAAGCTAAACGTGGAGTTATGGGAATAGAGTGAGGGGTTAGATCCAGGTGAGATGCTCTTCAGAGGGTTGGTCCTGAATCAATGGGACAAATGGCCCCTTTCCATACAGTAGTGATGCTATGATTCTATGTCTTATTATTGTTGTGGTTCTGTTCGCTGAGCTGGGAGTTTTTGTTGCAAACGTTTCGTCCCCACTGACATCTTCAGTGCTTGGGAGCCTCCTGTGAAGCGCTTCTGTGCTGATTCCTCCGGCATTTATACTGGTTTGAATCTGCCGCTTCGGGTTGTCAGTTGCTGTCCGCTGCAGTGGCCGGTATATAGGGTCTAGGTCAATGTGTCTGTTGATAGAATTGTGGATGAGTGCCATGCCTCTCAGAATTCCCTGGCTGTTCTCTGTTTGGCCTGCACTATAATAGTGGTGTTGCCCCAATCAAATTCATGTTGTTTGTCATCTGAGTGTATGGCTACTAGGGATAGCTGGTCGTGTCGTTTCGTGGCTAGTTGGTGTTCATGGATGCGGGTTGTTAGTTGTCTTCCTGTTTGTCCTATGTAGTGTTTTGTGCAGTCCTTGCATGGGATTTTGTACACTACGTTGGTTTTGCTCATGCTGGGTATCGGGTCCTTTGTCCTGGTGAGTTGTTGTCTGAGAGTGGCTGTTGGTTTGTGTGCTTTTATGAGTCCTAGTGGTCGCAGCAGTCTGGCTGTCAGTTCAGAAATGCTCCTGATGTATGGGAGTGTGGCCAGTCCTTTGGGTTGTGGCATGTCCTCATTTTGTTGTCTTTCCCTTAGGCATCTGTTGATGAAATTGCGCGGGTATCCGTTTTTGGTGAATACCTTGTATAGGTGTTCTTCTTCTTCTTTTTGAGGTTCTGGTGTGCTGCAGTGTGTTGTAGCCCTTTTGAATAATGTCCTGATGCAACTTCTTTTGTGAGTTGGGGTGGTTGCTTTCATAGTTCAGGACTTGGTCTGTGTGTGTGGCTTTCCTGTATACCTTCGTGGTGAATTCTCCGTTCGGTGTTCTTTGTACCATCATGTCTAGGAATGGGAGCTGGTTGTCCTCTTCTTCCTCTCTCGTGAATCGGATTCTTGTGAGTGTGGCGTTGATGATCCAGTGTGTGTTCTCTATTTCTGTGTTTTTAATGATTACAAAGGTGTCGTCCACGTATCTGACCCAGAGTTTCGGTTGTAATTGCGCTAAAGCTGTTTTTTCTAACCTTTGCATTACTGCTTCTGCTATGAGTCCGGAGATCGGTGAGCCCATGAGCGATTTGTTGATTTGTTCATATATCTGGTTGTTGAATGTGAAGTGTGTTGTGAGGCACAGGTCCAGTAGTTTAAGTATGCCGTCTTTGTTAATAGGTTCAGCGTCCTGTTGTCTGTTATAGAACAGGCTGTCACCATAGTACAGAACAAGACCACACACCACAAAAAAACAGCACTAAAAGAAAAAATGGCCAAACTAACACACAACGAAAAGGACACCACAACACACACCTGAGTTAAAAACCTTTCCCACAGACAGCTCACAGACACAGAAAGAACAATACTGGCCAAGGGACTTAACTACAACTACAGAGACGCCAAGACAGCAGACTTCCTAGCAGCACTAGAATGCACACTCAGGAACAATGGATTGACAGAAGAGACACAACAAACAGTGAGACAAAGTATCGTACCTATGATAACAAGAAAAAGACAAACACACAACCTCAACACCAAGGAGAAAGAAGCACTAAAATCACTAAGAAACGATAAGACCATAATCATACTACCAGCAGACAAAGGCAGAATGACGGTGATACTGGACAAGTCAGATTACATTCATGAAGCAGAACAACTAATTACAGACACCAACACCTACCAAAAGAGGGAGTTTGACCCCACTCCACAGCTCACCAATAGGATAAACAACACACTGAGGAATCTACAAAAAAACGGACAGATAACCAGGGGGACTGACCTACAAAGAATGAAACCGGAAAGCAACAACACCCCCAGATTCTATGGACTACCTAAAGTACACAAACCAGATATCCCACTCAGACCCATAGTATCACTACCAGGAACACCATCACACAAACGGGCTAAAGAGCTACAACAAAAACTGAAACACCTGATCAGCGGATCCAGACACTCTATACAGTCAACACAAGAATTCTTGGACATCATCAGAAATATACACATAGACAAGGAAGAAACCATGGTCCCATTCGATGTAACGACACTGTTCACCTCTATCGACAAAACCCTAGCCAGAAAAACAATATCCAACCTGTTGTACATACATAACAGACAACAGGACGCTGAACCTATTAACAAAGACGGCATACTTAAACTACTGGACCTGTGCCTCACAACACACTTCACATTCAACAACCAGATATATGAACAAATCAACGGAACACTCATGGGTTCACCGATCTCCGGACTCATAGTAGAAGCAGTAATGCAAAGGTTAGAAAAAACAGTTTTAACGCAATTACAACCAAAACTCTGGGTCAGATACGTGGACGACACCTTTGTAATTAGATTAGATTAGATTACTTACAGTGTGGAAACAGGCCCTTCGGCCCAACAAGTCCACACCGACCCGCCGAAGCGCAACCCACCCATGCCCCTACATTTACCCCTTACCTAACACTACGGGCAATTTAGCATGGCCAATTCACCTGACCCGCACATCTTTGGACTATGGGAGGAAACTGGAGCACCCAGAGGAAGCCCATGCAGACACGGGGAGAACGTGCAAACTCCACACAGTCAGTCGCCTGAGTCGGGAATTGAACCCGGGTCTCAGGTGCTGTGAGGCAGCAGTGCTAATCATTAAAAACACAGAAATAGAGAACACACACTGGATCATCAACGCCACACTCACCGGAATCCGATTCACGAGAGAGGAAGAAAAGGACAACCAGCTCCCATTCCTAGACATGACGGTTCAAAGAACACCAAACGGAGAATTCACCACAAAGGTATACAGAAAAGCCACACACACAGACCAAGTCCTGAACTATGAAAGCAACCACCCCAACACACACAAAAGAAGTTGCATCAGGACATTATTCAAAAGGGCCACAACACACTGCAGCACACCAGAACTACAAAAAGAGGAAGAAGAACACCTATACAAGGTATTCACCAAAAACGGATATCCGCGCAATTTCATCAACAGATGCCTAAGGGAAAGACAACAAAATGAGGACGCCACAACCCAAAGGACTGGCCACACTCCCATACATCAGGAGCATTTCTGAACTGACAGCCAGACTGCTGCGATCACTAGGACTCATAACAGCACACAAACCAACAGCCACTCTCAGACAACAACTCATCAGGACAAAGGACCTGATACCCAGCATGAGCAAAACCAACGTAGTGTACAAAATCCCATGCAAGGACTGCACAAAACACTACATAGGACAAACAAGAAGACACCTAACAACCGCATCCATGAAGATCAACTAGCCACGAAACGACACGACCAGCTATCCCCATTAGCCATACACTCAGATGACAAACAACATGAATTTGATTGGATCAACACCACTATTATAGTGCAGGCCAAACAGAGAACAGCCAGGGAATTCCTAGAGGCATGGCACTCATCCACAATTCTATCAACAGACACATCGACCTAGACCCTACATACCGGCCACTGCAGCGGACAGCAACTGACAACCGGAAGCGGCAGATTCAAACCAGTATAAATGCCGGAGGAATCAGCACAGAAGCGCTTCACAGGAGGCTCCCAAGCACTGAAGATGTCACCTAGAAAGGGGACGAAACGTTTGCAACAAAAACTCCCAGCTCGGCGAACAGAACCACAACAACGAGCACCCGAGCTACAAATCTTCTCACATTCTATGTCTTATTAATTACTAGATATGAATTACTTTGAAGAAGAGATGGAATGTGTTGCAGCCTTACTGGCTGATGGCACAAACATCACTGGGAAAGCAAATTGGGTGGGCGTTATGGCCACGTGAATGCAGCTGTAAGACCAAAAGATGGAAGAACCGAATTTGCTCAATTCCTTCACACATTCCACTCAAATGTTCCAAATTCAAATGAACATGTTCCCTTTAGAACTTGTCACCTCCCTGGATCTACCTCTGTGTGGAATCATTCTTGCTGTGAACTAAATAATTAATACTTCATGAACTTCGACTGATACAACCCCTTTGGCTACCCTTTTCCTCCTCTTCTATCAATTCTTGGGGAGCAGCTATTTAGTGATGTCCTTCATAAAAGTTCTGACAAGAACTTAACAATCCCATGGCATGTCTTGCACATCTACAGGCCTTGACATTCTGTTCTGTCCATTGGACCATGGGAAAGTTTCCATTTTTATTTGGGATGTCTTTAAAAACAACATCTTCCAGCAACTTGAGAATGTGCAGTAAAGCCCTCTGAATTCCTGAACAGCTCCCAAGGTGATCAGAAGACTGTTCATAGATTAGATCACTGAACAGCTTCTTAAACTTCATTTTAAGTTCCCCACTGAGTGTTTGAATAACACTGTTTATCAATTTATTTATCAGTACCAATTTCCGAAACATTCACAAACACTTTGTCTTAGAAGATCACACATGTCTTGGCTGGCCAAGGCCAAGTCTCTAAAAGGCAAATCCTACTGGGATATCTGTAAATTTCCATTAATACACATTTAGAGATATGGAAGGTGTCTGGGGGAATTGAAAGGAAGCTGCCAGCAGAAAGTGTTAACTCACTGTGAGTCTCAGACGGTGGGGGAAGGAGGCAAGTCACTGAGTGATGTTGTTGTAATTGTTCAGGAAAACTGCTGAAGTCTGCTGTTCATTTCAAACTGACCTTTTGAATTTGATAATCCTTTCTTTGGTTTTACCATTTGTCTTCAATTGTCTCCGATCCCTTTCAATATTTTTAAGATCACCTTCAGAGCAGAAGCATTTATCTCTCACCTTGATGTTTTCTATATTTCTCTGAAACATTTTTGAAAAGCTGAGTTCAGTTTGATATTTGCCAAACGATAGTTTATCGAGATTGTGAGAACAACCCGAGGGTGTAAAGCACAAAATCTTATTTTTAATTAGATTCCCAAAGATTTGAAATTCATTATTAAGCCAATTTTGAATCTTTGATATTGTGCATGAACAACACCCTAATTTTCAGTGAGCCCTCTTTAACTATGGGGTGAGTTCCCACCTTTGTGCAGTGTAGTGAGGTACACAGCTGTGATTCAGTATACGGGGTGTCCCTGTCTACTGCCCATTTTTCAGCTGTTTCTACCTTATCCTCATCGACACCTGCTGCAGCCACTGACTCACCGCTTCTTCCTGTTTTAGTATTAACTCATCTACACAACTGTAAATATCAAGTGTTGATGATCACTCCCCCTTTCTGATCTTTATCATTCTTTGGAACCATCCATGAACAATTTCCCCTGGGGTGGGGGTGGCCCGATGGGTTGAACCCATCTCTCAGCATTCCCTTCATCAATTTTGACTGTTGTTCTGCTGTAAACCCGGTGATGGAGCCCTCTGACATTCAATCAAAGTTTACAGCCTTTTCCTCATTCCCCTCCATGACTGCATCTTTAAAAGTTTGTTTCATACTCAGTGCAGATCCCACCGGCATGGTCCTTCTTCAGCCCCTACGCAGATTCTTCCAGCTTGATTTTGTCTCCCTCCTGGCTCCTGCACAGCTTCGTCCAGTCCGGACACAGCCGACTTGGCCCCTGCATGGATCCCCCAGTGTGGACCTGACCCATTCCCAGGGTAATTACTCTAGTGTGGAGTAGACAAAGAGGAGGCTGGAAGAACACAGCAAGCCAGGCTGCATCAGCAGGTGGATAAGTCAAAGTTTCAGGTATTAACTCTGAAATACACAAAACACTGATTTCTCCATCTCCTGATGCTGCCTGACTTGCTGTGTTCTTCCAGCCTCCTGTTTGTCTACTTTGGATTCCAGCATCTGCAGATTTTTTGTCTCTATTCTAGTGTGAAGTCTGACTCCTGAACTCTCTTTGCTCCTGTGTGGTATATTCAGAGCAGAATTTGGCGTATCCTCTGTGATCATCCCCCATTTCCCAGGCCCTAGTGCATTTTCTCAAACATGGAATAACCTCTGTTGGCTTCCCCAGCACCTCCTATCCTGAGTACTCATTCCCAATTCCTGAGCTGGCCACTGAGTTCTAGGGCACACCTGATCAGGCTCTGTGGATTTATCCACTTTTATGTGTTTCAAAACATCCAGCAGCTCCTCATCTGTAATATTTACATTTTTCAAGATGTCACACATGACTCCAGACCCTCAGCACTGTGGTTCACTCTCACTGCCTTCTGAAGTGGCCTAACAAGTGACTCAGTTGTGTCATCACATGGCAATGAATCCACCTGCTGATTACCATGTACTGTCCTCTGTTGGCTGATGGATTGGTACTCCTCCATGTTGAGCAGCACGTTGAGGAAGCACTGAGGGTGGCAAGGGTGCAAAATGTCCTCTGGGTGGGAGATTTCAATGTCCACCACCAACAGTGGCAGCAGTACATGTGATTGAGCTGGTCAGCTAGACTGGGTCTGCAACAGGTGATGAGGGAAGCAACAAGAGGATGGTTCACCATTGATTACACAACATACAGCACCATTCACAACTCCTCAGATACTGAAACAGTCCAAGTTCAAATGCAACAAGATCTGAACAATATCTAGGCTTGAACAGATAGGTGTCAAGTAACATTTACACCACACAAATGCCAGGCAACGACCATCTCCAATAGTAGATATTCTAACCACTCCCACATGACATTCAGTGGTGTTACCATCGCTGAATCCCCTGCTGCAAATATCCTGGAGATTACCATTGAACAGAAACTCAACAAGACTCACCACATAAATACAATAGTTATAAGAGCAGGTCAGAGGATTGGAATAATGTGGCATGTAATTCATTTCCTGACTCCTGAAGGCCTGACCACTATCTACAAAGCACAAGTCAGGAATGTGATGGAATACTCCCCAATTGCCCAACTGTGTGCAGTCTTAACAACACTCAAGAAGCTTGACACCATCCAGGACAAAACAGCCCGCTTGATTGGTATCACATTCACAAACATCTGCTTGTGAATGGAACAGCAGTTTTGTACTATCTACAAGATGCATAGCAGAAATTCATCAAAGACAGCACCGTCCAACCCAAAACAACTTTCATCTCAAAAGACAAGGGCAGATAGATGGGAACACCACCACCTTCAAGTTCCCCTCCAAGTCACTCACCATCCTGACTTGGAAATATCTGGCTGTTTTTTCAGTGTCACTGGGTAAATATCCAGGAAGTCTCTCCCCAAGGGTATTGTGGGTCAACCTACAGCACATGAAGGACTGCAGCAGTTCAAAAAGGCAGCTCACCAACTTCTCAAAGACACTGAGGGTGAGCATTCAAAGCTTGTCAGCCAATGATGCCCATGTCCATAAGATCATAAGACCCAGGAGCAGAATTAGGCCACTCAGCCCTTTGAGACTGCTCTGCCATTCGATCATGGCTGATATGTTTCTCAATCTCATGCTCCTGCCTTCTCTCTGTAACCATTGATCCCCCTATTAATCAACAAATTGTCTATCTCAGTTTTAAATACTCTCAATGGCTTGGCCTCTATAACCTTCTGCAGCAATGGGTTCCACTGCCTGGCTGAAGAAATTTCTCATCATCTCACTTCTAATGGTCATCTCCCCATTCGGAGGCTTTGCCCTCAGGTCTTCGTCTCTACCACTAGTAAGAACAGCTTCTCCACATCCAGTCTATCCAGCCCTCTATGTTATCTGTAAATTTCATTGAGGTAATTCCCCCCGTTCCCACCTCCCACCCCCCCAACCCCCCCCACCCACCCACCCCTGGGCGCCATTTTAAACACTATTGAGTACAGATCCAGAGATCTCAACTGCTCCTCTTATGACAAGTTCTTCATTCCCGGGATCATTCTTGTAAACATTCCGTGGACCTCCCTTCCAATGCTCACACTTTCTTCCTTAGATATGGGGTCCAAACTACTCACGTTTCAAATGTGCTCAAGCGAGAACCTTACACAGCCCCAGCAGTACATCCCTGCTCTTGTATTCGAGCTCTGCAATGAATATTAATATTTTATTTGCCTTGCAAACTTCCAATGAAACCTGCAAGTTAACCTGAAGAGAATCCTGAACTAGTAATCCCAAGGACTTCTGTTCTTCAGATTTCTGAAGCCTTTCACCACTCGATGCCCAAAACATCGATTTTCCTGCTCCTTGAATGTGCCTGACCTGCTGTGCTTTTCCAGCACCACTCTGATCTAAACTCTGGTTTCCAGCATCTGCAGTCCTCACTTTTGCCTCCCTTTTAGAATATAGTCTATTCTTCCTGCAAAAGTGCATAACTCACACTTTCCCACATTGTATTTCATCTGCTACTTCTTTGCCTCCTCTCCAACCCTGTACCAGTCCCTCTGCAGCCTCCCTGCATCCTCAGCACTACCTGTCCTTCCACCTATCTTTGTGTCTTTTGCAAACTTAGCAACAATGCCCTCAGTTTCTTCATCCAGATCATTAATATATAACATGAATAATTGTGGTCCCAACACTGATCCCTGTGGAAATCCATGAGTCACTGGGTGCCATCCTGAAAAACACTCCTCATTCCCACTCTCTGCTCTCTGCCAGTCAGTCAATCCTCTGTCCATATCAGCACCTTGCCCCCTACACCACGGCCTCTTATCTTATGGAGCAGCTTTCTGTACTGCAACTTGTCAAATGCCTTCTGGAAATCCAAATAGATTACACCCACTGGCTCTCCTTTATGTCACTGGATTATTATCTCCTCAAATAATTCCAACAGATCTGTCAGGCATGACCTCCCCTTGATGAAGCTGTGCTGACGCTGCCCTATTTTACCAAATTGTCTCCATTCCTGAAGAAGGGCTCATGCCCGAAACGTCAATTCTCCTGCTCCTTGGATGCTGCCTGACCTGCTGCACTTTTCCAGCAACACATTTTCAGCTATTTTACCAAATATCCCACAATCTCATCATTAATAATGGACTCTAAATTCTTGCTAATGACTGAGGGCCTGCTAACTGGCTTGCAAGATGTTTACTGATCATAATTGTTTCCTCACTCAGTGAATTGCTGTCGGGGTAATCCACATTCAGAACCCATACTCAAACTTTTCCCTCCTCAGGTGCAATTTTAACCGCTGACCCAAGATCAGTCAGCAAATTCTGTCGCAAATTAACAGTTTAATCAGGAGAAGCCCAGCTAAATGTCAGACTTTATTGTTTTGGAACTTTTCTGCTGTGTGAAAATGGCAGAAAGAGCATTTAACCCCTCGAGAGTGTCCCTCCATTCCCACCCTCTGGTCTGTCCAAGTGTCACTCCAGCTCCCACTCCCATCTCTTCACCATTCCCTGCTCTAGGCTTCTCTTCCCCTTCCCCAGTCATAATCTCTCCCAAACCTTTTCCCAGACCACTTTCCCGATGCCAGGGATCATTCCCTCCGGTCTCAGGTGGTGTCCCCATGCCGTGTGGTGTCAATCTCCCACCCACCACCCACCTGCTTGGTTCAGGTTTTACCACAATATGTGTCACTGTTCCAGGGAGTAAAGTGCCTGGGAGGTATATTACAGGTACATTTTGTGTCTCATGTTGTAAAATCTGCATTTAGTCAAAATTGGCGATTTAAATTTTCCAGGAACAGATGGAGTCATTTTAGGTTTCGCAACAATGTTTTTCTTCGTCTCTCATGGTTCACTATTAACATATTCCATCACCATGGTGACCTTCCTGAGAAAATGGCCAACAGGTGATTGTATGTCTCTTCATGAAAAGTAATAAAATTAGTTCAGTATCTCACTCAAAAACAGAAATGATTAAATCCGGACCACCCAATGTTCACTGAATTTCACTCAAAGACAGACCCAAAAGGCAGACTTGAAGCTCAATTCTAATAGTCTATCTGTAAATTTACAGGGTCTGCATTTCAGAGCAATGGGCGGAGCTAACATTTATGTTTAGAAATAGTTCAGGTCCTCTCTGCCATAACAAAAGTTCTATATGGCAATGATACAACTTGTCAATTTTGATACTCTTTACCCCAATCAGAGAAGACAAGCATGCCATCTGCCTTCCCCACCACCTTATCTACATCGTTACCATTTTAGGGACCTGTGGTTCTGTATACCTAGATCCCTCTGTATGTTACTGCTTCTAAGGTTCTGCCATTCACTGTTTTCCTCCTTCCCGAGTGAGGAACTTCCACAATGTATCACCTCACATTTGTCTGGATTAAATTCCATCTGCCGTTTCTCCACCCATGTCTCCACCCTATCGATATCCAGCTGCATCCTCTAGCAATCCCACTTTCCATTCACAGCTCCCCCAATCCTCGAGTCATCTGCAAACTTACTAATCCGACCACATTTTACAAGAAGCCATCAGGTAATAATCTGGAAATTAAATGAAAATCAGCTTTGAGTGAGTGTGCGAAGATTGGGATTGGTGTTTCAGGTCAGGACAGTCAATCAGATTCATTTTATGGATAATCAAATATGAATTTTGAGACAAGTCATCAATTGTGTCTGATTAACTTCTTGTTGGATCTGTCCCAAATCTCTCCTTTGATGCATAAAGAGGAATCGAACAGTCAGCTGAAATACGGGTGACACGGTGGTTCAGTGGTTAGGCAGCACGGTGGCGCAGGGTTTGGGTGGCACGGTGGCTCAGTGATTGGGCAGCACGGTGGCTCAGTGTTTGAACAGTACGGTGGCGCAGGGTTTGTGTGGCACAGTGGCTCAATAGTTGGGCAGCATTGTGGCTCAGTGTTTGGGCAGTACGGTGCATCAGTGGTTGGGCGGCACGGTGGTTCAGTGTTTGGATGGCACGGTGGCTCAGTGTTTGGGTGGCATTGTGCCTCAGTGTTTGGACAGCACGGTGGCTCAGTGTTTGGGTGGCACGGTGGCTCAGTGATTCAACAGCCATTAGCTCAGTGTTTGGGTGGCACTGTGGCTTAGTGGTTGTGCGGCACGGTGGCTCAGTGTTTGGACACCACGGTGGCTCAGTGTTTGGGTGGCATGGTGGCTCAGTGTTTGGGTGGAACAGTGGCTCAGAGTTTGGATGGCGCAGTGGCTCAGTGTTTGGGCAGCACTGGGACTCGGTGATTCGACAGCACTGTGGCTCAGTTTTTGGGTGGCATGGTGGCTCAGTGTTTGGGAGGCACCATGGCTCAGTGTTTGGGTGGCACAGTGTTTGGGCAGCACAGTCGCTCAGTGATTGGGCGGCACAGTGGCTCTGTGGTTGGGTGGTACGGTGGCTCAGAGATTGGGTGGCAAGGTGGCTCAGTGTTTGGGCAGCATAATGGCTCAGTGGTTGGGTGGTACGGTGGCTCAGAGATTGGGTGGCAAGGTGGCTCAGAGATTGGGCAGCATAATGGCTCAGTGGTTGGACAGCATGGTGGCTCAGTGGTTGGACAGCACGGTGGCTCAGTGGTTGGGCGGCACGGTGGTTCAGTAGTTGAGTGTCATGGTGGCTCAGTGTTTGGAATGCATGGTGGCTCAATGGTAGGGTGGCACATTGGCTCAGTGATTGGGCGGCACGGTGGTCAGTGTTTAGGCAGCATGGGGGCTCAGTGGTTATGTGGTGCTGTGGCTTTGTGGTTGGGTGGTACAGTGGCTCAATGATTGGGCAGCACGGTGGCTCAGTGTTTGGGTGGCACGGTGGCTCAGTGGTTGTGTGGCACGGTGGCTCAGTGTTTTGACGGATCGATGGCTCATTGTTTGGGCGGCACGGTCGCTCAGTGTTTGGTCGGCATGGTGGCCCAGTGTTTGGGTGACATGGTGGCTCAGTGTTTGGGTGGCACAGTGGCTCAGAGTTTGGATGACACAGTGGCTCAGTCTTTAGGCGGCACTGGGACTCAGTATTTGACAGCACGGAGGCTCAGTTTTTCGGTGGCATGGTGGCTCAGTGTTTGGGAGGCACCATGGCTCAGTGTTTGGGTGGCACAGTATTTGGGCAGCACGGGCGCTCAGAGGTTGGATGGAATGATGGTTCAGTGATTGGGTCGCACAGTGGCTCTGTGGTTGGGTGGTACGGTGGGTCAGAGATTGGGTGGCAAGGTGGCTCAGTGTTTGAGCGGCACGATGGCTCAGTGTTTGTGCAGCACGGTGGCTCAGTGATTGGGCGGCACAGTAGTCAGTGTTTAGGTAGCATGGGGGCTTAGTGGTTGTGTGGTGCCATGGCTTAGTGGTTGGGTGGCACGGTGGCTCAGTGTTTGGACAGCACGGTGGATAAGTGTTTGGGTGGCGTGGTGGCTCAGTGATTGGGCGGCACGGTGGCTCAGTGGTTGTGCGGCACGGTGGCTCAGTGTTTGGACGACACAGTGGCTCAGTGTTTTGACGGCATGATAGCTCAGTGTTTGGGCGGTACGGTGGCTTATTGTTAGTGTGGCACACTCGCTCAGTGTTTGGGCGGCATGATGGCCCAGTGTTAGGGTGGCACAGTGGCTCAGTGTTTAGGCGGCACTGGGATTCAGTGATTCAACAGCACGGTGGCTCAGTTTTTGATGGCACGGTGGCTTAGTGTTTGGGCAGCACGGGCGCACAGTGGTTGGGTGGCACGGTGGCTCAGTGATTGGGCAGCACAGTGGCTCTGTGTTTGGTTGGCACGGTGGTCAGTGTTTAGGCAGCAAGAGGGCTCAGTGGTTGTGTGATGCCCTGGCTTAGTGGTTGGGTGGCACAGTGGCTCAGTGATTGGGCAGCACAGTGGCTCAGTGTTTGGGTGGCGTGGTGGCTCAGTATTTGGGAGGCACCATGGCTCAGTGTTTGGACAGCATGGGTGCTCAGTGGTTGGATGGCATGATGGCTCAGTGATTGGGCAGCGTGGTGATTCAGTGATTGGGCAGCATGAGGGCTCAGTGTTTGGGCGCAACGGTGGCTCAGTGGTTGGGTGGCACGGTGGCTCAGTGTTTGGACGGCACGGTAGCTCAGTGTTTGGGTGGCACGGTGGCTCAGTGTTTGGACGGCACAGTGGCTTAGTGTTTGGGCAGCACAGTGGCTCAGTGTTTGGGCAGCACGGTGGTTCAGTGTTTGGACAGCACGGTAGCTCAGTGTTTGGGCAGCACGGTGGCTCAGTGTTTGGGCAGCACGGTGGTCAGTGTTTGGACGGCACGGTAGCTCAGTGCTTGGGCAGCACGGTGGCTCAGTGTATGGGCAGCACGGTGGCTCAGTGTTTGGACGGCACGGTGGCTCAGTGCTTGGGCAGCACGGTGGCTCAGTGTTTGGGCAGCACGGTAGCTCAGTGTTTGGGTGGCATGGTGGCTCAGTGTTTGGACGGCACGGTGGCTCAGTGTTTGGGCAGCATGGTGGCTCAGTGTTTGGATGGCACGGTGGCTCAGTGTTTGGGTGGCACGGTAGCTCAGTGTTTGGGCAGCACGGTGGCTCAGTGTTTGGGCAGCACGGTGGCTCAGTGTTTGGACGGCACGGTAGCTCAGTGTTTGGGCAGCACGGTGGTCAGTGTTTGGGTGGCATGGTGGCTCAGCGTTTGGACGGCACGGTAGCTCAGTGTTTGGGTGGCACGGTGGCTCAGTGTTTGGACGGCACGGTGGCTCAGTGTTTGGGCAGCACGGTGGTCAGTGTTTGGGTGGCACGGTAGCTCAGTGTTTGGGCAGCACGGTGGCTCAGTGTTTGGGCAGCACGGTAGCTCAGTGCTTGGGCAGCACGGTGGCTCAGTGTATGGGCAGCACGGTGGCTCAGTGTTTGGACGGCACGGTGGCTCAGTGCTTGGGCAGCACGGTGGCTCAGTGTTTGGGCAGCACGGTAGCTCAGTGTTTGGGCAGCACGGTGGCTCAGTGTTTGGACGGCACGGTGGCTCAGTGTTTGGGCAGCACGGTGGCTCAGTGTTTGGGCAGCACGGTGGTCAGTGTTTGGACGGCACGGTAGCTCAGTGCTTGGGCAGCACGGTGGCTCAGTGTATGGGCAGCACGGTGGCTCAGTGTTTGGACGGCACGGTGGCTCAGTGCTTGGGCAGCACGGTGGCTCAGTGTTTGGGCAGCACGGTAGCTCAGTGTTTGGGTGGCATGGTGGCTCAGTGTTTGGACGGCACGGTGGCTCAGTGTTTGGGCAGCATGGTGGCTCAGTGTTTGGATGGCACGGTGGCTCAGTGTTTGGGTGGCACGGTAGCTCAGTGTTTGGGCAGCACGGTGGCTCAGTGTTTGGGCAGCACGGTGGCTCAGTGTTTGGACGGCACGGTAGCTCAGTGTTTGGGCAGCACGGTGGTCAGTGTTTGGGTGGCATGGTGGCTCAGCGTTTGAACGGCACGGTAGCTCAGTGTTTGGGTGGCACGGTGGCTCAGTGTTTGGACGGCACAGTGGCTCAGTGTTTGGGCAGCACGGTGGCTCAGTGTTTGGGCAGCACGGTGGTCAGTGTTTGGGTGGCACGGTAGCTCAGTGTTTGGGCAGCACGGTGGCTCAGTGTTTGGGCAGCACGGTGGCTCAGTGTTTGGGTGGCACGGTAGCTCAGTGTTTGGGCAGCACGGTGGCTCAGTGTTTGGACGGCACGGTGGCTCAGTGTTTGGGCAGCACGGTGGCTCAGTGTTTGGGCAGCACGGTGGTCAGTGTTTGGGTGGCACGGTAGCTCAGTGTTTGGGCAGCACGGTGGCTCAGTGTTTGGGCAGCACGGTGGCTCAGTGTTTGGGTGGCACGGTGGCTCAGTGTTTGGGCAGCACGGTGGCTCAGTGTTTGGGCAGCACGGTGGCTCAGTGTTTGGACGGCACGGTGGCTCAGGGTTTGGACAGCACAGTGGCTCAGTGTTTGGACAGCACAATGGCTCTTTGTTTGTGCGGCACAGTCGGTCAGTGTTTGGGCAGCATGGTGGATCAGTGAGAGGTGGCACGGTGGCTCATTGTTTGGACGGCACGGTGGCTCAGTGTTTGGGCAGCACGGTGGCTCAGTGTTTGGGCAGCACGGTGGTCAGTGTTTGGGTGGCATGGTGGCTCAGCGTTTGGACGGCACGGTAGCTCAGTGTTTGGGTGGCACGGTGGCTCAGTGTTTGGACGGCACGGTGGCTCAGTGTTTGGGCAGCACGGTGGCTCAGTGTTTGGGCAGCACGGTGGTCAGTGTTTGGGTGGCACGGTAGCTCAGTGTTTGGGCAGCACGGTGGCTCAGTGTTTGGGCAGCACGGTGGCTCAGTGTTTGGGTGGCACGGTAGCTCAGTGTTTGGGCAGCACGGTGGCTCATTGTTTGGACGGCACGGTGGCTCAGTGTTTGGGCAGCACGGTGGTCAGTGTTTGGGTGGCACGGTAGCTCAGTGTTTGGGCAGCACGGTGGCTCAGTGTTTGGGCAGCACGGTGGCTCAGTGTTTGGGTGGCACGGTGGCTCAGTGTTTGGACAGCACGGTGGCTCAGTGTTTGGGCAGCACGGTGGCTCAGTGTTTGGACGGCACGGTGGCTCAGGGTTTGGACAGCACAGTGGCTCAGTGTTTGGACAGCACAATGGCTCTTTGTTTGTGCGGCACAGTCGGTCAGTGTTTGGGCAGCATGGTGGATCAGTGAGAGGTGGCACGGTGGCTCATTGTTTGGACGGCACGGTGGCTCAGTGTTTGGTCAGCATGAGGGCTCAGTGGGTGGCACGATGGCTCAGTGGTTGAGCAGCACAGTCGCTCAGTATTTGGGCAGCACGGTGGCTCAGTGATTCAACAGCACGGTGGCTCAGTGTTTGGATGGCATGGTGGCTCAGTGTTTGGGTGGCACGGTGGCTCAGTGTTTGTGCAGCATGGTGGCTCAGTGGTTGGGCATCACAGTGGCTCAGGGTTTGGACGGCGCGATGGCTCAGTGTTTGGGCAGCACAGTGGCTCAGTGTTTGGACGGCATGATGGCTCATTGTTTGTGCGGCACAGTGGCTCAGTGTTTGGTTGGCATGGTTGCTCAGTGATTCAATAGCACGGTAGCTCAGTGGGTGGGCGGCACGGTGGCTCATTGTGTGGACGGCACGGTAGCTCAGTGTTTGGGCGGCATGGTGGCTCAGTGTTTGGGGAGCACAGTGGCTCAGTAATTGGGTGGCAGGGTGGCTCAGTAATTGGGTGTCATGGTGGCTCATTGTTTGGGCAGCATGAGGGCTCAGTGGTTGGGTGGCACAGTGGCTCAGTGATTCAACAGCACAGTGCCTCAGTGTTTGGGCAGCATGGTGGCTCAGTGGTTGGCCAGCACGGTGGCTCAGTGATTGGGCGGCACAGGGGTTCAGTGGGTGGACAGCACGGCGACTCAGTGTTTAGGTGCCACGGTGACTTAGTGTTTGGGAAGCATGGTGGTTCAGTGTTTGGATGGCACGGTGGCTCAGTGTTTAGGTGCCACGGTGACTCAGTGTTTGTGCAGCACAGTGGCTCACTGATTGGTTGGCACGGTTGCTCAGTGATTCAATAGCACGGTAGCTCAGTGTTTGGGTGGCATGGTGGATCAATGGTTGGGCAGCACAGTGGCTCAGTAATTGGGTGGCAGGGTGGCTCAGTGAGAGGCGGCATGGTGGTTCATTGTTTGGCAGCACGGTGGCTCAGTGATTGGGCGGCTCGGTGGCTCAGTGTTTGGACGGCACGGTGGCTCATTGTTTGGCAGCACAGTGGCTCAGTGATTGGGTGGCTCGGTGGCTCAGTGTTTGGACGGCACGGTGGCTCATTGTTTGGCAGCACAGTGGCTCAGTGATTGGGCAGCATGAGGGCTCAGTGTTTGGGTGCAATGGTGGCTCAGTGGTTGGGTGGCACGGTGGCTCAGTGGTTGGGCAGCACAGTCGCTCAGTATTTGGGCAGCACGGGCTCAGTGATTCAACAGCACAGTGCTCGGTGTTTGGGTGGCATGGTGGCTCAGTGATTGGGCGACTCAGCGGTGCAGTGGTTGAACAGCACGGTGGCTCAGTGTTTGGACGGCACAATGGCTCAGTGTTTGGGCAGCACAGTAGCTCAGTGTTTAGTTGGCACGGTGGCTCAGTGTGTGGGTGGCACAGTGGCTCTGTGGTTGGGAGCACAGGTGCTCAGTGTTGGAGTGGCACGGTGGCACAGTGGTTGTGCGGCATGGTGGCAGTGTTTGGACAGCACAGTGGATCAGTGTTTGGGTGGCATTATGGCTCAGTGATTGTGCAGAATGGTGGCTCAGTGATTGTGCAGAATGGTGGCTCAGTGGTTGGGCATCACGGTGGCTCAGTGATTGGGTGGCACGGTGGCTCAGTGGTTGGGTGGCACGGTGGCTCAGTGATTGGGTGGCACGGTGGCTCAGTGGTTGGACAGCATGTTGGCTCAGTGTTTGGGTGGCATGGTCGCTCAGTGTTTGGATGGCACGTTGGCTCAGTGATTTATGCAGCACAGTGGCTCAGTGTTTGCGAGGCACGGTGGCTCTGTGTTTAGGTGGCACAGTGTTTGGGCAGCACGGTCGCTCAGTGTTTGGGCAGCACAGTGGCACAGTGTTTGGGCAGCACGGTCGCTCAGTGTTTGGGCAGCACGGGGGCTCAGTGGTTAAGCGGCACGGTGGCTCAGTGGTTGGAAGGCTTGGTGGCTCAGTGGTTAGCACTGCTGCCTCACAGGGACCCAGCCTCGGGCAATTGTCTGTATGGAGTTTGCACCTTCTCCCCGTGTCTGCATGTGTTTCCTCTGGGTGCTCTGGTTTCCTCCCACAGTCCAAAGATGTGCAGGTTTGGTTAAGTGGATGTGCTAAACTGCCCATAGTGTTCAGGGATATGTAGGTTAGGCACACTGGTCAGGGCTAAATGTAGACTAATAGGGTAAGGGAATAGATTTGGGTGGGTTGTTCTTCAAAGGGTCAGTGTGGACTTGTGGGCCAAATGGCCTGATTCCACACTGCAGGGGCTTCTAAGTGAGCTGTGTGAAAAGGAATTAGATGTTCATGTAATTTCTTAAAGCAGGAATTCTCCCTCTGTGTAAAACATGCTTCACATATTCCCATAGGACACAGAAACAAACATGATCATCAAACTGATTGTCATCCTTCCATCTGTGAGAGATGGTGGGAAAGCAGCCTTAGCATTTTGCTGAGATTATCTGCTGTCTTCTGAATGTCTGAACAAGCTGATTCTCGAAAGAATCACCATCAATCAAACCTGAGCAATTTTCTGTGTTGTCGGGAAAGTACTTAGAGTCATAGAGATGTACAACATGGAAACAGACCCTTCGGTCCAACCCGTCCATGCTGACCAGATATCCCAACCCAATCTAGTCCCACCTGCCAGCATCCAGCCCATGCCCCTCCAAACCCTTCCTATCCATATACCCATCCAAACGCCTCTTAAATGTTGCAACTGTACCAGCCTCCACCACTTACTCTGGCAGCTCATTCCATACACGTACCACTGTCTGCGTGAAAAAGTTGCCCCTGAGGTCTCTTTTATATCTTTTCCCTCTCACCCTGAACCTATGCCCTCTAGTTCTGGACACCCCGACCCTAGGGAAAAGACTTTGCCTATTTACCCTATTCATACCCCTCATTATTTTATAAACCTCTGTAAGGTCACCCCTCAGCCTCTGACGCTCCAGGGAGAACAGCCCCAGCCTGTTCAGCCTCTCCTTATAGCTCAAATCCTCCAACTCTGGCAAATTCCTTGTAAATCTTTTCTGAACCCTTTCAAGTTTCACATCTTTCCAATAGGAAGGGGACCAGAATTGCACGCAATATTCCAACAGTGGCCTAACCAATGTCCTGTACAGCCATAACATGAACTCCCAACTCCTGCTTCTCGGATGCTGCCTGAACTGCTGTGCTCTTCCAGTGCCACTAATCCAGAATCCCAACTCCTGTACTCAATACTCTGACCAATAAAGGAAAGCATACCAAATGCCTTCTTTGCTATCCAATCTACCTGTGACTCCACTTTCAAGGAGCTATGAACCTGCACTCCAAGGTCTCTTTGTTCAGCAACACTCCCTAGGACCTTATCATTAAGTGAATAAGTCCTGCTAAGATTTGTGTTCCCAAAATGCAGCACCTCGCATTAAACTCCATCTGCCACTTGTCAGCCCACTGGCCCATCTGGTCAAGATCCTGTTGTAATCTGAGGTAACCCTCTTCGCTGTCCACTACACGTCCAATTTTGCTGTCATCTGAAAACTTACTAACTGTACCTCTTATGTTCGAATCCAAATCAAAAATGTAAATGACAAAAAGTAGAGGGCCCAGCACCGAACCTTGTGGCACTCCACTGGTCACAGGCCTTCAGTCTGAAAAGCAACCTTCCACCACCACCCGCTGACTTCTACCTTTGAGCCAGTTCTGTATCCAACTGGCTAGTTCTCCCTGTATTCCGTGAGATCTAACCTTGCTGATCAGTCTCCCATGGGGTAGCTTGTCGAACGCCTTACTGAAGTCCATATGGATCACATCTACTGCTCTGAACTCATCAATCCTCTTCGTAACTTCTTCAAAAAACTCAATCAAGTTTGCGAGACATGATTTCCCAAGCACAAAACCATGTTGACTATCCCTAATCAGTCCTTGCCTTTCCAAATATTTGTGCATTCTATCCCTCAGGATTCCCTCCAACAACTTGCCCACCACCGAGGTCAGGTTTACTGGTCTATAGTTCCCCGGCTTGTCTTTACCACCCTTCTTAAACAGTGGCACCACGTTAGCCAATCTCCAGTCTTCCGGCACCTCACCTGTGACTATCGATGATACAAATATCTCAGCAAGAGGTCCGGCAATCACTTCTCTAGCTTCCCACAGAGTTCTCGGGTACACCTGATCAGGTCCTGGGGATTTATCCACCTTTAACCATTTCAAGACATCCAGCACTTCCTCCTCTGTAATATGGACATTTTGCAAGATGTCACCATCTATTTCCCTACAGCCTATATCTTCCATATCCTTTTCCACAGTAAATACTGATGCAAAATACTCATTTAGTATTTCCCCCATTTTCTGCAACTCCACACAAAGGCCACCTTGTTGATCTTGGAGGGGCCCTATTCTCTCCCTAGATACCCTTTTGTCCTTAATGTATTTGTAAAAACCCTTTGGATTCTCCTTAATTCTGTTTGCCAAAGCTATCTCATGTCTCTGTTTTGGCCTCCTGATTTCCCTCTTAAGTATACTCCTACTTTTTTTATACTCTTCTAAGGATTCACTCGATCTACCCTGTCTATACCTGACATATGGTTCCTTCCTTTTCATAACCAAACCCTCACTTTCTTTAGTCATCCAGCATTCCCTATACCTACCAGCCTTTCCTTTCACCCTGACAGGAATATACTTTTTCCTGGATTATCATTACCTCATTTAGTTTAGATTAGATTCCCTACAGTGTGGAAACAGGCCCTTTGGCCCACACCAACCCCCCGAAGAGTAACCCACCCAGACCCATTTCCCCTCTGACTAATGTACTTAACACTATGGACAATTTAGCATGACCAATTCACCTCACCTGCGCATCTTTGGATTGTGGGAGGAAACCCATACAGACACAGGGAGAATGTGCAAACTCCACACAAACAGTTGCCTGAGGCAGGAATCGAACCTGGGACCCTGGTGCTGTGAGGCAGAAGTGCTAACCACTGAACCACTGTGCTGCCCCTGAAGGCAAACCTTACTAGTTTAAATCCTCCAGAACAGCTCTAGCAAATGTCCCTGCCAGTATATTAGTCCCCTTCCAATTTAGGTGCAATCCGTCCTTCTTATATGGGTCACTTCTACCCCAAAAGAGATTCCAATGATCCAAAAATGTGAATCCTTCTCCCATACACCAGCTCCTCAGCCATGCATTCATCTGCTCTATCCTCCTATTCCTGCCCTCACTAACTCATTGTGTTGTAACTGTCCTAGCTAAGGGAGTGGCAAGTTCTGGAGCACAAGTCTTCAGTACTATTGCCAGAATGTTGTCAGGGCTCATAGCCTTTGCAGTATCCATTGTCTTCAACTGTTTCTTGATATCACATGGAGTGAATAGAATTGGCTGAAGTCTGGTATCTGTGATGCTGGGGACCCCTGGAGGAGGCCAAGTAGGATTATCCACTCGGCATTTCTGGCTGAAGATTGCTGAGAAAGCTTCAGCCTTATCTTTTGCACTGATGTGCTGGGCTCTCTCATCATTGAGGATGGGGATATTTGTGGAGCCTCCTCCTCCAGTGAGTTGTTTAATTGACCACCACCATTCACAACTGGATGTGGCAGGACTGCAGAGCTGAGGTCTGATCCCTTGATTGTGAGATCGCTAAACTCTGTGCCAAATGCCTTCTACACTCCCCTGTTTAGCTTTGAGTTTACATTCAAGGAACTATGGGCCTGCACTCCAAGGTCTCTTTATTTGACAACACTCCCCAGGACCTGGACATTACGTGTATAAGTCCTGCCCTGGTTTGCCTTATCAAAATGCAACACTTCACATTTATCTGAATTAAACTCCATCTGCCATGCCTCGGCCCATCAGCCCATCTGATCAAGGTCACATTGTACTCTGAGGGAACTTTTTTCACTGCTCATGACACCAGCAATGGTGGTGCCATCTGCAGACTTACCAAACCATTTCTCTTGTATTCACATCCAAATGTGAAATTATAGAAATGACAAGAAGCAGTGGACCTAGCACTGATCCTTGTGACACATTTCCAATCACAGGCCTCCAGTGTGCAAAACAACCCTCCAACATCATCCACTGCCTCCTTTCTTCAAGCTAATTTTGTATCCAAATGGCGAGCTCTCCCTGAATTCCAGGTGATCTAATCTTGCTAACTAGTCTATCATGAGGAACCTCATCAAACATTTTGCTGAAGTCTGTTTACATAACATCCACCGCTCTGCCTTAATCAGTCATCTTCATCACTTCAAAAAGCTCAATCAAATTAGTAAGACATGATTTCCCATGTACAAGGCCTGGTTAGCTCTCCCTGGATTCCTTGCTAACCAGCTTACCTTGTTAAACACCCTACAGTTCGAGCAGTGAGCTCTGATATTTTCAAGCTGTTGTTGGAGCTGGGTTTTTTTTTGAAGAAATGAGTCAACAACATGAAATACTGGAGATAAACTGCAGCAAATTGTTTCTGGAACCGTTTCCTTCATTCCAACTTTGAAACAGATTTTGAAATAATTAACTCACGTGTACTGGCTCAAGGGAAGCCTGAAGGTGTGAACTGGATCAGACAGATCAATACTGTACTGTACTCTGTGATACTGCTCTATGTTCTAATACCATTTCTATCAGGCCAAATTCGAGACTGTGCACTGACTTACTCTCTGCACCAAACAAACCTCAGTAAAAATCACACAATTCTGGTGTGTGATGAAACAGTCCAAATTTTCTGGATGGGTGCATTCCCAACAATACTGCAGGAAGTAGACACAACAGTTCGTAATAAATCAATCCCCATGACCAGAACTCCATCCATTATCTTCAGTACTCCATTCCTTCCTCTGTTAGTATATTGTACCGACGGTCTGTACTTGCTACAGGATAGACTGCAGTGAGGTACTCATCCTCATTCCACAACCTTCACACGCAAACGACCAATGCAGCAGGTCAATGGGAACATCATCACCTCCAAGTTTCCCTCCATTGTGTCACCATCACTGGTTTCAAAACCAGGAACTGCCACCTTAACAATGCTGGTGTACAGACACCACATGGACTACAGTGACTCAACAGAGCCTCACCACCATCTTCAGGCATCAAGGAATGTTCAAAAAATAACAATCTCGTCAGAATCTCCCAAACCCCAAGAGGCAACAATAAACACTGTGTCTGCAATGTGTGAAATAACAAAATCAAGTGTGTTCCTGTTCATTTTTTCACAGTTTCACTTTTTTGAAGAGCACTTGAAGCGCCCTTAAAGGCAAACTTCAACTCCACCCAATGCTCTGAAATACAGAACCTGCAAATGGGCGGGTGGACCATCCAAATCCCTGAATTTGACTAACTGCAGATTTTACAACATGAGACACAAAATATACCTGTAATTCAGAGGAGTCACTGTCTGACTACCTAGGTCGGTGGCTAAAATTAAATCTGTAGTGGGGGATAATATGTCAGGGAACTTTTAAAAATGCAGTCAGGGAGCTGAATGAGGAAAAAGATGCATGAAAAAATTGCTCCCTCGGTCCCTTGTAAAACATTATCGTCTCATCTTATCCCTAGGTCCTCTCGTTTTGGACTCCCCCACTCTCGGGAAAATACTTTGGCTATTCACCGTATCATTCCCTTCATAATTTTTTAAACTTCTACAAGGTCAACCCTCAGCCTCCAACGCTCCAGGGAAAACAGCACCAACCTATTCAGCCTCTCTCTATCACTCAAACCCTCAAACCCGGCAACATCCTTGTAAATCTTTACTTCACCCTTCAAGTTGCACATTATCGTTCCAACAGTTGGGGGAGCAGAATTGCATGCTGTATTCCAAAAGTAGTCTAACCAATGTCCGACACAGCTAAATGTGATTTTAATGCTTTGAAATTTTGCTGCGTGAAAATGGCAGAATAGAGTATTCAACCCCTCGAGACTGTCCCTCCATTCCCACCCTCTGGTCTGTCCAAATGTCACTCCAGTCCCACTCCCATCTCTTCACCATTCCCTGCTCCAGGTTTCTCTTCCCTTTCCCCAGTCGTAATCTCTCTCAGACCTTTTCCTGGACCGCTTTCCCGATGCCAGGGATCATTCCCTCCTGTCTCAGGTGGTGTCCCCATGCCGTGTGGGATCACTCTCCCGTCCACCTCCTCGTTCCCGCTTGGTTCAGGTTTTACCACAAGATGTGTCGCTGTTCCAGGGAGTAAAGAGCCTGGGGGAATTACAGGTACATTTTGTGTCCCATGTTATAAAATTTACATTTAGTCAAATCTGGGGATTTAAATTTTCCAGGAACAGATGGAGTCATTTTAGGTCTCGCAACAATGTTTTTCTTCATCTCTCATGGTTTAGTATTAACATATTCCATCACCATGGCAACCTTCCAGAGAAAATGGGCCAAATGGTGATTGTATGTCTCTTCGTGAAAAGTAATTAAACAGTTCAGTACCTCACTCAAAAACAGAAATGGTATAAATCTTGGTCAAACCTGGACCACCAAATGTTCACTGAAGTAAAGACTGACCCAAAAGCTAATTTCAATTGTCTATCTGTATATTGACAGGGTCTGCATTTCAGAGCAATGGGTGGAGCTGACATTTATGTTTGGAAATAGTTCAGGTGTTCTCTCGTAATACAAAAATTCTGTACAGCAACGGTACAATTTACCAATGTTTACACCCTAGTCAGAGAAGGCAAGCATGCCATCTGCCTTCTCCACCACCTTATCTACATAGTTGCCATTTTAGGGACCTGTGGTTCTGTATACCTAGATCCCTCTGTATGTTACTGCTTCTAAGGTTCTGCCATCTGCCGTTTTCCTCCTTCCTGAGTGAGGAACTTCCATAATGTATCACCTCACATTTGTCTGGATTAAGTTCCATCTGCCGTTTCTCCACCCTATCGATATCCTGCTGCATCCTCTAGCAATCCCACTTTCCATCCACAGCTCCCCCAATCCTCGAGTCATCTGCAAACTTCCTAATCAGACCACATTTTACAAGAAGCCATCAGGTAATAATATGGAAATTAAATGAAAATCAACTTTGAGTGAACATGCGAAGATTGGGATTGGTGTTTCAGGTCAGGAAAGTCAAACTTATTTTGTGTACAATGAAATATGAATTTTGAGACATATCACCAACTGTGTTGGATTAACCTCTTGTTGGACCGATCCCAAATCTCACCTTTGATGGATAAAGAGGATTTGAAAATCAGCTGAAATACCATGCTTGGAAAAGGAATTGGATTTTCGTATAATTTCTTAAAGTAGGAAGCCTCCCTCTGTGTAAAACGTGCTTCACATTTTCCCACAGGACTCAGAAGCAAACATGGTCAGCAAACTGATTGTCATCCTTCCATCTGTGAGAGATGGTGGGAACGCAGCCTCAACATTTTGCTGAGATTATCTGCTGCCCTCCGAATGTCTGAATAATTGATTCTGGAAAGAATCATCGTCAAACAAACCCTGACAAGCTGTCTTTCTGACACGAGTGAAAATGAAATGGCACAAAACAGGGCAGCAAACAGTGAGCTCCTGATGAGACTGAATTTGAATTAAATGTGTCCCAAGGACTGAAGGCAGGAAACTCCATCACAGAAATCAGCTGTCTCTGAGAGTCACAGAGATGTACAGCATACCGATCAGATATCCTCAATTAATATGGTCCTATTTGCCAGCATTTGGCCAATATCCCTCTAAATCCTTTCTATTCAGGTACCCAAACAGATGCCTTTTAAATTCTGTAATTGTACCAGCCTTCACCACCGCCTCTGCAGTTCAACCCATACACACATGACCTGCTCTGTGAAAAACATGCCCCTTATCTATTCCCTCTCACCTTAAACCTATGCCCTCTAGTCTTAGACTCCTTCAGCCTTGGAAAAAGACCTTTGCTATTCACCCTATTCATACCCCTCATGATGCTATACACCTCTATAAGGTCACTCCTCAACCTCTGACACTCCATGGAAAATATCTCCAGCTTATCCAGCCTTTTCCTATTGCTCAAACTCTCCAACCACTGCAGAATCCTTGTAAATCTTCTCTGTACCCTTTCAAGTTTAACACCATCTTTCCTATAGAGGGAGAAATCAGTATTCCAAAAGTGGCCTAAACAATGTCCTGCACAGCCACAGCATGTTGTTGGAGCTGTTTTTTTGAATAAACTAGTCAACAACATGAAACACAGGAGGCAAATAGCAGCAAATTGTTTCTGGAACAGTTTCCTTCATTCCAACTTTGAGGTGGATTTTGAAATGATTAACTCACTGAGTGCTGGCTCCAGGGAAGTCTGAAGGTCCCCAGCAGCATTTGCTTTCAGCTCCCACAGTGTCAGGCTGATAGATTCCCTGGTAACACAGAAAGTACAGCGTTGTCAGAGTAGTTTGTTCCATATGAGATAAATCTCCAACCCTTTCCTTACTCTCAATGCTCCCATTAATTGGAGATGCTGGTGTTGTACAGTACAATGGGGTCACCTGTAGTGTGACATGAACCCAAGGTCCTGGTTGAGGCCATCCTCATGGGTACCGAACTTGTCTATCGGCCTCTGCTCGGCCACTTTTCGGTGTTGCCTGTCCTGAAGTCCGCCTTGGAGGACAGTCACCCGAAGGTCTGAGGTCAAATATCCCAGACCGTTGAAGTGTCCTCCGACTGGGAGGGAACACTCCTATCTGGTGATTGTTGCGCAGTGTCTATTCATCCGTTGCCATAGCCTCTGCTTGACCTCGCCAATGTACCATGCCTCAGGGCATCCTTGCCTGCAGTGTATGAGATAAACAACATGCAAGGCGACAAAACTACACCAAGTACATGTATGCCAAAAGCAAGAAATTAGAGAAACTTGGCATCACCACCAGCAGGAGCCAAGCCCAACCTAGCACCACAGTGTTTCTGTAAATCCGTTGTTTACATTAGAATCAGTCTGACCATTGTGGCACAGACAGCCTCACACAGAAAACCTTCCATACATTATCTGGACTGACATGGCACCAATTGTTAAAGTTCACTTGAGAATGTGACTTTTAAAAAAGGTTTTGCAATTTACATATGAAAGAACTGAAACCAACATGGTCATTCTAAACGATGTGAAACTTAACAAACAATCCAGGTCTTTTCAATATATAATTTCAGTTACATCACACTGTAAACTGTTGCTATAAATTCTGTATCTTACAATCTTATTCTCCATAACCACCTGATGAAGCAGCATCGCTCCAAAAGCTAGTGCTTCCAAAGAAACCTGTTGGACTATAACCTGGTGCTATTTGATTTTTAACATTGTGCTCCCATTAAGGAAGCAATACCCCAGGGTAGCATTGACATAAGGAGGAGGGTGGTGTCAGGAAAGTGACCATCATTGTTCCAGTTGAGGGGAATAGCCAGTGAGCTCTGCAGAATTATGTCTCTGTTGCTGAGTGACAGTGATGTTCAAACAACACATTACTTCTCGCGGGGTCAGAAACATCTCAGAGGTGAGGAACTGCACGAGTTACCGGGACAGTCACCCTGATGTCTCGGTGAAATACAGGGCCAGCTCCTTCCTGCAGTGATGAGTGTTACAGTCTGGTATGGCAGGAGCACTTACTCTGTCAATGTCTTTCTAAATTCTGCTTCCTCAATGGTGAACACAGAGTTAAATAATCCCCTCAGTGGGGCTGTTCTCTGCTGACTGGGGTCTTCAGATTCTTTCTTTATTCCTCAGATAATGAAGCCACTTTTCCAAGAAGTTCACCAATCAGAGCTATCAAGTTAATTGGTATTATCCCCTTGAAATGTTGGTCATAGTGTTCAATGGCGAGCTGATAGTGAACCCTTTGACGTGTCTACTTTAGGGCCTGGATGTCTGGTTTTGGATCCAAAATATGCACCTTGTCCTTTGTTTTATTGCCACATGTCTACCCCATGATCTACTGGTGATCTGTTTATCATGAAATATTGAACCCTTGGGGAGTTGGGGAGGGGGCGGGAGGAGTGATGAGACGATTAAAGCAGAAACCCAGGTAATGTCCTGGGATCCTATCCCACCAACGTGACAGGTGGTTGAACTTGAATTCAACAAAAAAAAATCTGTAATGAAGATTCGAGTGATGATGGTGAAATCATTGGCGATTGTTGGAAAAGCCCTTTAGGGAAGTAAACAGCCATCCTTACCTGGTCTCACCTGCATGTTCCATTCATAAACTACCCTCCAGGCAATTAGAGATGGACAATAAATGCTCGCCAGTGAAGTCTTCATCCTGTGAATGAATTTAAAAAATAAAACCTGCCGTTTCACACTTGCAAATGAGTTCTGGTTGTCTTCAATTGTTGGGGCTTGAATCTTTCTTAGAATTGTCTCTGTGTGTTCCTTTGTCTCAGACTGAGGTATTCCCAGCATTCCTTGCTGTTTGGCCAGTTTCTGTGTCCTGTTTATTTCAGTTTCTGTGCTTGCGTTTATGGATTTATGGTTGTTGCTGCCGGTTCCTTTTTAATGATATTATTTTACTTCAGCAGGTTCAGGCTGCTCCAGGAAGATCCTGCTGCTACTGTTCCTCAAACTACTCGGAAACTCAGGGAGTCTGTCTCGCTGTTTTTCAGCAAATGACTGGGATACACGACAGAAAATGGAGATTCCAGGCTGAGAGTACTTCAGTAAGAGATGCAACACTCAGAGTGAACTCCATGTTTTTGAGGTGACAGTGAGGATTTAAAATTTGAATTTAGTCTGTTGTCAGGAGCAACAAATATATGTAGGCTTTTATTAATCACAAAATGGCTTTTCAACTTAAAATAACACAACAAAATGGCTTCAAGTTATGATTTGACACTGTGAACCTGCATTTCTGCTTTGCTGAATTAGAAGAATTAGAAGGTAAAGCAGACAATGGAGTCTTCATAAATGAATCATAAGACATTAACTGACCACTTGAACTAACCTTGAACTGCAGTATGAGACGATGATGTGCGTAAGACAACACTATTTCCCAGGCAGAAATATCATTGGGTTAGCCGACTGTCAATCATGTCAGCTTATTACATTTGATTGCTCTTTTCTTGTAATTAAGGTCTTAAAAACATATTAATAATGTTTAATTTTCGAATGTAATTGCGCAAATTCTCAATGGAATACAGAAGCTTTCACTTTTGTGTTGCTGGACAAAACTGTGCCAGGCTGCCTTATTTTATTAAACAGGTAACCTTGCTTTGTACAGACCATATTCCTGATAATTCTTTTGACCGATCGCGAAACCGAGAGGTCCCTCCTGGGATCTAGATCTTCAACAGCTCATAACCCTCTGCAGCCTGACCATGGAACCTGACAAAGTTCACTCTGCCAGGAACCTATGTTTAATAACGCATTTTTGATTATTTGATCATGACGAAACTAACTATGTTCATCAGTCAGTCTGAAATTACAGCATTCAGTTAATTGCAGTCAATATAGCACATTTACTCACCATGTGACTGACTCAGCCCATTCATCAAGTAGTAGGAAAGATGTATTGTTGGACCTGGTCCTTGGAAGTGAGGTGGGTCAATTGGATGAAGTGGCAGTGAGAGACCAGAGACAGTGAACATTATATCATCAGCTCCAGGATGATGGTGGGGAATGACATGCAGCAATTCAATTGACAGAGAGCTGACTTCAACGGGGTAACAGCAGAGCTGGTCAGATTGACTGGGACAAGAGGTTATTGGGAAAATCAGGAACTTCACAACTGGCTACATAAAGGAGGTAGAGATTAACATTGGGAAGAAAAAGTGTACCTTATGACAAGGTGTAAGGCAGAAAATACAATTGCGAACCTGTAGGAATACTGAAGGTTCAGAGGGGACGGGGAAAAGCAAATAATTAAAGCAAAGAGAAATTATGAGAAAAGACGTAGCAGCTGACAAAAAGGGGAATCCCAAAGTTTTCCATACACATGGAAATAACAACTGAGTGATTCAAGGAGGAGTAGGACTGATTACAGACCAACAAGGGGATTCACACAGAGGTCAGGGGTACAGTTAAGGTTTGAAATGAACACTTTGCATCTGTCTTTACAAAAGAGGAGTATACTGCCCAGGCCATGGTGCAGAGGAGGGAACACGGTCGCCATTTTCTGCTCGGATCTACTGTCAGTGCGCAGACATGAGCATCAGTGACCAGATCGAACTGGCCTTGGGAGCCAAGGTAGGCAGAAGTAAAAATGAGGTCATGTTCTTTGGGGATGGGCCAACCAATTCTTTACCCCTTCACCATAAGGACAGATTATCTGAAGGTGCTGGAAATATGGTTCGGGAGATCCAGGGTGTGCATAAAACATCCACTGCGCCTGGAGGGCCATCAACTCGGTGCAGGAAGCTCTTTGGTCTGCCTGAAATTTGTTGGTCTTCCAGAACAAGGTGTTGACTCCAAACAAGTGTTACAATTGGCACATTCCAACGTCCAGGACTTTGTGCTGAGGGTTGTGGCTGCCACCAAGGCGCAGTGGGGAAAGACTATTGTCTGAGATCTTCCTGCTGAAGGTAAATGGGGGTCATTCAGTTATTGGACCCTCTCAATGCCTCAAATGCATTTAAGTATCATCTAGTTCAAGTAAGAGATACCTTTGGTTTGTTTGGGAAGAGTCAAACTCCAATGTTTGTTTGTTTCCTTGATATGTACAGAACTGAACTGCATTCGTAACTATGTGTGCATGTGTTTTTTTAAGAATAAAGCAAATTTTTCAAATTAAAAATGGACATGGTCACAAAAGGGTTCAATGTTATTACGGATGAGGTTTTGCGATACATGCTGCGGTTAATATCTAGGTCTTGTGATTTGAATAGATTTTTATCTGAAGCAAACACCAGAGGATGCCATTGTACTGGAAAGACTGGGAGAGCAAATCAAACCATTGGGAGGGGCTGCATTAAAGTGAGATTGACAGCGACAGAGTTTGCTTTACACAAACAGTGAGAATCCTCTGGGTACACAAAGAATTATTTGTAATTCACTCCTGGAATGTAGGTGCTGCTGGCTAGGAGAGTATTTATTGCCCATTTCCTGTTGCTATTGAGAAGGTAAATTGCCTTCTTGAACTGTTTGCAACCTAAAATGGCTGGTCAGGGAAATTTCTGATGCATGCTGGGAAGGAGAACAGCCAAGTGAAGCAAACCCAAAACTATTGAAAGAAATCTGAACTGGTTCCATTGTAAACAGTTCAACAATAGAACTCTATAAAGAGATCAGTCATTCAAGAGAGCCGACAGGTTCTAAGGCAATGGATGTGATCAAGGTCACATGGGGAGGCAATGGTCTCATGGTATTATTGTTGGACTGTTAATTCAGAAACCCAGCTAATGTTCTGGGGACCCTAATTTGAATTCAATTTTAAAAATCAGGAATTAAGAATCTAGTTATGGCCATGACTCCATTACCGATTGTCAGAAAAACCCATCAGGTTCAGTAATGCCCTGCAGGGCAAGAAGCTGCCATCCCTAGCTGGTCTGGTCTACATGTGACTCCAAAACAACAGCAAAGTGGTTGAACCTTAACTGCCCTCTGGGTAATTAGAGATGGGCAATAAATCCGGTAGGTAAAATCAATGACTGCAGATGCTGAAAACCAGATTCTGGATTAGTGGTGCTGGAAGAGCACAGCAGTTCAGGCAGCATCTGAGGAGCAGCAAAATCGACGTTTCGGGCAAAAACCCTTCATCAGGAATAAAAGCAGAGAGCCTGAAGCTTGGAGAGATAAGCTAGAGGAGGGTGGGGGTCGGGAGAAAGTAGCATGGAGTACAATATGTGAGTGGGGGAGGGGATGAAGATGATAGGTCAGGGAGGAGGGTGGAGTGGATAGGTGGAAAAGGAGCTAGGCAGGTAGGACAAGTCATGGGGACAGTGCTGAGCTGGAAATTTGGAACTAGGGTGAGGTGGGGGAAGGGGAAATGAGGAAACTGTTGAAGTCCACATTAATGCCCTGGGGTTGAAGTGTTCCAACACGGAAGATGAGGCATTCTTCCTCCAGGCGTCTGGTGGTGAGGGAGTGGCGGTGAAGGAGGCCCAGGACCTCCATGTCCTCGGCAGAGTGGGAGGGGGAGTTGAAATGTTGAGCCACGGGGCGGTGTAGTTGTTTGGTGCGGGTGTCCCGGAGATGTTCCCTAAAGCGCTCTGCTAGGAGGCATCCAGTCTCCCCAATGTAGAGAAGGCCGCATCGGGAACAACGGATACAATCAATGATATTAGTGGATGTGCAGGTAAAACTTTGATGGATGTGGAAGGCTCCTTTAGGGCCTTGGATGGAGGTGAGGGAGGAGGTGTGGCTGCAGGTATTGCAGTTCCTGCGGTGGCAGGGGAAGGTGCCAGGATGGGAGGGAGGGTTGTAGGAGGGCGTGGACCTGACCAGGTAGTCACGGAGGGAACGGTCTTTGCAGAAGGCGGAAAGGGGTGGGGAGGGAAATATATCCCCGGTGGTGGGGTCTTTTTGGAGGTGGCGGAAATGTCGGTGGATGATTTGGTTTATGCGAAGGTCGGTAGGGTGGAAGGTGAGCACCAGGGCGTTCTGTCCATGTTACGGTTGGAGGGGTGGGGTCTGAGGGCGGAGGTGCGGGATGTGGACGAGATGCATTGGAGGGCATCTTTAACCACGTGGGAAGGGAAATTGCGGTCCCAGCGAGTGACACTCTCATCTCATGAATGAATAAAAAAAACAGTGTATCCTATTTTGCACAGAATTCATAGCTGGTAACAGACAGTGCATTAAAGTTCTCAAACAAAGACAAGTAAGTGATAAAATCCATTAAGGAGCCCGGTGGATGACCTCATATCTGGAAGAGAGACATTTGAACAGTTTAG